>NC_079317.1:21963122-22277668 GCF_029931775.1 Euleptes europaea | reverse complement strand
ATTACTTCCCTTGATCTAGACACAATACTTCTATTGATGCAGCCCAGAATTGCATTGGCCTTCTTAGCTGCCATATCACACTGTTGACTCATGTTCAGTTTGTGGTCCACTAAGACTCCCAGATCTCTTTCACATGTACTGTTGTCAAGCCAACTATTTCCCATCCTGTACCTGTGCCTTATGTTGTTTCTGCTTAGGTGAAGTACCTTACACTTCTCCCTATTGAAATCCATTTTATTACTTATGGCCCAGCTCTCCAGTCTATCAAGGTCATTCTGAACTCTGACCCTATCCTCCAGGGTATTAACTACCCCTCCTAACTTGGTGTCATCTGCAAATTTGATTAGCATGCTCTCTATTCTATGAAGAAACAGTAAATGTCTGGCTGGAAAAATTTCCTATGATTTACAATCAAGTTGATTTCACATGAATTCCTAAAGCTACCATCGACTGACTCAGTCTTTTAAGAACATATGAAGAGCACTGCTGGATCAGATCAGTGGTCCATCTAACCTAGCATCCTAGGGAGGGGCTGTGGCTCAGTGGTAGAGCATCTGCTTGGCATGCAGAAGGTCCCAGGTGCAATCCCCAGCATCTCCAGTTAAAGGGACTAGGTAAGTAGGTGATGTGAAAGACCCCTGCCTGAGACTCTGGAGAGCCGCTGCTGGTCTGAGTAGACAATACTGACTTTGATGGAGCCAGGGTCTGATTCAGTAGAAGGCAGCTTCATGTGTGTGTCTCATGGAGGTTCCCTTTAGTCACCAGGGCTAGTAGCCAATGATAGACGTTATCTTATCCATTGGTCTATCATGATGAGTATTGTCTCCTCCGACTGGCAACAGTTCTCCCGGGTTCCTGGCAGGGGTCTTTCACATCACCTACTAACTGTTCATTTCAAGTGAAGGTGCCAGTGATTGAACCTTTTGCATGTAAGCAGCCCAAAAAGGGGGAAAGAAAACCAGAAAAGTATAGGGAACCTAAGGGTTGAGCTGGAAACTAAGAATTCTTATCAAGTAATATATTTATTTGGTGTACACAATAAAATAGACAAAAACACTGGGCCTGGAATGCAGGCTATAAAACCACCAGTATGAACTGTTATAAAAATAATCAACACCGTTGATGATATACATATATAAATGACCAATAGACCATATGCGTTCCCCCCCCTCTTTAAGGTTTATATATTTCTGATATAATATCTTGTAAAGTGCACTTCACCCTGACCTGGATGGCCCAGGCTAGCCTGATCTCGTCAGATCTCAGAAGCTAAGCAGGGTCAGCCCTGGTTAGTGTTTGGATGGGAGACCACCAAGGAATACGAGGGTTGCTGTGCAGAGGAAGGCACTGGCAAACCACCTCTGTTAGTCTCTTGCCATGAAAACCCCCCAAAAGGGGTCGCCATAAATCGGCTGCGACTTGACGGCACTTTACAGACACACACAAAGTGCAAGTTCCAGATGTGTATTTTTTTAATTATCATGCTTAGTATAATTTGACCACTGAGAAAAGCCTAAGAGACCAAAACACATATGGTCTATTGGTCATTTATATATGTATATCAACAACGGTGCTGATTATTTTTATAACAGTTCATACTGGTGGTTTTATATGTAGCCTGCATTCCAGGCCCAGTGTTTTTATCTATTTCATTGCGTACACCAAATAACTATATTACTTTATAAGAATTTTTAGTTTCCAGCTCAACCCTTAGGTTCCCTGTACCTTTTGCATGGAAAACAGTTGCTATGCCTCAGAGTTATGGCTCTTCTCCAATTTACCATCATCTTCACCAGCTTGTCAACAGCCTATTCCTGCTTCTCACTACAGAAATTGCTGGAAGTCTGTAGCTTAGGGTTGCCAACCTCCAGGGAGTAGCTGGCAATCTTCTATTTCAACTGACTTCCAGCCAATAGAGATCAGTTCCCCTGGAGAAAATGGCCTCTTTGGCAATTGGATTCTATGGCATTGAAGTCCTTCCCCTTCCCAAACCCTGCCCTCCTCAGGCTCCACCCCAAAAATCTCCATGTATTTCCCAACCCAAAGCCGGCAACCCTACTGTTGCTAATGAGGCCCACATAACAAAAAGAGGCACAATAATCCCCCAGTTTAGTTGCACAGAGCACAGCTGATGAGCATGCCTGACACTCATCGCTTGACTAGCAGTCTGGCAACCCTAGTAGCAGAACTGAGAAATGCCAATGTAGAGAGTAAATGGCAGGAGTAAATGGCAGGACTTCCGTCCAGCCTCTGTAAAGTCCAAAACAGATTTCTGAAAGCACGTTTTCATCTTGTTCATACAGAAGTAGCTTCTGCACAGCATTTGTTGAGAAAAGGGTTGCCAAATCTGGGTTAGGAAATACCTGCATATTTTGGGGGTGGAGCCTGGGGAAGGTGGGGTTTTGGGAGGGGAAGGACCTCAGCAGACTATAATGCCATACAGACCACCCTCCAAAGATGCCATGTTCTCCAGAGGAACTGATCTCTGTCGCCTGGGGAACAGTTGAGATCTCCAGGCAGCACCTGGAGGTTGGCAACCATAGCTGAGAACCCTTGGGGCATTGTGCTGTTAAGCAAGCAGGCAAGCAAGCTCATTTGTTACTACTGAGGTGGCCATTAGCAGACTATGCCTGAAGCATCATCTCTAAGTGGATGGGATGGGCAAAGGGTTAAACTTCCTGCATGTCATACAGTTAGGGTTGCCAGATCTCTCTTTGCCACCAACGGGAGGTTTTTGGGGTGAAGCCTGAGGAGGGCGGGATTTGGGGAGGGGACTTCAATGCCATAGAGTCCAATTGCCAAAACCGCCATTTCCTCCAGGAAAACTGATCTCTATCGGCTGGAGATCCATTGTAACAGCAGGAGATCTTCAGCTAGTACCTGGAGGTTGGCTAGTCTACATATAATCAACCTCTCAAAGTAATGCAGAATTTGTGGAGGAAGTGCATGAAGACACACGTGTGTATGAGTGTGATGGAGGGCATTACTCTGCAATGATATCATGTTACAGGTCTCATCATAACCCCATTTCAATGGGCAAGAAGAGGAAACTAGCCTCTGAGGCCTAATCTGGAAGGTTAGGCCAGTCTAAGAACGCAGTAAGGCATCTTTTTCTGTGAATATTATATTTACTTCATATATATACCACTTTTCTTTCCAATGGGGACCCAAAATGGCTTACATTGTTCTCCTCTCCTCCAGTTGATCCCCCCAACAACTGTGTAAGATCGTTTAGACTAAGGATGTGTGACCGGTCCAAGGTCCAGCAAGCTTTCATGGCAGAGTGTGGAGATTTGAACCTGGGCCTCCCAGATCCTCGTCTGACGCTACACACACTTACACAATTATCCATTTTGGGTTTTTTTCAGGAAACAAAGATTCTAAAAGAAAAGCAAATCCATTCCCTCCCCCAACCCCCCGGTTCCAAAATGGCAAGAGTTGCCCTCTGTTTCAGCATGAACTAGGGTTGCCAGCTCCGGGTTGGGAAATACCTGGAGATTTTTGGGGTGGAGCCTGATGAGGGTGGGGTTTGGGGAGGGAAGGGACTTCCATGCCATAGAGTCCAATTGCCAAAGTGACCATGTTCTTCAGGTAAACTGATCTCTATCGACGAGTTCCGTTGTAATAGCAGGAGATCTCCAGCTAGTACCTGGAGGTTGGCTAGCCTACATATAATCAAATTCTCAAAGCAATGCAGAATTTGTGGAGGACGCGCATGAAGATAGCTACTACCTGGAGGTTGGCAACCCTACCATAAACAGAACTTATTCTGGAAAAGATCAGTAGAAGTGAATTCTTCCAAATTATGTTGCAGCTTAGCTGATGAAGAAGAGTATATTCAAGAAGAATTGGAAGCAGAACATTCAGAGATGTCATCTTGTCAGATAATGAAGAAGAGAAGGGAAGGATGAAGAATTTGTTACAGGGCCCCATGAAGAAATTGGGAGAGAGTCCCTCAGGTAACCCAATAGCCCATGAAGAAAGACTGCGTTGGGGTCATGCTGAAGTTACCCCAAAAATAATTTGCACAAGAAACCAGAAGACAGCTGACTGCTTAAGGCTGTTCTGGCTGTTGGGCTGGGGATTGCCCATCTCTTGTTTGAAAAAAGTAGTAAACAGATTTGCTATTTTCCTCCCCACCCTCCCTGCACAATTCACTACCTGCCTTTTAAAAGTGACATCAATTTAGTACTAATGTTAACACACACACACACCCCCAGTTATGGGGAAATTATGATGTAGCGGTGGACTCTGATCTGGAGAACCGGGTTTGAGTCCCTATTCCTCCACATGAATGGCGGAGGCTAATCTGGTGAACTGGATTTGTTTCCCCACTCCTACACATGAAACCAGCTGGGTGACCTTGAGCTAGTCACAGTTCTCTTAGAGCTCTCTCAGCTCCACCTACTTTCCAGGGTGTCTGTTGTGGGGAGGGGAAGGGAAGGTGAGGGGAAGGGAAGGTGATTGTGAGCTGGTTTGATTCTTCCTTAAGTGGAAGAGAAAGTCAGCATACAAAAACCAACTCTTCTTCTTCTTCTTCTTCTTCTTCTTCTATGATAAAAACATAACAAGTACACAAAAGGTCAAGGTATAGTGAGCCATCGAGTTGTAACTGACTATAGCAGTCCCACTATGGGTTTTTCAAGTCAAGAGATGAGCAGAGGTAGTTTGTTGTTGCCATTCTTTGTGTAGCTGCCCTGGCCTTTCTTGGTGGTCTCCCATCCAAGTAATAACTGTGGCCCACCCTCCTTAACTTCTGAGATCTGACATTATAGAAGGCATAGAAATAGCCTTGCTCTGTTAATAATGTCACCCCGTCAATTCAGCAGACACTTTTTTTTCCTAGAGCCGCCTTTGATTTGGCAACATGCATTTTCAGTTCAGACATTAGAGTCATTTTCAACTGAATAAGAACTTGTAGCACCTTCAAATGTTCTCTAGGACTTTGTTTTCCTTTGCTGAGGACTCATGCTATTGAGAGTAATGTTTCTTTCCTTTTGGAAATGAATAGCATGCTGAAATTTAGGAATCAGGCTTTGTTCTGAGGGAAATAACTGTTGAATCTTTGTTGAGCCTGCTTTGGAGAATATTTAAAGAGCTCTTTTGGAAACATCAGAGATATAAAGAACGTTGTAGCTTTTTATTTTGAATTTGAGAGTAAAAACTGAAAGCTTGAAACATATACCAGAGAGAGAAAGAGAGAGAGAGAAATATTGTATGAACACATGAAGCTGCTTTATAACAAATCACACAATTCATCAGTGTAGCTCAGTATTGTCTACTCTGACTGGCAGCAGCCCTCCAGGGTCTCAGGCAGAAAAGAGTCTTACCCAACATGTACTCTTGATAAGCCAGCATCTGGAATTGGGTCTGTATGTATATGTTTTGCCTCTGAGCCACACAGGTGTTGAGAGGCTTTCATTGGATAAAAGATCATTTCTTTGTATAAAAAGGACAGCTACTGATACAAAGTTTGATCAACATTATGGCTCAGATCCACCGGCATTTTCCCACCGGAACACTAGGCTCACATACATCATTTTGAACACGTTTCTCCGGCAAAAAAAAAAAAAAAAGTTTTTTTTTAATCAAAACAAAACATGGGCAGTAAGCGGCACCCTCTTACCCAGCGCGGTATTTGAAAGAACTTAATGGCTCCTCCGCATTTTAATGGCTGCGATATTACAGAGCTAACAAACAATTTCAGAATTAAGTTGCCACAATTAGGAATTAGAAGCAGGTGGTTCAATAATGGTGTTTCCCCCCCCATTTCATTTATTAGGCAAACGTGGCAAGGGAGAAACGGCCCCCTGTCTAACCATGCAGAGTTTCGGTTATTTTGATCATCTGCACGGTAAGAGAATGTAAGCAATTTGCAATACCCAAAATTACTTCAAGGGCAGCTTCATGCCTGGCATTCGTTCCTTGTGTTTCCAAAGCGTCTCCATCACTCTCCCAAATGGGAAAAGATCCTCCCCCCACCCCCGTTAAAAGGACAAATAAGGGGCTGAAGCTCCCAGAGGCAGTTTTAGCAGTGCTCGCTTGCTTTTTATTTTATTTCTGAAAAAAACAAATGGGTTGCGTGTCCACCGCTGGGTAGGATCGCATTGGTGCGGATGGATAGGATGGGTTAAACATTCACAAAAGACCATATCAAGGCATCTCTCCAGAAGCCTTTCAATCTCTCTCTCTCTCTCTTTTTTTTGCTCCCTGGCCAGTTAGCAAAAGAGGGAGTTAAAACAAATGCAGCATTTCCCCCACAAAAAAAGTGTGCTTTAGTCCACAAAAGCCTGCTGTGGTCTTTAAAGTGCCATCAGACTCCGGTCTGTTTTGTGCTGCAACAAGGCTCTCCTCTGGAATTAAGCACAAATACTATCGATAAACGCACCATTTATGTAAGTAGATGCTCCTCTGGCAGAACAGACAAATGTCTAACATTCCTCTCTCTTTCTTTAACATTTCCTTCCTACAGAAGCCTGGAAGCTGTGACCCTGGTGCGCCCTCTGGTGACGAAGTTTGGGGACACATTTTGACTTTCTTTCGTTCCCTCTTCATTGCGTGCCCAAAGCTGGACAGCAAAAGCCAGATCGCCTTCTGAGCAATTATGATCCCGGGAAAGAGAGCCAGCATGCCTCCCCGCTGTTATTATTTTACTATTAGGAAAGACCTCTTCTTTAATTGTATATTCCAGGACAATGTAGACCTGTAAAACAGGTTATTTTCGCATTGCCCGTATCAGTAATGCAAATATTAATCTATTTTGACTAAGTCGTAGATTTGGTTTTACCCGGATTATAGGAGGACGTTTACCTTGTTACGTTGTAATGCTCTCCCTTCAGCTATACTGGAAGGGAGATATAAAAAGATACCCTATGGTGAATGTTTATGCCCTTGTTCTGATGGGAGCATAGAGACCTTTGAACATGTCATTTTTGACTGCAATTTTATAATAAAATAAGAGAAGACATTTCCCTTGTAATAGCTGGCTACCCAGGGAGAACTAGAGTGACTCGTCTTTCTAACATACTCCCAGATAAGGACACTGAGCTAACCTTTAAAATGGCCAAATTTGGATGGCAAGTTATGAAGGCTAGCCGAGCATGGGTCGAACCTAATGGATGAGTGTTTTTATATTTATATATCGACTGTAACTGTGTTTTATTTAAACTTAGTTTTTAATGGTTCTCTTATGAGTGTGTGATTATGTTTGACAAGTATTTATTGTTGTATATAGCTATTATTCTTTTACTATGTAAAAGTTTTTATTGTTGGTCTTGGACCGTATTAAACTAAATCTGAATCTGAATCTGATTTGGTTTTAAAGCAGATCTCTTCCATTGTTTATGCATCATTTAAAAACATTCAAAATCCACCTGGTACATTTTTATCCCAGCCTTCCTCCATTCATTCATTCGTTCGAATTCAAATTATTCGAATTATTTGAATAATCCGAATTATTTGTTCATTGTTCTCCTCTCCTCCATTTTGTCCTTACAACATGTTACTTTCACAACAACCCTGTGGGGGGGGGGGGAGAGAGAGAGAGAGAGAGAGAGAGAGAGAGAGAGAGAGAGAGAGAGAGAGAGAGAGAGAGAGAGAGAGAGAGAGAGAGAGAGAGAGAGAGAGGCTGGCCCACGGTCACACAGCAAGTTTCACTACAGAGGGGTGATTGAAATCTGGCTCTCCCAGAGCATAGTTAGTCATTCTGAGTGTTACACCCTGTCGGCTGTCCTGGAGCATGTACATGGCTTGAAAAGAGTCGCAGGGTTGATCTACTCATGCAAGAGCGGACTGCAAAGCAAAAACAACCCTTGAAAGCACTCTACCTCCGGCCCTGGGGGCTCCCTAGGCCATTTTGTGGACCAAAGGGCTTCTTGGAGATGTTTTACAGGAAGAAGAAGGAGAAGGAGAAGATTAAGGTTTTATACCCTGCTTTTCTCTACCTTCAGAAGTCTCAAAGTAGCATACAATTACATTCCCTTACACCCCCCCCCCAACAGGTACCTTGTGAGATAGGTGAGGCTGAGAGAGTTCTGGGAGAACTGTGACAAGCCCATGGTTACCCAGCAAGCTTCATGTGGAGGAGCAGGGATTCAAACCCGGTTCTCCAGATTAGAGTCTGCTGCTCTTAACCACTACACTCTGAATGTCTCTTATATTTCTAATTACGATTTATCAGCCATACCCCTCTCCCAGCACTATACAAAAACAGTGTAGAAACCATTCCCATTCTCTGGCTATTGTAGCTGTGAATATCACAGAAGCACTTAGGCAAGACTCTTATTCTGCCTTGCGGGTGGGAAGGCGGAAGGTTGGACCAACTGGAAGAATGGGGTGTTTATGCATGGTTAGAATGTCCCTGGTTCATCCCTCTCTTGTCTCACACTTTTACATCTTGAGACTGGAAAACCTTATGCATGGTGTTGCTTGTTGTGAATAAAGTCCTGGGATTCTCAGGAGAACAGCATAATCACATGCAGAAATCAGGACGTGCCTGAGTTCCTGCCCCAGGGAGGGGCTGTGGCTCAGTGGTAGAGCATCTGCTTGGCATGCAGAAGGTCCCAGGTTCAATCCCTGGCATCTCAAGTTAAAGGGACTAGGCAAGTAGGTGATGTGAAAAACCTCAGCCTGAGACCCTGGAGAGCCGCTGCCAGTGTGAGTAGACAATGCCGACTTTGATGGACCAAGGGTCTGATTCAGTATAAGGCAGCTTCATGTGTTCCCTTTAAATGCTGCATTGTCATTGGCAGTAGTCATCCACCCCCCCGCATGGGTAAGTCATCTCTCAAATGCAGGGTGGGTGCGTGGGAGCGAGTGCGAACATACGACCCTAGCCTCTGTGTCATGGGCCCTGCCTTCGGAGCTGAGGACCCAGAGGACTCTGAAGCTGAAGTGGAGGAACAGGTTGCCTCTGGGCCTTCAGTACCTCCATTGCAGTCAGTAGTACAGGAGCCTGAAACAACTCAGCAGGAACCACAGCTAGGCAGAGAGATGGAACAACGGCAGACAGAAGCTACTCATCCCCCAACTCCTGCAGTGGAAGCTGAGAATGGCAGCCTTCCAAGCTCACCTGAACCTGATAGGCATATCAGGACTCGCCAGCGTATAGTTTTGCAGGGTAGGCGAAGGAGTGCTCGCCTGGAAAGCCTAAGCAGACAGAGAACTGGTGCTGAGTCGTTGCAGGATGAAGCCTAGCTTGGAAGTGCACTGACTGATAAAGGCACTGCAGGCACACTTTCACTTTGCGGAAGCAACCGTGCAATTTCCCTGTCTTCTTGCTACTGCTATGATTGATCTTTCCGGCCGTTGACTCCTGCCTGTTTTGACGACGCCTCTGAATACTGACCTTGAGAGATAACAGAATCTTTGTTGCCTGCTCCGAAAGGGGCTAGATACCCACCCGCACGTCTGAGGACTGCGGGCACCGCCCAGCCTTTGGCCTACGCCGGCACACTCTGCTGCCTCTTTCTGCGATTTTGAGTAGTATTTTGGATGATTTGATGTTATGTCGATATTACATCAGAGCAGCAGGGGAAAAAATTAAAAACACAGTGAGGGGTCCTAGAGAAGGAGCCAACCATGACCTCCTCCATCTTCAATATGGCTTCCTGGAGCATTACGGGGGGAAGGGCTGAAGCTGGCTGAAGAAGGACTTGGAGAATGGGAGCATGTCGGGACGTGGGAAGATTGACTCATGGCTGAACTATGCTCCTACTCACATCCGAGATAGTCTCAGAAGAAAACTTAATTTCAGGATAAAACAAGGATTGGAAAACTGGGGAAATTGCAGACTGGAAGTGAGCTGAGCCCCAAGGGAGGGGAACATCATGCATAACCCCCACAGAGAACCGAGACAATTGTGGGAGAATCCTGAGATAAACCAACCATGCATAAACAACCTGGGTTGCTTCATCTCTCCTACGTTTAAAAATGAAATGGATTGCAACAGGGGAAACCTATCTCCACACCCTTACCATTTGCCTGGTGGCAGTGGACAATCTCCCACCCCACACTCATTCCCCACCCTTTTTAAGGAGCAGAAGAAAAAACGAGGAGGGGAGAATGGTGTTGATGGGGACATTCTAGGAATTTCTCCCAATCTGTATGATGAAGACCATATAGATTGGGGGGGGGGGGGATTTCTAGTATATCACCTAGAGGTGAAACTGCATCCATTGACCCTGGAAGTGATGTCACATTTCCCATGCTGTCCTAAGAATTTCCCTGTTTTTACAGCAAAGACCATAGAGACTAAAGAAATTCCTAGAGCATCCCCTGGAGAGCTGCCCCATTCTCCTGAAGCACCCCTCCCCAAATCTTACAACATTTGCTGGTACAGAGCTGGCAACCCTACCCCTACTTCAGTCACATATGCTAAGAGCGCATGCGTTGAGGCACCATAGTTTCATGCTTTATGGCTCATACTTTCATTCTTTAAGGCTGACCACCAGCTTCTAGTCGTCTCTGCCTCTCCTGCAAGGCCCACTTAGCAAGACCTTAATTCTTCGCTATCTAGCAGCTCAGATATGGAATAGTTTCTTTTAATCAATTTGCAGCGTTAAAAAAGGAAACCTATAGTTACCGCAAAATCACTGAAGTGAGGAATTCAACATAGTGTGAAGAATCTAAATATACATCTTTAGATTTTCAAATATTGTTATGGATGGATAAAGGCTTTATTGCACAATACTTAATTAAAATCACACACACACACACACATCCTGGTATTATTTCTCTAAACCTTTTCTGTTGGGAAGCTGAATACCAACGCTCTAAGCCTTGTAAAGAACAGCTCCCCTCAAGTTTCCCTGAGCAAACCCCTAAGGAATCTAGCTGTTGTTGGCTTCTGTAAAGCAAAAGCCCAGGGATCCTTTTTAGCGTTTGCACCAGTGTGACGGTTTTACACAGCTCCCTGATCTATTATCCCTTGTAGTTCCACTGCCAAAACAAAGGTGTTTACAAAGTGTGAATTGTCCTTAGAGCGCTGGTGGAAGGATACAAGCCTCCGCTAACGCTAAAAAGGGAGGCTGTGTTCTCGTGAGGCCTAACCTATTAGTAAGCCCTTCGCCCCATCCTGCTTTGCAAGTGTGCACACACAAAAACACGACTATGGAGAACTTTTTTTAAAGTGTGCTATTTCCTTGCCAAGTGTAAGGGGCAGATGAATACACCAGAGAACGTGATTAAGAGCGGTCTCGCGAGGAAGCACTTTAATCAACCCACGGCTGTTTCCCTGTTTTAGTAACCCCGAGGGAGCCGTGGCAAGTGGCAATCATGGCATCCATCATTCGCCACGTGTCCAGAGACAGTTCAAGACTGGGGGCTGCCTTCCCTGCTCGGACCTTACTTGTGCCCTGGGTGGGGAGGTGTCAGAGGTCGAAACACCCAAGAGCAGCCTCACCCAGTCTTTCTGATGATCCCAACACTTTCAGTCACACTTGGCTGTAGGGTTGCCAGCTCCGGGTAGGAAAATACCTGGAGATTCTGGGAGTGGAGCCTGAGGAGGGTGGGGTTTGGGGAGGGGAGGGACGTCAGTGGGGTATAATGCCATAGAGTCGCCCTTCCACAGTGGCCATTTCCTCCAGGTGAACTGATCTCTGTCGCCTGGAGATCAGTTGTAACAGCGGGAGATCTCCAGCCACCACCTGGAGGCTGGCAACCCTACTTGGCTGTCCTGAGGACAAGTGAGGGTAAATTAGAGTTTTGGAAAGCGAGAGCAATTTGATGGCCAATGTGATGTAATAGTTAAAGTGCTGGCTGAGTCTTACCATTGGTCCATCTATCTTCATGCTGCTCACCCTGAGTGGCAATAGGTCTATAAGGCTGCAGGCAGAAGTCTCTTTCCCAGCTGTGCTACCTAAGGGCTAAGGGTACTTTATGCATGGGTACTTGGACTCATGTTCGCCCCCTGTCTGACTCGGTTGTTTATTGGAGTTTTGCACGAGTTTTCCGTCCATTAGAAACAACCTCGCTGCCAACCCTCGCAATGTCCATGTCTTCCCATTCCTCTGTTAACCCATCTCTTCCCTCTCCTCTGAGATCCGCCCGGCTGAAATCTCCGTGCAGAAGACAAAGCACAGGCCACAGGAAGCATGCTTTTTCTCACAACCAATCACAAAGCAGTGTGTAAACAAGAGGGGATTCAAATGCTTCCCGCTTCTCGGAGCTCTTTCTGAGCAAAAGAAAGGCGTTTTAAAACCGAGGCTTGGATCTCTCACCCCCCCCCTTTCTTTCAGATTGCTCCATTTTTTGGTTTTTGTTCTTAAAATGCTTTTTATGCAGCAATTGTGGTTTTTTTGAGGGGGGAATATTCTCTCACAGTAAGCACTATAAGTAAGCCAATTACTAGGGTTGCCAACCTCCAGGTGGTGGCAGATCTCCTGCTATTACAACTGATCTCCAACAATAGAGATCAGTTCACCTGGAGAATATGGCTGCTTTGGCAATTGGACTCTATGGCATTGAAGTCCCTCCCGTCCCCAAACCCTACCTTCCTCAGGCGCCACCCCAAAACCCTCCCGCGCCCCAAACCCTACCTTCCTCAGGCGCCGCCCCAAAACCCTCCCGCCGGTGGTGCAGAGGGACCTGGCAACCCTACCAATTACAAAGCAGCACATAAAGGGACTTGATTTGAGTTTGGAGGCTGCTGGTGCAGAGATTCCTAGCTGGAAAGTGTGGGTCCAGCAAGCAATGAAGCTCAGGTAAAACTCCCATGCATAAATAGAGGTTCCAGAAAGTGAACTGGGGCATACAAGGCATGTGCTCTATTACTGATCTCTGTGCCCTTTAAAAGGGGGGAAAGAAAACAGGGGAATGTCATGAGATTATAGATGATCACTGGATCAGCACAGGAATCAACCCTCCAGATGTGGAAGAAAATGATGAAGAAGACCATGAACAGATCATATGGGCCCATTTTTTCCCTTTTCTGTCGAAAATCGCCAAAAGGAAAACAAGAGAAAAAGATTTGCACAGCTGGCACTTCTGATGTGCTCACCAGCGGAAAACACCTGTATTCTTCCAAGAGAGCTTTAGATAATTTAATGAGAGGGTTTATGGTAATCGTTGATATAGTTAAAAGAACAACCTCCACAGATTTCTGTAATATTGTTACAGCCACACTATCCTTTTATGAAAAATAAAAGCCACTTTCTTGGGTATATACACATACCCGGTTCCTGTTAAATGAGTCAGGTTCATGTTGAGTCCCAGGCTGCTTGGAATGGGTCAGATTCTGCAGTTTGGATTATTATTATTGCTGTTAATTATTCACATTTCGACTCCTTTGAGTGTGGAAGCTGAAAGGACACTTTTGGTCTTGAGTTGGTGGTTGGGGGGGTGGGTTTCCGCATGTGCTGGGAAAGCAAGCAAGGTTAGTTGGGCATCTGGGCAGGGTGGGGGAGAGAGGCTTCTTGGATACAAGTGTGTGGCAGCTGTTGCTTTGCTACCCCATGCTACTGAGAATCAAGCTCTGCATGCATGTGTGTTTGCTTCTTTTCACCTGCTCAGCCTGTAGATATCATAGAATCATAGGGTTGGAAGGGACCACCAGGTCCAACCCCCTGCACAATGAAAGGAAATTCACAACTACCTCCCCCCCACATCCTCAGTGACCCCTACTCCATGCCCAGAAGATGCCCTCCCTCTCATGATCTGCCTACGGTCATAGAATCAGCATTGCTGACAGATGGCCATCTAGCCTCTACATAAAAACCTCCAGGGAAGGAGAGCCCACCACCTCCCAAGGAAGCCTGTTCCACTGAGGAAGCACTTTAACTGTTAAAAAAATCTTCCTAATGTCTAGATGGAAACTCTTTATGTATACTACTGCAAACCCAGACTCTTTCAGCACTCTCTCTACAATATGGAAACCGACTGTCTACTTCTTACTCCTTGTGGAGGTTGGACAAGGAAGCAGTGTTTATTTGTTTGATTTTACTGACTTAAGGAACTCTGTGGGCTGCTTTGTTACTAAATTCTTTTGTTTCACAAGGACTTTGTGTCAGATGTTCAGATGGTGTTTTGTGTCTCCCAGGCTCATAAGCACCCCTTTCTCCTTGACACCATGGTGTTTGAGTAGAAGCAGCTTCAGCATTCCTCCACATCATCTTCTTGCCCTCAGATAATGCCATGGAGCTACTATTGGTTCCATAGATCCTGCATAGCACCTAGAAGTTCAGCTCTATTTTTGAGTCTAACCCAAATTCCAAATCTCAGTCTCTTAGAGCTGTTTTTGTGCCCCTGCAAGCATTCCCAGGTGGACCCATAAATTAGACCAGAGTTCCCCAACGTGGAGCCCATGGGTACCATGGTGCCTGCAAGATCTTTCCTGGCACCCACCAAGTGTTTCTAGAAAGAGGTTGGGACCAGAAGGGCTCCTGATTGACTAGTAAAGATTTGATTGGCTGTGCAGATTAAAATACGGTTGTTTCAGGGGCATCTGCCACCACACTGTTGGCTTTATTTTCTCACTCATCTTTCGCAGCGTATTTTTAAAAATTATTCCTCTTCTCCCTTGCATTTGGGCTTCCTCTGTGTGGTTGGCTTGGATTTGCCTCCCATGGCAGTCATTTTGTAGTTAGCTCCACCTCCTGAGGCAGCCATATTGTGGTCACGCCCACCACCCTTTGTCAGAATTCCAAAGGTGCCCACAGGCTCAAAAAGGTTGGGGACCCCTAGACTAGCCTCTCTGCTTATACACAAGATATGGTTGCCAGGTCTGCCCCTCCAGCCACCAGAGGGGATGGGGGTAGGATTGGCAGATCCAGGTTGGGAAACTCCTGGGAATTTGGGGGTGGAGAGGGACCTCAGTGGGGTACAATGCCACAGAGTCCACCCTCCAAAGCATCCATTGTCTCCAGGGGAACTGATCTCTCCTAGTCTGGAGATGAGCTGTAAGTCCAGGAGATCCCCTGGTCCCACCTGGAAGCTGGCATCCCTAACACAACATGCTGGATGAGTTGGGAAAGCAGAGCTAGAAAGAGAATCAGGCGGGCAGAGGACCTAGGTTACTACAGACACACATTGCAGTGCAGAACAGTAGGAACTGTGTACCAAAACGAATATAAACAGCTCAAATATATGAGCATGTATCCTTGCATACACATAATGGGTAAGAATAAAGATTCTTTGTGCAACGTATTGTAAACTCTCTGCTGGTATGTGGAGTAGTGGTTAAGAACGGTGGTTTGGAGCGTTGGAGTCTGATCTGGAGAACCGGGTTTGATTCCCCACTCCTCCACATGAGCGGCGGAGGCTAATCTGGTGAACTGGATTTGTTTCCCCACTCCTACACACAAAGCCAGCTGGGTGACCTTGGGCAAGTTACACTCTCTCAGTCCCACCTACCTCGCAGGGTGTCTGTTGTGGGGAGGGGAAGGGAAGGTGATTGTAAGCCGGTTTGATTCTCCCTTAAGTGGCAGAGAAAGTCGGCATATAAAAACCGACTCTTCTTCTTCTTCCTCCTCATCTTCCTCTTCTTCTTTTTTTTAAAGGGCTCATAGATCTATGCCCTTTCCCCCAGAAACATGTACAGCATTGCTGAAAAACCCTTTTTTCCAATGATTTTTGAGCCCTCCTCAGGAACTGGTTTGTTTGTTCATATTATGTTTTGTTTCTCTGTTGTATGTGTGTTAAGTGCCGTCAAATCACTTCCGACTCATGGCCCCCCTATGAATCAAAGTCCTCCAGAATGTCCTATCTTTGACAGCCTTGCTCACATACTGCAAATTGAAGGCTGTGGCTTTCTTTATTGAGTCAATCCATCCCTTGTTGGGTCTTCCTCTTTTCCTGCTGCCCTCAACTTTTCCTATCATGATGGTCTTTTCCAGTGACTCTTGTCGTTTCATGACGTGACCAAAATACGACAGCTTCAGTTTAGTCATTTTAGCTTCTAGGGCAGTGATGGCGAACCTTTTAGAGACCGAGTGCCCAAACTGCAACCCAAAACCCACTTATTTATCGCAAAGTGCCAACACGGCAATTTAACCTGAATACTGAGGTTTTAGTGACAGGGGAGGGAGGAAGCACTCCCATTGGGCCACTGGGCAGAGGGGCGGGTGATGTGAGAAATGCCCTCAGGTGCGCATGGAGAGGAGAGCAGCCCAGCCCTGCGTCCCTCTGGCTTTCAAGTAATGAACTCAGGCAAGCTCTGTGCTGGGACGACAGCGTGCGTGCCCACAGAGAGGGCTCTGAGTGCCCCCTCTGGCACGCGTGCCATAGGTTCGCCACCACTGTTCTAGGGTCATTTCAGGCTTGATTTGATCTATAACCCACTGATTTGTTTTTTTGGCCATCCACGGAATCCATAACACTCTCCTCCAACACCACATTTCAAAGGAATCTATTTTCTTCCTATCAGCTCTCTTCACTGTCCAGCTTTCACACCCATACATTTTGTTTCTCTAAAAAAATATAAAAAATGGATCATCCACCTGATTTGGGCATTTTTCTCAGATTAGGGAGCTCCAAGAACATCTCTGCCAGCTGAATGAGACTTGGGTTACTCTTCTGTTCTCTCCTTTGTTTTTTTTTTCTTTCTTGTGTGTGTGCCATCAGGTCACAGCAGACCTACGGCAACCCCTGGTGAGGTTTTCAAGGCAAGAGACGTTCAGAGATGGTTTGCCATTGCCTTCCTCTACATAGCAGCCCTGGTATTCCTTGATGGTCTCTCAACCAAGTACCAGCCAGGACCAACCCTACTTAGCTTCTGAGATCTGATGAGATCAGACTAGCCTGGGACTATTCAGGTCAGGCCTTTCTCTTTTGTTTTGGGGTTGCTGTGTTTTGTGCCATCAAGTCACAGCTGACGTATAGCAACCTCTGCTGGGGTTTTCAAAGCAAGAGATGTTCAGAGGTGGTTTGCCACAGCCTGCCTCCACGTCACACCCCTTGTGTTCCTTGGAGATCTCCCATCCAAATACTTGCCAGGACAGATGCTGAGAGCGTGTGACAGGCCCAAGGTCACCCAGCAAGTTTTCATGGTAGACAGGGTATTCAAACCTGGGTTTTCCAGATCCTAGTCCGACACCTTAACCATTATACCACGCCGGCTCTCCTTTGTAACGGGTATTTAAAACTGGGGGCTTGGCCAAGGGGGAGAAAAAGTAAGAAGAATAAATGTAACTGCTGCAATGGTTTATACCGGGACAGGGAGTGCAATATGTGAAGTCCAGCCTGTGTAAGGTCATTTATGCATGGGTACTTTCACTCACGTTCGCCCCTCTGGTCTGTCTCGGTTGTTCCTTGGAGTTATGCATGAGTTTTCTCTCCATTAGAGATGACCTCGCTGCCAGCCTTCACAAAACCTGGGTCTTCCCATTCCTCTGTTAACCCGATTCTTTCACCTCCCCTGAGCTCAGCCCAGGTGAAATCCCCATACACAAGGCAAAGTGCGGGGCAGCAAGCTTGGTTTCTCTCACAGCCAATTACAAAGCAGTGTGTAAAGAGGCGGGGATGCAAATACTTCCTGCTTCCTGGGAGTTCTCTCTGGGCAGAAGAACGGACTTTTAAAATGAGGCTTGCCGCCCCCCCCCCAGTTCCTTTTGGGGTATTCCATTTTGGTTTTGTCTTTTAAAATGCATTTTGACTGGGACTGTGGATTTCCACAGGGGGGGGGACTTCTCTCTCAAAGAAAGAACTACAGCCAATCACAAAGAAGAGGCAGGCTTCTTGTTTTGAGCTTGGAGACTGCTGGTGCATAGCTTCTAAAGAAGACAGTGTTGGTCCAGTTTACCAGAACCTCAGGTAAAACTCCCATACATAAATGACCTAAGACTCCAAAAATTAAATGGTACTCCCTTTAAAAACAAACACATGAGCTGCATTAGTGCTCATCACGAATAGGGGTCTGTAGTGATGTCTGAATAGGGATGTAAAGAAAGTGAAGCTGCCTTCCTGCGGGATGAGAGGGCAGAAAAAAAAAACCCTAGGTGTATTATGGTGGAAGAAATACTCATAGCCTTCATTACACTCATTGCGGTATTTCCAATTCTGTAGCTGGTTCAAGTGATGTAGTATTCAGGAGCCTTCATTAAGTCGGCAGTGGAGTGCTATATTCACATATTACTTCTTCTCCGCTGCTTTATATCACAGAAGAAACATTTCACACTCTTTTTAAAAGTACATTATTATTTTTTTGCTGTTTGCTAAAATAGACCAATAGACATTATAATATGTTTACGAGGTAGCAGTGATACAAATTCAACACTTTGAAGAAGTGACACATTCCATTCCAAGATCACTTCCAAAATGGTTTCAAATGACTGTACTTACTTTTCAGAGCAAGTTGAGGGTCCCCCCCTTTTAAAAATGAAGGGTTTATGGCTGCAATTTTGATTATTAGCAGAGAAAAGAGTGTATGTGGAAGTGATATTTAAATTTCAGTATGTGTTGGCATTATATGGGGTGTGTGTATATGTGAAAAAAATGTTTAGTGGATAGTTTCAGTAATATTGCCGGTTTGGTTTATTTACCCCATGTCAAGAAGGCAGTGGAAATGGTTACGAAAAAAAAATGGCAGTAGGCGTGTTCCCTCAACCTCTTAAGGGAACATTATCTTGCATCCCAATTGATGGGCTGCAGATCTATCCAGCTGCACTCCCACCAAGAAGAAACCACCCACCTAAAGCCATCTTATTACAAACAGCACCTATAAGAAGAGTTATGCCAACTACCCTTCTGTCTCTAACAATGCAATCCTATCCTCCAGGAGTTTGGCTAACTTACACCTTGCCAACTCCAGGTTGGGAAATTCCTGGAGATTTGGGGTTGGAGCCTGGGAAGGAGAGGGAACCTCAGCGGGGTATAATGCCAGAGTCCACCCTCTGAAGCAGTCATTTTCTCCAGGGGAACCATCTCTGTAGCCTGAAGATCAGTTGCAATTCCAAGAGATCTCCAGGCCCCACCTAGAGGTTGGCAACCCTTCTTACACAAGTATAAACTCTGCCATTGTAGTGGCTCTCTTAGACTGGACCATCAGATTGTGTATTTATTTATTTTATCTATTTCAAACATTTCTAAGCTGCCTTTCTACCCAAACAGAGTCCCCAAGGCAGCAAACTTCAAAATATTGAAACATTTCCATTTTAAAACAAGACATTAAAACTGCATTTACAATAGAGTACACATAAAATATTTAAACAATTCAGTAAAGACATATAAACACACACCAGATATAACACATCCAGGGAAGAGGGCCAATAAGTGTCTTTGGGAGTACACCAAACAAAACAAGAAAGTCGCTGGCAGAAAATAACAATAGAAGAAGATGGATAAAGGTTTTGGGGGCCATAACTGAGAAGGCCCTTACTCGGATTGCCACCTGTCTAACCTCAGATGGCGGGGGCACCCGAAGTAGGTTATCCGAGGATGACCAGAGTGGACAGGTAGGTTCCTATGGGTGAAGGAAGTCCTAAGGTATGCTGCCCCCAAGCCATATAGGGCAGGGGTGTCAAACTCATTTGTTACAAAGGCCGGGTATGACATAAATGTCACTTGGTTCGGGCTGGCCATGCCTTGCCAGCCCAGATCGGGACTTGGGGTGGCGGTGGCTGCCTCGGGAGGGTTGCCAACCTCCAAGCGAAACATGCCAAACTGATCTAGATAACACGTACCCCGAAGATTTCTGCGATGTCAACCCTGGATCCATGTCTTTTAATGGAACAGCATTATGTGTCTATGGACTGCTCTAAGGCCATTTGCCTTATGAATTGAAACTGACGTTCATTGACGTTCTTTGTTAACTGTTTGCTTTGATACTTACCAGGTTTGATTCGTTTGTCTGTTTGTACCATGTAGGTGTTTTGTATGTTTTTCATGTTTGCATTGATTTTGTAACTTCACTCTTGTAATATAGCACTTTTTGTAGCCATTATTTGGGTACTGTTCCTTTGTTTGCAATTACCCTACAGTGTAGTGTGTGTGTAAAGTGCCTTCAAGTCGCAGCCGACTCATGGCGACCCCTTTTGGGGTTTTCATGGCAAGAGACTAACAGAGGTGGTTTGCCAGTGCCTTCCTCTGCACAGCAACCCTGGTATTCCTTGGTGGTCTCCCATCCAAATACTAACCAGGGCTGACCCTGCTTAGCTTCTGACATCTGACGAGATCAGGCTAGCATGGGCCATCCAGGTCAGGGCTACAGTACCCTACAGTACCCTGCCCTTTTCTTGTTTGAACCTCCAGGTACTAGCTGGAGATCTGCTGCTATTACAACTGATCTCCAGCCGATAGAGATCAGTTCACCTGGAGAAAATGGCCGCTTTAGCAATTGGGCAGCCATGAGTCGGAAGCGACTTGACGGCACTTAACACACACACACACACACACACACACACACACACACACACACAGCAATTGGACTCTATGGCTTTGAAGTTCCTCTCCTCCCCAAACCCTGCCCTCCTCAGGCTCTGCCCCAAAAATCTCCTGCCTGTGGAGAAGAGGGACCTGGCAACCCTATGTCTCAGCTGGCTCGTGAGTCGGATAAGAGCTGTCAAGGGGCTGGATCCGGGCTGCAGGCCTTATGTTTGACATCCCTGATATAGGGTTTTAAAGGTCACCACAGAAAGCCATCATTTGCGTACACTGTGCAACAGCAAATTGTGGTCAACATCTGAGGTCCTTGCAGGTCCGGTAGCAGCAGTACTGCTTGTGGTGGTACTGTTCTCTATTGAAGCCCCTCGTTGTGATAAATCTTACATAGTCTGATTACATGGTTACTGAACTTCTTTTGCCCACTGGTTGTTATATTTATTGATTTGTTTTAAGCATTTGCATTCTTTCAACCAAATACCAATCCAAACCAAATGTTGGGGACAGGAAGATAGACTAGATGGAACTTTGGTGTGAACCATCACGGCTGTTCTGATGACTGGTGTGTAGGGTTGCCAGCTTCCAGGTACTAGCTGGAGCTCTCCTGCTATTACAACTGATCTCCAGCTGATAGAAATCAGTTCATCTGGAGAAAAGGGCCACCTTTGCAATTGGACTCTATGGCATTGAAGTCCCTCCCCTCCCAAACCCCATCCTCCTCAAGCTCCACCCCAAAAATCTCCAGGTATTTCCCAACTAGGAGCTGGCAACCCTAATTACAACTGATCTCCAGCCAACAGAGCTCAGTTTACCTGGAGAAAATGGCTACTTTGGTAATTGGACTCTATGGCAGTGAAGTCCCTCCCCACCTCAAACCCCACCCTCGTCAGGCTTTGCCCCAAAAACCTCCCACCAGTGTCGAAGAGGGATTTGGCAACCCTGGTGATGCCATAGAGTTCACCCTCTAAAGCTGCCATTTCCTCCAGTGGCATTGAACTGTCTGGAGATGAACTGTAATTCTGGGAGCTCTCCAGGCCCCACCAGGAGGTTGGCAACCCTATCCTGGCAGCATAACCATCCAGACAGAGCTTCCCTCCCCAGTGAGAGGTAGGAGTGTAATTCAGTCCCATGTCTATTCAGTACTCAGCCTGTTTCATGGGAAGTGGTGGTTGGGCTGCCAGGAAACACATCGGTGCCAATTGTAACAGTTGTTTATGTGAGAGGGGACATCTGTCTACAGAGAAATCTGGAGTGGGACCATGAAATTATTTCCTGGAGGCCATCAAAATGGTCATCAGATGGTAATAACTTCTGCCCATTATTGGCGAGGTTCTGATGTGACCCGCTGGTCCTGCTGGAGCAATAAGTTTGATCCTCATGAGTTATGTGAACAAAGTCACTCTTGGCTGACAGGGTAAGCTTTCTCTTCATCAACAGATGGACAGATGTCAATGTAGAAGACATATAGTTGCTTCTATATGTCTTCAATGTATTTGGAAATAGAGGCATAAGCACGGTTTTTAAGACGCTCATAAATCCTACTGTTAAAAAAAGCCAAAAAAACCCCTCCACAGAATCAAACTGTTCTGGATGTAAGTTATGCTGTGAGTATTATAGTTGGTGTAGCCCCATGGCACAGAATGGTAAGCTGCAGTACTGTAGTCCAAGCTCTGCTCACGACCTGAGTTTGATCCCAACGGAAGTTGGTTTCAGGTAGCCAGCTCAAGGTTGACTCAGCCTTCCATCCTCCCGAGGTCGGTAAAATGAGTACCCAGCTTGCTGGGGGTAAAGGGAAGATGACTGAGGAAGGCACTGGCAACCCATCCCGCAAACAAAGTCTGCCTAGTAAACGTCGGGATGTGACATCACCCCATGGGTCAGGAATGACCTGGTGCTTGCACAGGGGACCTTTACCTTTACAAGATGTGGAATACCAGAGATTCTTTCAGAAGATGTTGACAGGGCAGCTCAAGCTATTTTGTCACCTAAAGCAAGGAGAGTGGGCTTCTGCATATTTCCCCTTGCTAAACATTTTGGCCACTGTTTCATTCACACGCTCACAAACAGTGCTTGGTTAGGACAAATATGCCATTTGGTTCCCCAGCAGAACCTTTCCTGACACCTCCAGATCCCTGGAATGTTGTCCTTTTAGTTCATCCTCTTAGCACCCCTGCCAAAAGATGAGGTGATTGCCGTTCCTCTGCACACCCTGACTATGGTCTTTTATGCATGGCTGTTTCCCTCTCTGTCACCCCTCCGACAGCTTCGGGTCTTTTTGTGTTGATTGTGCATGCCGTTTCCAATCGTCAGAGGTCGCCTCACTCTCCTCCTGCCTTTCCCCGCAATTTGCCCACTTTTTCAGAGACCTGTTTTATCCTGTATTTGAAAAACGCGGACAAAACTCGGGGGAAGGCAGGGGGAGAGCGAGGCAGCCTCTGACGGTCGGAAACGGCATGCATAATCAACACAAAGACCCGAACTCATTGGAGGAGACAGCAAGGGAAACAGCCATGTGTAAAAGACCTACGTGTCCAAGGACTTCAACATTATTCATACAGCATACCTGGGAAATATAACTGGGTAAAGAAAAATAATAATGTTGTTGAAGTGTTTACATAATCTCATTTGAAGTGTGTGGAACCTTGGTTATATCTGGTCATACGTAAGTGGCCCTATTTTATGTTTCTAGCGAAAGATCTCTGTCAAGATGAAACTTCTACATAGGTATGGCAAGTCTAGCCAATGGATCCGATGAATGACAGCAATAATTATGCTCTTTTCAGCACGCTTATGAACCATTTTGCTGCTCTATGACGGACAGCCGTTAGTGTTCTCAAGAGAACATTGTTAAAGATGAAGAAGCTTCAGTATGCTCACGGCCTAGATGGGAGCTTGCTTGGAAATCCTAAGCAAGCAACTTTTGGCCGCGCCAAAGGAAAAGTTGGATATCAGCGTAATCAACAAATAAAGTTTCCAACAGCCTCCATCGTACAACCTATTTGTGGGGCAAGGCTCTTTCCTTTCATTTTGGTGCCGAAGCATCAATTTTTTTTTTGTCAGTTCTCATTTTTGCAACACAATATCCATCTTGCCATCTCTACGCTTTAGACGAACGGGGTGGTGGTGGGGGAGCTGTATTGTAATTATGTCGGGGGGGGAAATGAAACGCTTCAAAATGTGATTGGCAGGTTGATTACAATAATGCATGTGATTAAACTCTTGGTGTGCTTGTATAACGAACGAGGGAGCGTCAGTGGTTATTAACTGTGTTTTTGTTAACTCTCGGAGCTTTAACTTTTGGGTTTGCATTGCACAAGAACCAATGGGACACCTGGTGACGGATTATTCAGTGGTTGTGTGTTTTTTGTTTATTTTTTATTTTTTTTAGCCAGGAACGGGGATAGTAATTGGTAATCAGGGAATCAATGAATTGAGCATTATGTAAGCTGAATACTTTATTTATATTTTATGTAAATTAGCACAGATGCAAATAGAATAATACAAAGTTACCTGCATGGTATACAGGAAGAGAGGAGGCTGGTCCCCAAAGGGCTACAATTGTCCCAAAGCTGTGTAATTTTCAAAGGTCTCATAAGAACATAAGAAAGGCCCTGCTGGATCAGACCAAGGCCCATCAAGTCCAGCAGTCTGTTCACACAGTGGCCAACCAGGTGCTTCTAGGAAGAGCTAGCAGTTCATGGCATTAGAGTGTTACAACGTTATTGCACTATAACGTCATAGTAATTCCTGATTTTTTAAAATGTCCCCTGGGGGAGGGAGGAAGGAGCCACAGGGGACTGAAGTAAGAAACATAGCACCAATGTGGGTGAGATCTTTAAAAAAAAATCTGCAAAGGCACTATGATTACAAATCTTTCGGAAAAGATTGCATCAAACTGAGTTTGGGAAAGATCATACCAAAGGAGGGAAAAACCTGGAAAGTGGGAGATTATGGGAAACTATTTTGTGGATGCCCCTCCCAAACTGTTCCAGTGTGGACGGCAGTCTGGAACATAACCTCCATATCGAAGCAAACAAAATGAATGTGGGGTTTCCCCAACAATTCACTCTGTCATCTTGTCATAGGAACTATGTTTTTCTCGAACACCTAGGTTAACACTACAGCTACAAATGGAGAGCAGTGGAAACTGATGTCTGTATGCTTGTTTGCTTTAAGAGTATTTATATATTCTGCCTTCCTCTCAAACACAGTCAAGATCGAAAGTGCATTATTCAGCATGTGTGAAAGCAGCCAAAGTCTGGAAGGCCCTGAGGTAAAATACCCCACCCCCTTCTGGAAAGCTGTTCCACAGTAGCAGGGCGGCAATGATGTTTTATGCATGGTTGCTTAACTCTCCTTTATTCCCTGTTTCAGCCAGGATCAAATTTTTGGGTATGCACGTTACCTCATTCCTTGGAAGCTCAACACTGCTTCAATGCAAAATGAACCTGGCTTTTCCCATTCCTCTTCTTGCCCGAATTAAACCGTGGATCCTGGCTCATTCAGCAATCACTCAGCAAGAGTACAACTTTCTCGGGTTGAGCTTCGCCCCACCCTTTTCCAAACCCCTCTTCAAGGCAGCATGCTGATAGCCAAACAGGGGAAGCACAGGCTGCATTCACAGCCAATCATGAAGCGGTGTGTAAAGAGGCAGGGATTCAAGTGCTTCCTGCTACCTCGGAGCTCTTTCTGAGCAAAAGAAAGGCTTTTTTAAAACAAGGCGTGGGTTTCTTCTCCCCCCCCCTTTCCGATTGCTCCGGTTTTGGGTTTTTGTTCTTAAAATGCTTTTTTATGCGGCAGTTGGGTTTGGGGATAAGGAAATCTTCTGTCTCAAGGTAAGCCAATTACAGAGCAGCATTTAAAGGGGTGGGACTTAATTTGAACTTGGGATACTGCTTTTCTGTATTCATGCCTCCATTAGCACACAGTTTCATCCCTGATAATTCTAGTCAATGCATAGTTTCCCCCAACCCGGGTTACTTTGATCCTGGCTGAAACGGGGAATAAAGGAGGTTAAAGCGACCATGCATAAAGGACCATATAAAAAGGCCTGAATCCAGGCCATGACAAATCATATTCTCATGAGTGAGAGGAGTTCTTATTGTGAGGGGCACAATTACCACATGCGTCCTTATCGGGAGAGCCACTTCTTTAAGGCATGTACCTTAGAGCTGAATGATTTGGGTGACAAATTTATAGTGGTAATTCCATAAGGGTAGTCATAATGGTCTGTTGCAGTAAAAAATAAACAAGGGTTAACAGGGACCTTATGCTCCCTTAAAGACTAATAACATTTTGTTTCTTCATAAACGTTTATGGACTAGATCCCAGCTCTTCAGAAGCAATGTAGTTGCTCCTCACGAGCAGATATTCTCTGTTGGATGTATGAAAGTAAACAGCAGGGACACGGGACAACAAAATGCAGGAAGTGCAGGGTAAAATCTCACTGTGTTAAAAATATTGTTGAAGGCTTTCACGGTCAGAGTTCATTGGTTCTTGTAGGTTATCCGGGCTGTGTAACCGTGGTCTTGGTATTTTCTTTCCTGACGTTTCTCCAGCAGCTGTGGCAGGCATCTTCAGAGGAGTAACACTGAAGGACAGTGTCTCTCAGTGTCAAGTGTGTAGGAAGAGTAATAGATATAGTCAGAAGGCAGTTAACCTTCAGTGTTACTCCTCTGAAGATGCCTGCCACAGCTGCTGGAGAAACGTCAGGAAAGAAAATACCAAGACCACGGTCACACAGCCCAGATAACCTACAAGAACCAATCACTGTGTTAACATTCAAATCTAATGTATTTACAGAATGTCTAGTTCTTTCATACTATTGTGCTGTGGGCATTGCAGCCACTGTCTGAAACATCTCCAATGAAAAAGGAAATATTGTTTTACAAAAACTATCTAGAAATTCTAAAATAATATTAGGCGGGTGCAATCCCTAATATATGTGTGTGTGCGTTAAGTGCCATTAAGTTGCTCCCATCTTATGGTGACCCTATAAATTAATGTCCTCCGAAACAATCTCTCTTTAACAGCCTTGCTCAGGTCTCGTAAACTCAGGGCCGTGACTTCCTTTATAGAGTCAATCCATCTCCTGTCTTCCTCTTTTCCTGCTGCCTTCAACTTTTCCTAGCATTATTGTCTTTTCCAGTGACCCTTGCCTTCTCATGATGTGACCAAAGTAGGATAGCCTCAATTTGGTCACGTTAAGGAGTGTGTCCAAGAGGAGGACTGAATCTTTATGTAGGGCCTTTACTAGAGGCTCCATCTTGACCAGGTGTTGAGGTACAATAGAAGTTCCAACTCGGAAAATCAAGATAATGGAACTTTTCTGAGGTCTTGTACCCCCAAGGAGAAAGCGTGTGTCCTTATTTTAACATCTGTTAGGGATAAGTTTAGAACAGGGCTAGAAGGATTGCGTTTATTCACTTTTCATCTGTGATTAATTCTGCTGCAAGGAGAAATTACACTTGTGCTTCATTATGTCATTAAACCTTTAGCATTTGAACATAGGTAATCAGATTTCTGCACCCATAACATGCTGGTTGGTTTTTCCATCCCTGAGTGTGTGAGAGTGCTAGAGTCCCAATCCTCCAGTGAGAGAAAGGCTCATATGACTGGAGGGTGGTGGTGGAAATTTGGAGAAAGTAGGGGTTACAGAGGAGTAACAATGTGAAGGGCATCGCCAGATGGTGAGTTGGGATGGCTAAGGAGCTTTTGAACTCCCCATGGACAGAAAAGGGGCCTTGAGAGGACAGCTTCTCCACAGCAGCTGTAGATCTCTTGTGTAATACTGTCGTTTGGCAAGAGACATGTAGTAAATTTCATCTCAGGGCACTCAGGAGCTAGTTGGTCAAAATTCACCATGATTTCCACTGCAGCCTCTCAGAGGCTAAGCCATGCTATTAGTAGTGAACAAGGATTAAAAAGAAATAAATACCTTCCAAGTTCCACCTCTCTGCATTGTACCTGGTCCTAATTACCTCCAGAAAGCACTCTTTGATCAGCAAAGCTTTCTCGCTAAAGGCCAAACTCTCTTCATTCAACAGCTTTACATTCCCCTTGTTATACAGTGAAGTAAATAAGTTTATAGATTCTGAGGGTTCTTCTCCGCCACCAAATAGTATTTATTAAGAACACTGTTAGCATTTAATACTGCGATGTTTAGAGGGATGCTAATGGCCACAAGAAAATTTCAAGCCTCCATAATGTGTTTTAATCGCCAGCTGGAGATCAAAAACCACCATGTGATTTTTCTACTACATGGGCAGCATCCAGGACTGCCTTACATGGAAACAGATCAATGGCAAAATTGGTAGATACGGCAATGCTTTTGCAATAAAACCTTTTTATGTATCTTGTTCAAAGCATGTAAGTGCCTTTTAGATCACTGATTGAACTGTAGACAGTATAAAGTGGAACCTTTTAATACTAAAATAAATTTCCAGAGTAAAAAATTCCATTATAGGGAAAAGTGTTTTTGCTGCAGCAGGATAGATAATAATTCTTTCACACGTAATGGGATTCATGAAATGTTTGATGATAAACAGAAGTCCTTTGTACCGCCGTGGCAAGACCGTACTGTTTGCGTAAGCCCATATATAACGTATGATATATTACGTGCAGTCTGTGCTTTATTGAAGACGGTGATTAGAAAGGCCTAAATATGGGACAGGTAAGAAATAAGAATTTGCCATCAACACCTGCTTTTTTGGGGGGGGGGGAGGGCATCGCTAAAGTCAGCACATCACTAAAGTCAACCCTGAGAGTTACCCAAACTCTTTTCATTTGGATTGATTTTGCTTACTTCAAACAGCTGCCAGGCTTGGAAGTCTTTGAGTGAATTCCCGTTGAACTCGTTGAAGGGAATCATTTATCTGCCTGCTGATATCAGAAGAAAAGGCCCTTTTTTTGGACGGATTCCAGCATAACATTTTGCAAACACATGATCGCTTTTGCGGCCATCTGTATGTATGTCTACACGGGAGAATGTGAGGTTGGAAGGCACAAGTGGATATGTATGAAACGTGGCCGAGGGAGGAGCTACCCTCGTTGTCTGGCCCAAAGTCTGGAGAATGTGTCTCTGCTTCCCGGTTCCCGCATTGCTCTCTGTTAAGTGTCCAGGTTGCACTGATTTTGCCTGCCTCTGTGTAGTCAAACCTCATTCATTCTTGACCATTCACTTCCAGATTTGCTGCCCATCGCAACAATTGCCTTTTACCATGGCCCTGTCTAAGCATCCATGTCTATTTCCCTGTTTTATTGTGTCTTATCTCTAAGCATATCCATCAGCAAGAATATCAGTTAGCAATCATTCGTTACAATTAATTGGGAGGGTGCTATTACATTTGCCTGCCACCTTGCATCTGATGGAGTGAGAGCTGACTCACGAAAGTTGATTCTGGAATAAATTTTGTTAACCTTTAAGGTGCCATTGGACTTAGGTTGCCAACCTCCAGGTAGTGTCTGGAGATCTGGGATTACAACTGATCTCTAGATGACAGAGATCAGGTCACCTGGAGAAAATGACTGCTTTGGAAGGTGGACTCTGTGGGATTATACCCCATTGAAACCCCTTCCCTCCCCAAACCCTGCCCTCTTCAGGCTCCACCCCCAAAATCTCCAGGTATTTCCCAATCTGGAGTTGGCACCCCTACACCCGACTGTTGTTGACTTGCGCTACAACAGGCTAACAAAACTACCCCTCTGGAATGATTATTCCTGCCAGTAAATGTCAGTAATTCAGAATATATGTTTTCCTAAGTGGTATAGAGCCACAGCATATGAGGAGTTACTTGTGGCAAAGAGAGAAAATTGAATACAGGACAAGAAAGTTGATGGTTATTTTTAAAAACTGTCTCGACAACGAAGTGGCTTTGTTCATATTTGTGAGAAGCACACGTGATATATAAAGGTATCATCCAAATATACCAGATAGTCAGCACTTCTTCAATTCTTTATCCTACTGTGGTTTGGCTTGTAAAGAAGCAGTCTTATTTATTTCTTATGCAGGACATTTAGTATTTGGAACTGCATTCAGTCATACTGTTATCTTCCACTTACAATCTAACATGGCACAACCCAGAAAACGTTTTACCATGTACCCTGTGTGTTTATGTAGACTGCTTGTTAGCTAAGATGTGTGAACATACAACATGTTAATAGCATAGTTAAATTGTGGAACTCCCTGCCCCAGGATGTGATGATGGCTGCCAACTTGGAAAATTTAACAGGGGTGTGGACATGTTCATGGAAGATAGGGCTATTCATGGCTACTAGTATAAATGGATACTAGTCATGATGCATACCTATTCTCTCCAGGATCAGAGGAGCATGCCTATTATATTAGGTGCTGTGGAACAGAGGCAGGATAATTGTCTTGTTTGGGGGCATCCTAGAGGCACCTGGTTGGCCACTGTGTGAACAGACTGCTGGACTTGATGAGCCTTGGTCTGATCCAGCATGGCTTTTCTTATGTTCTTTTAAATGCCCTGCAAACAAGACCTTGGTTGGGACCTGAACTGCGGCATGGGGAAGAGGTTCCCAGCCTTCCTCCTGAAGCATTTTGCTGACCCCAAATGGCACATGGACACATGAAGCTGCCTTCTACTGAATCAGACCCTTGGTCCATCAAAGTCAGTATGGTCTACTCAAACTGGCAGCTGCTCTCCAGGGTCTCAGACAGAGGTCTTTCACATCACCTACTTGCCCAGTCCCTTTAACTGGAGATGCCGGAGATTGAACTTGGGACCTTCTACATGTCAAGCAGATGCTCTACCACTGAGCCACGGCCCCTCCATGACACATGGGGCTGCTATTTGCCTGTAGGGAGAAATATACAGGTCCTGCATCAAGACCTGAGTAGCAAACTGAGGTCCTGCAGGGTCAGGAAATCAGCTCTGTGAGAAAAGCTGAACTGTTCCTGCATGTATAGGCTGGATCCAAATCAGACTCCTGCATGCTGGCTATTTAACAGAAAAACAAAACACTAGGAACTCCATACACGTAACTTCCAGCAGCTCAGTTTTGTTTGGCCTTCACCATGCCCTAAAAATCCTTCCCCATCCCAAACAAGTAGGTCCAACTCTATGAGCTCCTGAACAAGGTGTCCCTGGCCACCTGAACACATGAAGTTGCCTTATACTGAATCAGACCTTTGGCCCATCAAAGTCAGTATTGTCTACTCAGACTGGCAGCGGCTCTCCAGGGTCTCAGGCAGAGGGCTTTCACATCATCCACCCGCCTAGTCCCTTTAACTGGAGATGCCGGGGATTGAACCTAGGACCTTCTGCATGCCAAGCAGATGCTCTACAAACTGAGCCATGGCCCCTCCCTTAAGGCCATCCTCCATTTGTCAAATGTCAAAAGAGAGAATCCATTGGTTATCACAAACTGGACACAACCCAACTTGAGCAAAGAACACAATGTTACAAGACCCATAGAACTAATTTCAAAGCACAGAATTTAAGCCAAATCAACCCGGCTAGAAGAAGAAGAGTTGGTTTTGATATGCCAACTTTCTCTACCACTTAAGGAAGAATCAAACCAACTTACAATCACCTTCCCTTCCCCTCCCCAAAACAGACACCCTGTGAGGTAGGTGGGGCTGAGAGAGTGTGACTAGCCCAAGGTCACTGGCTTCATGCATAGGAGTGGGGGGGGGGAACCCAGTTCATCAGATTAGCCTCTACCACTCATGTGGAGGAGCGGGGAATCAAACCTGGTTCTCCAGATCAGAGACCACCACTCCAAACCAGAGCTCTTAACCACTACACCATGCTGTCTCTCTAGCCGATACTAAACCCTAAAAGAAGACACTGACAAAAACACAAGAAATTTCAAGAAAAAAAAACCAGTCCTGGGGGCCTTAAAATGTGGGAAGCATAATACTCTGTTATGACCTCAGCCTTCCTGATTGGAGTCACTTCAGTCTTGCCAGGATTCAGTCTCAACTAGTCTATGCTACATCACTGAATCACAGTAGCCAATCCTTGGTTCAGGACTATTATACCACGACCAGGTAATCTGGACAGAGTGAACACATGAAGCCGCCTTATACTAAACCAGACCCTTGGTCCATCAAAGTCAGTATTGTCTAGTCAGACCCGCAGCGACTCCAGGGTCCCAAGGCAGGAGTCTTTCACATCACCTACTTGCCTAGTCCCTTCACTGGTTCCCAACCGGGGGTCCGTGAGAACTAAATTAAGGTCCGCGAAACAAAGTTATAAAGTTCCCAGAATATAACCGGACAGAATCAAAAGATACCCAAAAGCTGATTCGCAATCCTTTTGGTATTGCTGTTGAAGAGGTTGCAGAAGAAATCCAGGAAGAGCTCATTGAATTCCAAAATGATAGGCACTGTAAGGATGCCTTTGAATCAGTTTCTCTTGAACAGTTCTGGTGTAAAAAAGCAATTTCATATCCTACAGTTCGGGGATTCGCCTTGCGATATCTTATGCTCTTCTCCACAACTTATTCATGTGAGCAAGGGTTTTCTGCTTTGCTTATAATTAAGAACAAGACCAGAAATCGATTGGAAGCAAGTGATGCTATTTGTGTAGCTCTGAGCAACAGCATTAGCCCCAGATAAAAAGGATGCAAGCTCAAAAATCACAATGATTTTCAATTAAAAGTTCTCTATTATAAAAAAAATATATTCAAATATTATTCTAAGTTTAATGTTTAACTCACAGTTCTGATTAAAGTTTATTTTCAAATTCCCGGAATTTTTATTTTGAACCTTGGGGTCCCTGCACCGAACAAAAAAGTCCTAGTGGTCCCTGGTCAAAAAAAGGTTGGGAACTGGAGATGCCAGGGATTGAACCTGGGACCTTCTGCATGCCAAGCAGATGCTCCACCACTGAGCCACAGCCCCTCCCCAAACTCAGAGGTGCATTCAATAGGCTGAGTGTCATCAGCCTACTGATGGCACCCAACACAAAGCCCACAATATACGTATTGAATGGCATGAGGGATTGGGCTCCCCGCTCCTCTACCCGCCCAGCATCACCAACCAACGTTTTCCAGCCTCAACGCTTTTTACAGCCTCCACCTGTAAAACTACAATTCCCAGAAGGCCATGAGAAGCAGAAGGGGCGAGGCGCACCGAGAGAGAGAGAGAGAGAGAGAGCGCGGCGGACGCGACGGTGGCCGCGAAGGAACGCGGCCCTCCCTCGACCAATCGGACGCGGCGGAGATCAAATGAGCCAATGAGAGGGCGGCGTTCGGAGAGCGGCGCGGCCCACCTTCGGCTTGGCGCGCGCTTGACAGCCTGAGGAAGGAAGCCGGGCGAGGGACGGAGCGCGACCGGCTGGTGGGACTCCTCCGCGGCCGTCGAGGTGATGCCCGGCCGCGGCCTCGGCCTGCTCCCTTCCCCCCCCCCCCAGTCGGAAAAGGCCCTCCCGCCCGTGCCCCGAGCCCGTTTCGTCAAAGGGGCCTCTTCGTTTCGGAGCGCCCGAAGAAGAGGCCTCTCGCCTGGCTCTGTGAGGAAGGGGTTCTCCTTGCCCCTTCCTCGCAGAGCCGTTGGAGTCGGACAGGCGTTTTAGTCAGGTCATCCCTCCAAAAACTAACCTGAGATAAGGGGGGGGGGTGTTTCATTCTGCACGCACCTGCTTTGTGTGTGTGTGTGTGTGTGTGGGGGGGTTATAGTGGTCCTTTTAAAGGATTTAAGTTTTTAAAAAAATGTTTGTGCAAGCTGGTGCAGAAGAGTGCAATCGAGATAAGTAAGGGACTGGGTAGCCTATGGCTTTATAGCAGGGGTGGGGAACGTCAGGCCTGGGGGCCGTATAAGGCCCTCAAAATCATTTGGTCTGGCCCTTCGTGGGTCCTGGTAGATCTCTAGACCAGAAGGATGCTGCCCTGCCTGAATCTCTTGGGCCCAGCTGGGGACAGCAGAGCTCAAAAGCGAGTCGCTCTATGTGGCAGACACTCGGAGCCGTCTCCGGTCGTGCCGCTTGGCTAAATGTTTGCCCAAATATAGCAGGCTAATTTTTAAGTTGATAATTTTGCATGGCCCCCGAATGATGTTATAAATATCCAAATGGCCCTTGGCAGAAAAAAAGGTTCCCCACCCCTGCTTTATAGACAAGATGGCTAAGGATGAGATGAGAGCCAGTGTGGTGTCGTCCTATCCTGTACTATCAACGGCTCACCTGCTGTGAAACTTAGGGGCCTTTCCGTCGGTCGCTCTCTCAGACTAACCTTCCTCGTCAGGTTGTGGTGAGGGTAAAATGGAGAGGGGGGAGAAGTGTGCGTTGCTGTCCTGAGGGCCTTACAGTAAGGGGCGGGGTGAAATTGTACTAAATAACAAAAGGGGAGTACATGTTAGAGGTTTATAAAATTATGCATGGGATGGAGAAAGTGGGTAAAGTGAACTCCCCCACCTCTACCTGCCATGTTGCTAGAACTCAGGGGCACACAACAAAGTCGGGTGGGGGGGTGATACAAAAGGAATGCAGGATGCACAAAAGGAAATGCTTTACTCAGTGTGTAATTACATTGTGGGATTCACAGCTAGTGGATGAAGTGATCACTAGCATGGATGATTCAAAGAGATGATTAGACAGATTCATGGAGGATAGTCCTATCAATGGTTGTTAGCTATGATGATGGCTAAAAGAAATCTCCATGTCCAGAAGCATTAAGTCTCAGGATACCCGTGTGGGGAGGCCTTGGCTTTTGTGTCTTGTTTGTTAGTGCTCCGGGGCTGGTTGGCTATTGCATCAAGCAGGTCTAGATAGGCCACTGGTCAGATCCAGCAGGGTGTCTCTTGTGCCCTCAAGTGTTGAAGGGGGCTTTTGCTCATGGAAGCTTATGCTTCAAAAATTCTGTTACATTTTGAAAAGGAGTCCCAAGCCTCCTTTTTTCGGGAGGGGGAAGCATGAGGGACGGAGGTATATATGTGTGAATTCATACTCCGACATCTGTGATGTAGTTTTTTGGTCTCAAGTTGGCGAAGGTGCTTGGCAGGAGGCCCATCATATGTAAACTTTGTGTTTAGAGTCCCTGGTCTAGTCTTCCCTCAACTGAGCTTGAACCCAAATGCTGCAGGTGAGTTAATTTTTATAGGAAATATCGATAGAGCATTTTCATGTGAGGGGTTATATAAGCCAGGACAAGCTCAGGATAAATAGGGGATATAAGAACAACTTTGCTGGATCATGCAAGATCTGCCTAGTCCAGCATCTAGATTATTTCTAGCAGTGAGCAGACTGAGGTCTCTTAAAACCAGGGAATGAAGGCCATAACCTTCCCTTGTTTCTTCCTAGCAGTTGGTATAATTCTGAATATGGTGGTCCCATTTATCCACCATGTCTAGTAATTGGCACTAGACTTATTCTGCATGAGTGTGTCTCTTCATTTTTTAGGACCATCTAAACTTTTGGCTATCACTGTGTCTTGTGACAGTGAGTTGTACTAACCACCACTATGTGTAATCCGTGCAGTGTTAGTTTAGACTTTGGAAACACAGCCATGCATCTTTGTGGTCAACAAGCCACTGTCTTCCTGCCTGACCTACTTCACATGTTTGTTGTAAAATCAAAATGGCAATGAAGCAGATGTGTAGTACATAACTGAAATATACTTGGGGAGATAGATTTTCAGATCTTCTCAGACTAAGAAAATTGTGGCAGGTAGATATTTTGGTGCTTACATGCCTGGTTGCATTATAGGGCTCTGAAAAGGGGTGTCAGATGAGCATTCACTCTTGGGTTTGAATTGTATCCCTGTCCTCTACCTGGTGGTTTCTTGGAAAGGGGAGGGGGGAATCTGTTGTCACTTCTTCCAGGTTAGGTTAGTTGTCATGAGATCCACTCAAGCTTGTTTTCCATGGTTACTTCCAGCATAAACACTTGCGCACTTAACAACAAGGGCAGCTTCCAAGAGAAATGTGATTTGGGCCTTGTGGCAGCCCACACAAATGAAAGTCACTCTCCTTATATTCTGATGAATTGATGTAAAATGTATGAAAAGGATCAGATCAGTATCTTAGTAGCTGCACAGCATGATTTTCTTCTTCAAGTTGAATGTTAAGAAAAGAGGAGGGGCCCCTGTTTTTGTACCATATTGATATCCTTGTCAGGCAAAGAAACGTCTCTTCCCATCTAACCAAGTTTTCTTTCAGTATCTAGCCCAAAAAGTTATTTCTGAGAACTACATTTCTTAAAGTTTTTTTTTTAAAAGTTCACTAACAAGATGGAAGAGGATGTTTCAGTTGATATTAAAATCAAGAATGAGCATCCTATTTACATTATGCTAAGTCTAGATATGACGCTGTGAAAAGCTGTAAGAAACCCCTAATGTTTTCATGCTTAAGGCTTGAAGTGTTTTTGCTTAAGATAGCAGTACAAATGAGGAAATTATGTTGGCTAGAATGTGCGTTCATAGGAAGCTGCCTTACACAGAGTCAGGTCCTGTTCCCCAGTAATGTCTTCTCTGATGGGGAGTTGTTCTTAAAGGTTATAGGCATAGGTCTTTCCTAGTTTGGGATTATATATATATATATGAATCACTTCATATATATATATATGAATCACTTCAGAGAAAGCTTAGTTCGTATTTGGCTTAGATGTTACCCAAGTTACATTCTTTAAGATATTAGTTCACAAACTTAGTTCTGTTCCTATAGATGTTGTTACCCAAACTCTGCCGCTTAGCTATCAGGGAAGGGAGAGACCATTCAGTCTCTATTCCCCAGAGAAATGCAGAAGCATGGAGATTTACCTAAATCTCTCTTCCCGTTCTCACTAAGATAAACCCCACCTCTAAGGCAATTATATCTAAAACAATACCCTGTAATTGGAATACCTCCTCCCAAGCCTTTTCCCCCTTAGGGACCTGAGAAAGGGCCCTTTCCTTCCCTATCTCCTCCTGTCACTCCACAGGATTTGTTCTCCACCAGCATAGGCTATACAGAACCCTTAGGTTTTCAGAGTCAAACACACTTCTGCTCATGCAGGTTACCAATCTCAGAATCCTTTCTTTTCCTCAGAGCTCAGAGAGTGAGCTCCTTGACTCTGCCCACTCCTTTTCTCTGAGCTTAACCCTTTGTCTGTCACAGGAATCTTCTGCAGCTTTATCTTCTGGGTTTTTTCACTCAAGAGGAATAATATTCTCACATCAATAGCATGAGACAGGCTCAAAAGCAGTGCAATCCTCATGTTCAAAAATATGCCTGGACTTTCTTTTTGTAATTCAGTCTCTACAGAGGAATAAAGACAATGATGGTCTTAGTAAGGAGTGCTTGTGTAGTAGTAAGGAACCCATTGGATTGGCCTGCCAATTATCACATAATTTGTAAAGTATGAAAAGAACAGTCATTTTTGTGCTACTGACACTAACTTTCTTGGTAACTTACTAAAGATCTCAGAAGGTGTTAAACAGTCTGGAAACTACTTCTTAACTTTGTATACAGTTGACATGTTTTTATCACTATTGTGTTTGTCTTGTTTAGATAAAAAACATTGTTTGCTTATCAGTAAAGGAAGTCTCAATTTTTGTTTTAAAAATAATTGAAGAGGGGAAATGGGGTGGCACCTGTTCTATGGGTTTCCTTGGAAAATTTCAGCTAAGGACAGAATTTTCATTTCAAAAATGATGGTGTTGTTCACTAAAAGGAAACAACCGTGTTGAAATATACCACAGTTTTGTGGTAGATTAGAGCACCAACAAATGAGGAAGGTGAGTCATTCTGTTTTCTTACCCAGCGGAAACTTTTTCTAAAATAGATGCATGCTCTTTTTAAGTATGTGCAGAGTAGAAGGGATGTGTATTAGAAAATGGTTGCATTTAAATAAGGCCATGACTTGGTAGACCTGTGATTCTTTGGTTTTCATATTGAGCCACCTTTTAGGTTTGAATTGGCACTTAATTTTTTTGATTTGATATGCAGTTGTAACTTCAGTTGTGGGCGGGTGTAGATGTGTGATTCCGCTGTCACTTTTGTTGTGTGTGTAACATAGGCTGATTGTACACAAGGATTTCTCCCCCCCGCCCAAGGTAGCACACAGCATACCTCTGCTTTATTTGAGAGCTTCTTCTGATGTCGTGCTGTTTCTGAGCAGCTTAGTGGAGCTCCCGGGGCCATGGCTCAGGGTTAGAACATCTGCTTGGCATGCTGAAGGTTGTAAGTTCAATTCCCAGCATTTCCAGTTTAAAGAATGAAGTAGTAGGTGATATGAAAGACCTCTACCAGGCCTCGACTGGACTCCCTCGCTGACACAGGGAGCCTGGAGAGCCTCTGCCAGTCTGAGAGAACAGTGCTGACTTCGATGGCTCGATGGCCTGATTCAGTATAAGGCAGCGTTGTGTACCCCTTTAAGTTGGTACAAAGAAAAACCTTTGCAAGAAAAAAAAAACTTAAAGGGGAAACTGTGCTGGCTGTGGGAGGGGTTGTGGCTCAGTGGTAGAGCATCTGCTTGGCATGTAGAAGGTCCCATGTTCAATCCCTTGCATCTCCAGTTAAAGGGTGAGTAGGTGATGTGAAAGATCTCTGCCTGAGACCCTGGAGAGCCGCTGCCAGTCTGAGTAGACAGTACTGACTTTGATGGACCAAGGGTCTGATTTAGTATAAGGCAGCTTCATGTATTCATGTAAAGAACCCCCATTTGAAAGCTACCTGCAGCCAATCTAGGGGCAGAGCTTAGTGCTCCCTTCAAAATGGTGACAATCAGCTCTGGAAACCCACCCCCCATTTTAACACTTTTTAATAGGTTAAAAAAAAATACTCAGCTGAGGCTGAATTGTGGCTCAGCTGGCGGGGGGGAGGGGTTTGCCAGGCTGAAGGGCCTGAGAAGATAGTTGTTATATCCGTGCTTCTGTGCCAACCTGACAAGCAGGATGGGCTGGTGCCAGCAGGTAGTAGTGGCATTGGGCTAACTCCATATTCCTGAATCTCTCTTTCTGCTGTTTCTATAATAGAGATGGCTTCCTCCCCCCACCCATGAGAAAGCCAGCATGGTGTAGTGGTTAGGACCGGTGGACTCTAATCTGGTGAACTGGCTTGGTTTCCCCACTCCTCCACATGAAGCCAGCTGGGTGACCTTGGGCTAGTTGAAGCTCTCTCTGAACTCTCTCAGCCTCACCTACCTCACAAGGTGTCTGTTGTGGGGAGGGGAAGGGAAGGAGATTGTCAGCTGCTTTGAAGCTCCTTAAAAGGTAAAGAAAGTCGGCATATAAAAACTAACTCTCCTCCTGTGCTGCCGCCGCCGCCATAGTGGCATGACTGCTGAGGGCAACTGCGTCTGCTAGTACTTTCTCAGAAGAGCACTTCTCTTGCCTATAGTGTAGATCTTCAAAAGAGGAAAACAAAACTCAAGGAAAGCTAGCTTTTTGATGATTGATTTATTGTTGGACTCCTTTTTAGAGTAGAATGGATTTCTTTTTAAAACGCTGATTTAAATCACCAAGGGGGAAAAAGCCAATTTAAATTATTGACTCAAATCACATTTCCCATTGATATTTCATCTGTTTCCTAAATGGTAATACATACTAGTTGGTTAATCTGACTACTAAAACATGTTAATTTACAACTAAATGGAGCATGTACACTATCTAGGAGGATATATTTTTCCTGTGTCTCAGATTGGTTTCAGTTCTGGTCCTCCTAGGTTGCATAACTCTCCAGGCTTTTTCTAATCTCATTGCACTGCACCCTCCCCTCCCCTGCAGTAACATAAAGTAGCTAACAATCCAAACGTTTACTTATTGCAAGCCATATATCTTTATCTGTTTAGAAGTAACTAAAGGCTCAGAACTTTCTAAAGGCAAAAGCTGGTATGTAGTGGGCAGAACAGTTTCTTTTCATAAGCCAAGGGAGAAATGTCCTTGTTTGTTTATAAAGAGTAAATTGCAGAGCTCAGGTGCTCTTAGTAGCGCCTAGAGCCAGGGGCTGGATCCCAATGTTTGTGATACTACGTCCGTAATAATAATAATACAGTCTGTTGCCTATTGTGCCAAATGCTTGACTTCAAAAAGATATTTTCCCTGTAGCTCTTTATATCCGTAGCAAAACAGTCTTTAACTCAAATGGCTTGGCAGTAGACCCATATGTTTGGTTTATAGAGATTATAGTTGACATACTGGATCCATATTTAAACAGGTTAATTTTTAAAAAAGAAATTGGCAAGATTTTTTAAAATATTTGTTTTTGTCCTCTTGGTTTTAGGGTGACACTTCCTGTAAAGTTTTAATTGTAACTGACTTGCATGTTGCTTTTACATTTTATTGTTCACTGGTTTGGATTTTACAGGGAAAGTATAATATTAAAAAGTAGTGACAGTTTTACTAGTTATCCCATAGCAATGCAGTGTCAGATTGTTTCAGTGTGTCAATAGGCTTTTTCCTTGCAGCAAGACTCATCAATTCCTACATATCCCCTACATTCACACTATTATCGTACAATATTGAGGATAGTGCAGTGGTAGTAACGTGAAAGAATCTGTTGCTATCGCTGTTAAAAACGAGTGTCTATACAAGCCCAGTACTCGTCAAGCTTAGTCATCAAAAGACAAGCTTAGGCATATATATCTTAAGTACATCATTTTTTCAGGCCACCTCTTTTGAATTTATTGGCTTAAGTCACTGTATTTAGCAAGCTATTTAATCCTTTGCATAGACAATAGGAAAAGAGTTAATGCTGGATCTCTGAGTCTTCTTTAGTAATTTCTGGAAACATCTGAATGCTTTTAAGCATTTCTGTTCTGAGAAACATGTAGGTTCATGCTTCTAATTCCAGGCGTGTGACGTCTTCAGGTTTTTTTTTTTTAAGTTACAGTTTGAATGGTGTGTGCCATGGCTGTAGCAGAAGGTAGATATGAAGAAATGGAGAAGAGAAATGCTTGAGATGAAACAATTAAGGAGTTAAGTACTTTTCCCTTCAGTTCTGCTACAGGTAGATGCACATAAGTCCCGACCCAGGTTTTCAGAGGAAGGTGTAAAGGCATTCATAGAGGAAGGTATAAAGGCATTCTAAGGTTCAAAGTAAAGTTGTGAAAGGTTTGATATTTCCTCATAGAGGAGGTTGATGTAAATGAATGCTTCAAACTCATTGCTTGGCACCAGTGCCCTGGTAATAGTTTGGCCACCTTGCAAGTAGGCACAGTGCCATTCTAAACAGATGGACATGGATGTTGTAAGCCAGGAAACAGTGGCTGTGTCGTAAGACAGGCTTTATCTAGTGGAGGGTTTTTTTGGTCGTTAAGAGGGAAACTCCCATTTGTGTACGAAGCAAGCATTTATGATTCTATGATATTTGTCCTCTAACTAGGGGAAAAGGTAGGAAGAGGGTATTCCCCTATCCACATTCATCTAGTATTACATTAAAGTAATACTGCTAGGTTCAAACCCAGTAGCACCTTAGAGACCAAAAATTATTTCAGGGTATGTGTTTTTGAGAGTGAAAACTCCCTTTGTCAGACCTGAAGGGAAGCTTTGACTCTCAAACGTTTGTGCCCTGAAAATCTTGTAGGTCTCTAAGGTGCTACTGGACTCGAATCTAGCTGTTCTACTGGTACCAACACAAATGACCCTCTGAAATGTTAAAGTAATGTTACCTCAGTTAAAATGTGCTCATCATCAAGGGTACCGCGGCATGGCTGCCACAGAGACTTTCCACTTTTGTGCATCTAGATACAAAAATAGTATGTGGGATTTGAAGAAGAAGACGACGAGTTGGTTTTTATATGCCAACTTTCTCTACCACTTAAGGGAGACTCAAACCGGCTTTCAGTCACCTTCCCTCTCCCCCACTGCCAACAAACATCCTGTGAGGTGGGTGGGGCTGAGAGAGTGTGACTAGGTCAAGGTCACCCACCTGGCTTCATGTGTAGGTATGGGGAAACAAATCCAGTTCACCAGGCTAGCCTCCGCCACTCACGTGGAGGAGTGGGGAATCAAACCCGGTTCTCCAGATCAGACTCCACTACTCTTAACCACCACACCATGCTGGCTTCCTCGTGGCTAAAAGTAGCAGCCGTTGTCTGTCCATCCTTGTTTCTTCCTTTATTTTGTTCAGAAGGGTAGCTACTGCTGTTTTGCTGGGTAGCCTTGCTGTGTACCCATTTTTGTCCGTTGGATAGTTGGACTCATGATAAGAACTCTCATTTGAGAGGAAAGGAGTTCTCTGCTTTCCTTCAGAAGCTGACATTGCCTTCATAACTGGGTGTCACAGAGACCTGAACATACAAGGGTGAAATAGAAAAAGTTCTCTTATTGTCTATAGTGTTGATGAACAATTTAACTAATTGATTAGTGAACAATTTAACTAACAATTTGAAAAAGCACTTTGCTACTTTTGAGCAGTGAACAGCTATTTGCCATGATATGGACATGAGACTCGGAGGAATGCAGAGGATTCTTTCTCTGTGTAGTAAAAGCAAAGGAGGTTAACATGTTTCTTACACCATGGAGAACCTGCCCTGTCAGAATCATTATAAAGGTAACTAATTACTCCGCTGGCAGTATGTCTTGACTAAACAGTATCATGGGATAATGGTCATATACATCTTGTCAGTTGATGTACAGCTGAGGATAAGGCTCTGACAATTTGAATAGTAGTAATAGGTGTCTGACATTTTGGTTATGAATATATATGTTCTTTATAAACAGGAGGGTTTTTATTGCGGTTCATGTGGAATGTAAAAGATGGATCGGTTCTTCACAATTTAATAAGGAGAGAGAAACTCATACAAGAAGCATAACTCTGCACCGAAAACATTAAAGTTGTAGAAATGGAATTTGCATGGTGGTGATTTTAGAAGTTGGGTTTTGTGAGGTAGGGTGCATTGTGGAATGTGAAATGGCAACAGGCTTAATAGGTAATTCACACACACAGAATAAAGTAGCAGTATTTTTTTTTTTTTTAAAAAAACTTTTTCTTTTACATTTTCAGTGAAAATGCCAAATGTAAAGAAGACAGCTGGGAAAAGAGGTCCTGCAAAGCGGAAACTTGCAGAAGAATTTTCTCCAGGAGAAGTTTTTACGGACACATCAAAGAAAGACTGGAAACTTGGACCGGTTATAGGCAAAGGAGGTTTTGGCTGCCTGTATCTTGGTAAAATTATTTAAATGGAAAACCTAGTTGGTTCTTGTAGGTTATCCGGGCTGTGTAACCGTGGTCTTGGAATTTTCTTTCCTGACGTTTCGCCAGCAACTGTGGCAGGCATCTTCAGAGTAGTAACACTGAAGGACAGTGTCTCTCAGTGTCAAGGGTGTAGGAAGAGTAATATATAGTCAGAAAGGGGTTGGGTTTGAGCTGAGTATTGTCCTGCAAAAGTAATGTGCTAATCATTGTCCTGTAAGTATCAAGATAATGTGCTAATGAGGGTGTGGTATGTTAATATGGAACCATTGTATCCTGAAGTGATCTGTTAATGTGTGTAATCCAAAACTAATCTGCATGGCTATTGTTGAATGTTGTCTTTGTTAGTCTGGAGGTTTTTTAGAACAGGAAGCCAAGCCTTCTAAAAAACCTCCAGACTAACAAAGACAACATTCAACAATAGCCATGCAGATTAGTTTTGGATTACACACATTAACAGATCACTTCAGGATACAATGGTTCCATATTAACATACCACACCCTCATTAGCACATTATCTTGATACTTACAGGACAATGATTAGCACATTACTTTTGCAGGACAATACTCAGCTCAAACCCAACCCCTTTCTGACTATATATTACTCTTCCTACACCCTTGACACTGAGAGACACTGTCCTTCAGTGTTACTACTCTGAAGATGCCTGCCACAGTTGCTGGCGAAACGTCAGGAAAGAAAATTCCAAGACCACGGTTACACAGCCCGGATAACCTACAAGAACCAATGAACTCTGACCGTGAAAGCCTTCGGAAAACCTAGTATTGATTCATTTGAAAAACTCCTAATGGTATTAAGGCATGCAAGCAGTGAAATTTGGTGAAAAATGCAACCTAACCTTATTTCTAGAGTTCTCGTTTGAGGGCTATTGAAATGCTCTTGTGTGCAGATATGTTTCTTCAGCCAAGTAAATTTCTGCTGCTTTTCCTGCCTGTTACTCATCACCTTCATGCCCTCCTTGTGTGCTTCTTTGAGGCACCCGGTTGCTCAAAACCAAACATTGGACTTGATGAATCAGTGAATCGTGAAAATTCTACCCTAGGCAAATTTTATACTGGGGTTTATTAGCAAAGAGATCGAAAATGAAATGTTTAGTATGATAACGCTCTTGTACAAAGGGATTAAAAGGAGATTAGATAACTTTGTGGTTGGATAGGACCATTATTGGCTGTTGACCCTGATAGCTGAATGGGATTTCCATTTTGAGGGGAAGTTTACCTCTGAATGCCAGTTACTGGGAAAGGGGGAAGCAACAGGGGGAAGGCTTTGATCTCTGTGCCCCTGATATACAACTTGGTGGGCATCTGGCCACTGAGAAACAGATGCTGAACTGATGGGCCATTGGTCTGATCCATCAGGGCTCTTACATTCTTTCGTCCTGATCAGCAATTCTGCTCTTAAGTGGTGATTTGATTTTGTAAGTCATGTTCAAGACATCTCAACTATAGATTTCCAAATGAATGCCTGGAACATTCATCCCAATAGAACTGTCATGGTTCAAAACATCTTCAGCACTGTTATTATGAGTTTTACTCTTCTCACTTGTTTAAATGTGGAAAAATTATTCTTTTGCAGTACTAAGTACAGTTGATGTCTGCTATCACTGCTAGAGTGAGAAGTGGTTCTGATTGAAAGGGACAGGCAGTTTAAATTTCCTCAGGCCCTGCTCTAGAAAACAGGTAGATGAATGAGGCTTTTTGCATTGAGGTGCTAAATTGTAGAACTTCTCTCTCTCTCTAAGCCTATTCAGTTTTAGGTGACAACATTCCTCTTTTCTAAGGTCTTTTGTCTGTTTTTCTAAACATTTTTGTTATGTCGTGGGGGAGTCTTGAATTTGCTGACATTCCCTTATTGTATCGTATAGTTATTTTAACATGATCCTTTAAGGAAAAGCATTTGCTCAAGTTTCACTTTTCACTTCTTGTATTAGTTGCTGGCTGTGGCTGGTTATGGCCTAGCAGGGCCCACACCAGGCCTTGCCTATGTCCTAATAAAATTCTGTTCTGTTTTGGTACTGGGTGCAGTTTTATTCAGTCTTCTCTTACTGATGTTATTTGCCCGTGTGACACAGGGGACAGTCATGCTAGGAAAAGTTGAGGGCAGCAGGAAAAGAGGAAGACCCAACAAGAGATGGATTGACTCAATAAAGGAAGCCACAGCCTTCAATTTGCAAGATCTGAGCAAGGCTGTCAAAGATAGGACATTTTGGAGGACTTTTATTCATAGGATCGCCATGAGTCGGAAGCGACTTGACAGCACTTAACGCACACACAACACAGGGGAGCTGGAAACCATTGAGCATGTATTTTTTAGATGTCCCCTCTACAAGTCAGCCGGCTTCAATATTATTGACCCTCTGATTAGGGAAATGGGCTCTGGTGATGAGGGTGAATGGACCAAAAGGTTTCTGCTGGGAGACAGCTCACCAATACCCACTCTGATTGCAAAATATTGTGCAGTAGCAATGAAGCTGTGTCGCCTTAATGTATATCTTTAATCTGTGGAATTGTAAAATTGGGTGATTCCTCCTTTGGCTGCCTTGGTTGTAAACATCTACTCTGTATGGTCAGTTTCTGTTTTACCTGTTTTATCTGGCATACTAGCCGCAAATAAAATATATTTATTTATTATTTACTGATGTTATGGTGGGCTGGTATAGTGTTGCAGATTTTAATAATTGTTTTCAATTTCTGGTTTTGCTGATCTCCTAATAGTTATTTCTAATCTGTTGGCTTTATTGATGATCTGGTCTGTATTATTTTTGTTGTTCCAACTTATTTTAATTTTTAACTGGAAATTGTTTTGAGAGCAATTTGGACAGAGTATGGAGCATAAATTTATTTATTCTACCACGTTGTAGCCACCATGGCAGTGCTACCTTTTTATCCCTATATAACTTTTTGTAATCTGTGGCTATTAATTGCCATATGATTCTCATGCAGAAAGTGACAGATTAATGAACTGCAAAGCAAATGAGTTTTGTGATGAGCTTTCAATATATGAAATAAATAGTAGCCTTTCTGAACTGCTGGGATTAAATGTGTTTCCAGATTATCAGAATTACCAGCCTTTATATAGAGCTTTGTGTTCAGATCACTTCATATATGTTATTGCAGAAATTCTTATAACATCCCTGAATACATAAGTTTGCGTTAACTAATTGTACAGAGTAAATAATTATTTATTAAGAAGATAGCCAGCATGGTGTAGTGGTTAAGGTGTTGGACTAGGACCTGGGAAACCCAGGTTCAAATTCCTGCTATTGCCTTGGAAACTTGCTCGGTGACCTTGGGCCAGTCACACGCTCCCAATCCTGACCCTGGCTAATATTTGGATGGGAGACCTCCAAAGAATACCAGGGTCGTGACACAGAAGCAGTCAATGGCAAACCACCTCCGAATGTCTCTTGCCTTGAAAAACCCCACTAGGGGTTGCCACAAATCAGCTGTGACTTGATGGCAAAAAAAGAAAAAAAGCATTCTCACCCTACTGATAAGAAACCTTTCATGTTTTCACAGCTGACATTAATTCTTCAAAACCAGTTGGCGGTGATGCGCCCTATGTTATAAAAGTGGTAAGTGAAGTCTTTATTTTGACCTAGTCGATATGCAGGTGATTCAGTACTAGACTGTGTTTGCCTATATAGAATATCATGAAAACACTAGAAGGAAGGAATCTTAGATTTGACTGTGCAGCAGGTCTGTGAAATTCTATAGTAAGGGAATTTTGTAACAGTTGTCTTTGTGCTGAAAAGACTCCCCAACACTGTAATTTCAAAGATGTTCGCTCACTCTGTTGTGCTGTCAGTTCAGTGCAGTACAGGTGATGTCTGGCTATAGGTTCTCTTTGCTGTTTTCAGATGCTCTGGCAAGTTGATCAGTTGCTTAAGAAATTAACCTTATTAATGCTGAGACCAATTGGAGGTGGGAAATTGGCTTGCAACTTTTGGGAGGTGTCCTAAGGCATCAGGTGTGCAGCCATAATGCTTGAGTCAGCAACCAGTTCTGGCCATGTGCCACTTCTCTAAGCCTGTACTGTTTATCACCTCCATCACTAGCAGGGTTTGAGGCAGTTAGAAAGGGGTTGGACACTGTAGGCCAGAGTGTACTTTAGGTCCCTTTCTAGTGTCAAGACATGCTCACGGAGGGCAGCAGCAAGAAGATTGGCTTGAAGCAGCAGGTGGCAGGCATGTGAGCAGCCGGGAGGGGGGATAGATTGGCTGCCAGATTGGCTGCCAGTTGATGAACCCTGCTTTAATGGTGTAGTGTCATGCCTGTTTTTGTGGGATCCTCTGTTTGGCAAAACGGAGGATCCTTGCCTGTTGGCTGCTTATTAGATTGGATGCTGTACTGTATCGCTGAAGTAGGGTACTGATAGTAGAGGTGGTTGCTCAGTCCTGCCCCTGTTGACACCCCACATCCATTTCTTCATCTCATAAGTTTGGTGCGTAGAATTCGATCCTGCATCTAAGACTGTAGGCTGTTCACTGAAGCAGTATCCCATGCTCTGTGCCCACTGATAAATTCTTACAACATAACAGGCAAAGGGGCATTTCATCGTCTCCTTACCCATGTGAATAGCACAAGACTGGCAAAGCTGCTGCTTTAGGAAGCTCATTCAGCTGACGCGCATAATAAGGAAAGGGTTGTGCCAAACCTTTTGTTGCTGTTCACACTGTTGTCTTGAGGGTTGAACATTGTGTGCCTCGTGTTCCAGCTGGGGGAGAGAGAGCACCTGAAGTGTGTGGATATGCTACGTGGGATCTGGTGCTATTTTGGGGCCAGGTTGGGAAGCTTCTAACTTGGTGTCATGCGAATTTGCCTGTACCTAGCTTTCTTTTATTTATAGAGTTACAGACATTATGAATCAATTAAGTTTACGTTTGTAAAAATAGTCTATACATCATGTCTTTGACTACTAAATGTATTGAAAAGCATTAATGCATAGTTCATTGGTGATGTATGTGTGGTTTTAAGAGGATGCTGATATAAACATTTTATTTATAGAGAATGTAAGTTCTAGGTGCCCTGCTTTAGTGTATAACCATAATGGAGATACATCGTGTTTAATAAATGAACACCTTTGATTATGTAGAATAGACAGTTTGAAAACAAAAATGTCTTTTAGAGATGGGGACATATGACCGCAGATATAGGTATGCTAAATACTTGTGTAAGTTTGAGTCTATTCTGGGCAAGACTGAGTTGATGTAGGTTAAATCAAGTTCATCTGTACATAGAAAGGATCTGGGAATTGGTGGAGGACACATTTAAATTTTGTTCATGTTTTTTTTGTTAGTATGGGAGGCCTTTTTCAGAACGAATTTATTTTATAGATAAAAATATCCTTCGTACTCAAACGACTGTACACTTTATTTAGAAATTTCTATGCTACGTCTCTGGACGTGGCAGCTTGCAAAATAAAACATAATCAAAACATAAAACCATAAAAGCTGTTAACAGTTAAAAACTCAGTATTAAAAACCCAGCCAAAGTGTTAAAAAAGCATAAAATGTTGAGCAGCTTAAAAAAGGAATATCATAAAACAGATCAGGCTAGAAGCAGACTAGAAAAATGCTGTTAAAAGGTCAACCCCTAATTAAAGCCCTGGGTAAAAAGTAGATAGATAATCTTTATTACGGTCAATGACCAGCACAAATGGTAAAAAGTAATGTTTTTGGCCTGGCACTTAAAGGAGCATAGGATAGGTGCCAGGTGAGCCTCAAGAGGAAGGGCGTTCCACAAGTACGATGCCACCATTTGGTATGTGCTTTAATAATGCACTTTGGAGGGTCCAAGCAAAAGTTCATAGGTAGGAACCCAAGAAATCAATTAAGCTGCACTAATGGAATGGCTCTTTTCCTGTTTCCATTCCTGCTGCAGTCCCCTGAAAAGTATTTCTTGAGATGGGAAGATGGCATGACATATGGCTTAGGGGTCCGGAGTAAGAAAATTGGCCGAGTTTGGATGTCACGCTACATATTTGCAATCCATAAATTCAAGCATGCTTTTAATTTAATTTTACTTACTAAAAATATTGCTACCCTGCCTTTCCTCTTGGCTCAAGATGGCTATGTAATTGCTTAAATTTTGAAAATCACTTATGTTTTAAACCAGGCTAAAGACTGCAAAGGGGTGAGGGGGGAGCCTTCCCATACACCCTACCCCTATAGTCTGGATGCAAACCGCCTCAGCCAATCTGAGAACTGTGCCTCATTTGATTTTAACGGCTGGGAACGAGCTTGCTTAAATTTTGAATATAACTTAGGTTTTCGATGGTTACATTAACATAAATGTTACACTCTTCTGAAGATTGTAGAAATGTTCATTTTTATTATTTTTGCAATACGTAACAGCTGTCCTGGAATGAAATTAGCCATTTTAACTAGTATCAAAGCATTTTCCTAGCAAGATGGATGTTGATTTTCTTTGTTCATTTAATTGCTTTTTTTAAAAAAGCTGACACATGTAACATGATTTTTAAAGGAGCCCAGTGAAAATGGACCTCTCTTTACTGAATTAAAGTTCTACATGCGTGCTGCTAAACCAGAGCTAAGTAAGTAGACTGTTGGGAGTTTTCATTCAACAAAACAATTCTATAGTCCTTTTTGAAAATAATTTGAACCTGGAGTCAGGTGTAGTGATAATTTGTATTAATGATTCATGGGCAACTGGAGCTATGGTTTATAGTGGTTTTCTAATGTTTAATTATAACTGGATTCTTAATTATAACTGGATGTTTCCTTATGAAGATTCAATGTTGTGTAGTTATTAAAGGTAATTGTTTATAAAACAGGGCTCACTAGACTGGAACACTTGCTCTTGTCCTTTTTCATACTAGAAGGTCACAGCCCATTGAGGCCACTGCTGCCATTAATTTCTGAGGCAAAGTAGAATTCTCATTGTAAAAGGTGATTGGTAGAAGGAAAACAAAAAATAAACAATTGTAATTAAATGATATACTTGAATTTTGGAGAGGGGAGGGACTTCAATGCCATAGAGTCCAATTGCCGAAGTGGCCATTTTTTTCCAGGTGAACTGATCTCTATAGGCTGGAGATCAGTTGTAATAGCAGGAGATCTCCAGCTAATGAAGCGGGTCAGTACGTTTCAGTGCCTGTGCTCAACCCCTTCCTGAAAAGAAGTAAGAAGTCAGTTAGACACCTAATAAGCAGGATTCAACTGCTTTCTTACAAGAGTAAGCTTTTTATTGAATAACTTCAAAATATGTATATGTATGTACAGTCTTAACATAATGTAGTATGTATATATGTAGATGGTTACAAAGTCTTTAAATGTTACAAAAGTTCAGACATTTTGAGTCTTAAACATGTTCATGTTGCAAGCAATCTTAAACAATCTCTATTTTACCTTATGAGAGTCTCAAACTTTAAAACAGTAAATAACATTTCATTCAGAAAATACAACAGTTACAGAAATCTGTAAAATGGTTAGTTCAGTAAATAAGATCTGATTTAGTTAAAAGTATCTTAATTCAAAGTATCTAGAATATCATAAGAATAAGTAGGCATACTTTACCCAATCATGTCATCTGTGAAACTCTCCAGTCCATGAGGACTGGAGAGATCTGAGAGTCCCCAGTCCATGCTAAGGATGGGTAGACCTCTAAGGCCCTCTATTCTCAACCCATGTAAGGATTTAATAGATCTTAGTGAAAGCTCCTTAATCCATGTAAGGATTAAGGAGATCTCAGTGCCGCCATACAAAGGATGGAGAGATCTATAAGAAGGGAGATAGGGAGCTCTTAGAACTTCCATGTCCACACAGAGACTTGGAAAGATCTAAGCTCCTCCAGTCTAACAGGACTGGAAAGCTCTAAGAGCCTCAATCCACTCAAGGATCAAGGTCTGAGAGCAGGGGATGGAGAGATCCATGAGCATCCTACCTACGCAAAGGTTGGAGATCTGGAAGCTCTAACTTAGGCTGGGAAGCTTCTTCTTTTATATCTTTTCAAGATCGGATTTTTCCCGACTTTATCTAATCTGATCTGAGAAATGCACTCTGAGTCTGTGCACAATTGCTGTATGTTTCCTGTGGCTGCAGTTTTTCTGGATGTGACCATATAAGGAGTTCCTTTTCCAGTAAGTTATTTATTGATCATAGCCACATTTACTAAACAGTCAGTTTATGTCTTTGTTATACATTTATAATGGTTGATTTTACCAGTATCTTCATCTCCTCAAGAACACGGTCAAAATGAATATATTTTCAACATTCTACTACCATTCTTTCATATTAAACCTTAAAATCCAATATAACATTTTACAACACCATTAGGTAATGTTTCAGACATCTGTTGCTGACTAGTCATTGTTAGGTAAAAATATTACTGTTTACAGTAAGGAAAAATACTACTGGATAAACATGAAGCGTAAAAAATCCAAGAGTGTAATTATTTTTCCAAAACGTAATTTTTCCAAAAGAGTCTCTTGGCGATGCATATCTAGGCTTGTCCAGTTTAAAGGGAATCAAACCTTGAAATGGTTTTTCAATGAACTTTAAATAGGAAGATTCTACAAACTCATCTGCTCCATATGTTCCCAAAGGCGTCTATATGGCCTAAAGGTACAGGACCGTAACACTAATACCTGGAGGTTGGCAACCCTATCTCCAGGTGAACTGCTCTCTGTCACGTGGAGATCAGTTGTATTAGCGGGAGATCTCCAGCTACCACCTGGAGGGTGGCAACCTTAAGAATAGCTAAGAACATAGAAGGAAATACATTAACAGTGGAGTTATGGTAGTATCCACTTGGTTACAGTGACATCCTGAGCAGAGTTATACCATTCTAACTACTCTGAAACAAATGGGCTTAGAAGGGTGTAAGTCTTCTCAGAATTGCACTTTTAACGCCATTGATTTCAATGGGAGAGATGTACAGTACAGTCATATGCCGATGTTCATGTAAACCTATTGTTTTCAGCGAGTTTTGCCTGGAGTAATGTGACATAGTATTGCACTGTTAAGCAAGACCCCTAGCTCTTTCTTTAAAATTGGGTGAAAAGTTGGCTGTCGTCCTTAATGCCTTAAATGTTCAGTTATTACTATCACTATTCATAGATGTTAATTCACTTTCTGTCTTGTTTATCAGATTCACACACTTTGGTCTTGCATTCAAATGGTAACGTCTTATTTGAAGAAAGTTGTAACTGAATGTTTGGTAACTGCTTATATTTTTTAGTTCGGAAATGGATTGCTTCTCACAAATTGAAATACATAGGTGTACCAAGATACTGGGGTTCTGGCTTGCATGAAAAGAATGGCAAAAGGTACAAACCCTATCTTCAAGTATATAGGATTTTTTCATAACTATGCTCCAACAGCCATTGTGTAAACCTAACCCTGTGGGCATCCATACTCATGTTTATTACTGCATAGTTAAAGCAATCATAGTTAGCATAGTTAAAGCAATCATAGTTAAAGCAATCTTAATTGATATTAATAGAGGATTGAATATACTGTATACATACTTGCAGAGGGCTCTTCTTAGTACATGAATTCTATACATTTTAGAAATATTTGAGCATTTTATGGGGGTCTGCTTATAAATAATGTACCTTAGTAGATGTCTTATTAGACATATACTCTACTTTCTCCTCCAATGGCTCCAATTTACTCCTTAGACAGAATTTGTATTGAGTAAACATGAAGAGATCAGTCCAGACTCATGGATGTTAGTCTGTGCTGATCTCTTTATGGTTATTCTATAAAAATTCTGTTTAAAGAGTAAATTGGATCCATTGTAGAAGAAAGCAGGGTATAAATGTAGCTGCACCTGGTTTTAAAATACCACTTTCTAATGTGTTGCTCAGCTGAAAAAGAATAATTTAGAACAGAATAAGATTTACAAGGGCAAGTGGGTACAATTGCTCTTTCATGGCCATTATCCAAAAGATGCAGAGCTAGAATCACAAACATTGTTTTTAGAACAGTGGCCAAATGCCACTATAAAGTACTTTTTTAAAAAACCCAGATGGTAATTATCAAATATTTTGATTTAAGTATGTGAAATCAATTTTATGGATAGTAGTAATCTCAGTGTAATTCATCTTATTTGGCTGTTTTTCTATTTTCGGTATTTTATATTCTTTTTGTATTAATGTTTTTGTATGTGGTGTGTGTTTTTTTTTGTATTGGTTATTATATTATAAAATTTTTAAAAAATATTAAAGTGCTTTTTAAAATTATACTAATTCTAACACAAGCCCCATGGCGCAGAGTGTTAAGCTGCAGTACTGCAGTCAAAAGCTCTGCTCACAACCTGAGTTAGATCCCGATGGAAGTTGGTTTCAGGTAGCCGGCTCAAGGTTGACTCAGCCTTCCATCCTTTCGAGGTCGGTGAAATGAGTACCCAGCTTGCTGGGGGTAAAGGGAAGATGACTGGGGAAGGCACTGGCAAACCACCCCACAAACAAAGTCTGCCTTGGAAACATTGGGATGTGACGTCACCCCATGGGTCAGGAATGACTCGGTGCTTGCACAGGGGACCTTTACCTTTACCTTAATTCTAAAAATCAGCGTCCAGAGATGGAGGGTGCTGCTGTTAAGAAGGTATAGAAAGCACTGATTAATTCCTGATTAGTTCAAACCCCTTATAGATAGAGAAAGGGGCTTGCTGCATTATGGTCAGTATCATTGTGTTTCAAAGCACACAATTTTAAATACACGTGTGAATTTTCCTAAAGTCTATGTTCCTTTCTTCTTGAAATCAGCTACAGATTTATGGTAATGGACAGATTTGGAAAAGATCTTCAGAAGATTTTTGAAGAAAAAGGAAAGCAATTTACACGCAAAACTGTATTACAGTTGGGCTTAAGAATGGTAAGTAAAGGGGGAAAAAACCACCAATTTGTTTTTACTGCTAGTTGGTGTAATTTCTTTGTGTTCATGGTTAAATTTCTAAAGGGTAGAGGCCCTCTACTGGTTGGAGTTGAATATTTTGTCTGACTTTGTTCTGTGTTTGTGCTTTTGCTAGCTTGATATTTTGGAATTCATTCATGAACACGAATATGTACATGGAGACATCAAGGCCTCCAATCTTCTCCTGAGCTATAAGACCCCACATCAGGTACTTTCTGCTTTTCCTTTCTTCAGTGTTTTAAGATATTGTTTTAAAGAAAGTGGCGCTACTGTGAACCTCACCAAAAATCTGGCCTTTATGACTGTGTACAGCATTAATATTTCTGCTTGACATTTATATCTAGTTAATGTTGTACATTTTTTTATTCACTTTGCTGGCAGTTGATCAAATTGGCTATTCTGCCCTGAATAATATTCAAGAGAACGCTCACAGTACAAAACGAATTTCAAATAGCTATTTGGGGGTGGAAGTTTAAAATTATATAGTACACTGGTGAATTATGTTTGCCTGTCTGCTTTGTCAATTTTTTATTTCCTTTGTTTGAAGAATCCATCAAGCATAAATGTTACTTGGAGAACTTGATTTTTAACATGTTGATTATTCAAATCAATTGGTTTATAGAAATATCTGTAGCTGTCTAATTTTATTATAATATTTTTTTTACCTCTTTAGTATTTGGCAAATGCACACACGAAGTCCATAATTTTCCCTGATCAGGTGCGGATCTCAGAGTGAATAAACTAATGCTAGTTCTTTGAGATACCCTAGCAGATTAAGCAGCGTTACAAATAAATCCACAAAATGTATTAGTCCTCAAAGTTACGTTGCTTCTGTCAGCACACACCCATGGATTTAAGAGTTGTAGGGACCATCTCACTCCAGTCTTGGCCCACCTACACTGGCTTCCAGTTTGTTTCTGGGCACAATGCTTGTCTTGACCATCAGATCCCTATATGGTTTGGGACCAACATATTTGAAGGACCTTGTAATCCCTTACAAACCTGCCCAATTTTTAGAGGTCCTGCTTTGGGGTCCCCAGCCTTCTGAGATCAGGCATTTGGCAACCCAGGAAAGGTCCTTCTCTGTCATGGCACCAGAGTTCTGGAACTCTCTCCCCAGGGAGATTCGTCTGTCGCCTTCTGTTGCTGTCTTCCGCCAGCGGGTGAAGACTTTTTTGTTTCGTTTGGCATTCCTTCCTAACCAAAGTTTTTAAGTTTTGTATGTATTTTAACTGTTTTATATGTATTTTAACCTTTTTGAAAACTCTTTAAAAATTGTTTTAATGAGGTATGTTTGGGGGTTGTTATTTTAACAATTTTATAATATAATTTTATCTTGCATGTTTTAAATTGTTAGCCGCCTTGGCGGTCCTTGTAATAACAGAAAGCCAGGATATAATTTTTTTAAAAATTATAAATTGTCCCTGGTCTGGATTGCCCAGGCTAGCTGGATCTTGTCAGGTCTCCGAACCTAAGCACAGTCAGACCTGGTCAGTATTTGGATAGGAGACCACCAAGGGATGCTAGGGTCGCCACTCAGAGGCAGGCAGTGGCAAGCCACCTCTGAACATCTCTTGCCTTGAATGACAATAATAATTAATAATAATAATTTAGTGGAGTACCTAAATTGATCATTTTTTTAAATACTAGAATGAATGTTTAGAACACGTTTGAAGATGGAATGCAGGTTCCTGAGGATTATGATGTACTGGAAACTGTACCAAAATATAGTCCTTTTAAATCTTTGGAAGTAGCTTTAGATGCATGTAAATGTCTATTTATCTAAATGCATTTGGGATTTTAATAGGTGTATTTAGTGGATTATGGCCTGGCATATCGATACTCTCCAGAAGGCACTCACAAGGATTACAAAGAGGATCCGAAGCGGTGTCATGATGGAACCCTTGAATATACTAGTATTGATGCACACAAGGGGGTGGGTAAGTGATTTTCTTCCCCTTGTGCAGTATTTCTGAACACAGTGGATATACCATCGAGTGGGTCGAGTTTGTTGCCCTGTGAAAACAATTTAGTTAACCGATCTTAACTTTCTGTTATTGGAGGATGAATATACTGAAGGTTTCTACCCGGAGAGATGTGGTTCAGCTGCTTCCATACTAGGTGGCTGCATCCCCTGAGTGCACCTAAAGAGGTGTTTGAATTCTGGCCATAGTCTTCTCTGACCCCTCTTGAAAACCTTGTTAACTTTGTACCTAACCTCCTGTTCTCTGAAATTATATAGCCAGGCCTTTGGTAACTGTGAATTATCCATCCCACACTTCTCCCTTTATTGATGATGCTGGAATCATGACCCAGACTTGAGCCTTCTATGATAATAGGTCTGTTATGAATATGCAAACTAGTAAATACCATGCAGATTTTCAGTATGTAATGTACATTAATACATCCTTTGCTGGTCTTCTGTGTCCATGCTATGTCTGACTGTTAGTTTTGAAAACTTGTTTGGAACGTCAGAGGTACATTCTATAATTCATAATACATTGTGTGTTTTTTTATTTTTTTGTTTGTAGCTCCATCAAGGCGTGGTGACCTGGAAATTCTGGGTTATTGTTTGATCTATTGGCTTAGTGGTCATCTGCCTTGGGAAGACAACCTGAAGGATCCCAGTTATGTCAGAGACTCAAAAATTAGGTAAATCACTCTGTTTCACGGAATGGAAAAAAAACCTTGAAGTTTAGCATGAAATGTTGGGTTAATACTAAGTGTCGCAAGAAGGGATGAGTATTCTGCATTTTGTGGAGAACTGAATAAGTGAACAAATAGGTCCCTTTCCACCTCTCCATGCGAAGGTAACCAGGCCTCCTGTATCAACAGGTTACGTAGTATTTGAGAGTAGGAATAAATGGTCAGTTCTCACAATGAGGGAATGTGAGCAGTGGGGTCCCTCAGAGATCTGGGTTGGGACCAGTGCTTTTCAACCTGTTCATCAATGGCCCGGAGTTGAGGGTGAAAAAAGAGGTGGCCAAGTTTACAGATGACACCAAATTATTTAGGGTGGTTAAAACATAATTGTACTGTGAAGAGCTCCAAAATGATCTCTTCAAACTGGAGGAATGGGGATTAAAATGGCAAATGAGATTCAATGTGAGCAGGTGTAAACTGATGCATATTGGGGCAAAAAATCCCAACTTCACATATACATTGATGGGATCTGTGCTGGCAGCAACAGACCAAGAAAGAGATCTTGGGGCTGTAGTGGATAGCTCGATGAAGATGTCAACCCAGTGTGTAGCTGCTGTGAAAAAGGCAAATTCCATGCTGACCATAGTTAGACAGGGAATAGAGAATAAAACTGCTGCTATCATACTGCCCTTGGACAAATCTATGGTGAGACCACACTTGGAATACTGTGTACAGTTCTGGTCACCACACCGAAAAAAAGATATTGCAAAGCTTGAGAAGGTGCAGAAAAGAGCAACCAAAATGATCAGTGAGGTAGATCAACTGCCCTATGAGGAGTGGTTAAAACACTTATGGCTGTTTAGCTTGGAAAGAAGGCGGTTAAGGGGAGACATGATGGAGGTCTATGAAATTATGCATGGTATGGAGAGAGTGTACTGGGAGAAGCTTTTCTCCCTCTCTCATAATACTAGAATGCAGGGTCATCTGCTGAAGCTGGAGAGGGAAAGATTCAAAACAGATAAAAGGAAGTATTTTTTCACGCAACACACGGTTAAATTGTGGAACTCCTTGCCCCAGGGTGTGGTGATGGCTGCCAACTTCAAAGGCTTTAAGAGGAGAGTGGACATGTTCATGGAGGAAAGGGGTATTCTGGGCTACTAGTAAAAATGGCTACAAGTCATTATGCATACCTATTCCCTCCAGGATTAGAGGAGCATGCCTATTACGTGCTGTGGAACACAGGCAGGATAATGCTGCTGCAGTTGCCTTGTTTGTGGGCTTCCTAGAGAGGCACCTGGTTGCCCACTGTGTGAATAGACTGCTAGACTTGATGGTCCTTGGTCTGATCCAGCATGGCTTTTCTTGTGTTCTTATATTCTTATTTGGTGAAAATCCCCATACTATGTGCATTCAAATGGCTGTTTATTAAAATATTCCTCCTTTGTCCATCTTTCAAGGTGGCATACAAACTCAAATTTAAAATAAATACCAGAACCCCCCCCCCCCCCAAAATAACCCCTTCCCTTAAAATACTCTTATCTGTTAGAGGGCCTGTGACGAGTCCACCAAAATACTAAATCACTGACCCACTTGGGCAAAACATAGGAATCAGGTCCTAGTTTTCAAATTATAGTTACCCGCCACTGCATATAGCTGTTTGTCAATTTGCCTGTTCTTGCTGCTTGGAAGTTGTTATTCCACTTTCCAACATAAGGTTCTGATTATTTCGCTGTTTTGAGTCTGGTATTAAATAAAGTTGTCTGCATTGGAGAATGAGAGAGTTTATTAGATATGGAGATACAAGACTGGCTCCATTTTTGCAACCGTAATTTGAAAGGCAGCAAAATCCAGGAAAGAAACAAGGTGGTTGTTCTTTTAAATGTAAGTTAGTGTGTTGCTTGCTTCTCTCAGGTATACAGATAATATTGCAGAACTGATGAGAAAGTGCTTCGCTGAAAAAGATAAACCAGGTAGGAAGTTCCAAATTGAATAGTAGTCTGTAATAAAACACAGTTCTCTAATTTAAAAAAAACACTTTTAATATTGATGTCTTGGTGGGGGTGGGATTGCTAAAACAAAACCAGCCGTCCTTTCTTTTCCTTTATCTCTCTGTTGTTTTGAAGATTTGAATACATTGTTCAGAAATTTTCCGGGATACATTTGTCAAGAAGAACTGAAATGACAGCTTGAATAATGTGCCTAATATTTGTGCATCAGAACTTTTCCCTATAGTATAGAATGTAAATAAAGTTGAAGTTTTCTTAAAACCGGGGGATCTAAAGAACTAGCTTGCAGGGCATTCCTTTTCTGAACAGAGAGCAAAGTCCTCAGCCATTAGGGCAGTTCTCTCACTGACTTTAACAGGATCTGAGCAGTATTCAGATTCTCCAAGATCTACCAAGTATGATTCATACATTGCTCTCTGGCTGTCTGGCTTTCAGCTCATCACACGTTTCAGTTGCTTCAGATTCCAAATAAGTGCATTTGTGTGGCAATCAAACTGAAGATTTTGGGTGTTAAATACAAAAAAAAAATGCTTTTGATAAAATTAAAAACCCCTATACTAGTTGAGTCAAGAAACTACAACTAGCTGACAGAAGGCTGTTTCTTCTAGAAGAAATCAATTTGAAAAGCAGCCCAACTTGATAAGCAGTACTGATGGTGCAATTGGGAAATGCTTTGTAAGCTTTTCTTCCAGAAGCCAAGTTGCTTTTGTGGGTTAAAGACATTTTTAAATGTTTTCTTCCCTGTAATATTTTCTTCTTTAAATGCTGGTATGGTTTTGTGATGTTCATGTTCTGTAGAATAGCTGTGATTGTGTGGTATAATAATCACAAGGGGTTTTTAGCTGTTCCTAGACTTATCCCATAAGCTTATAATATACATGTTTGAATTGTAAATCTGCTTAGATAGATTTCGTAACCATTTTCTTCAGGTGAAATAGCCAGGTACATGGAAAAGGTGATGGATTTGAATTATACTGAAAAGCCACCGTATCAGCAGTTACGAGAAATACTTCTTCATGGTCTCAAGGACATTGGTCAGAAGGATGATGGTATATTGGACTTCAGTATTTCTGAGAATGGAGATGTTCCAGCAAAACCTGCACTTAAGGTCTTTATTTCTTAATTCAAATCAGTGTCTAATGATTCTTGTTTCCAGCCGAAGAAAGAATGAGTGCTGATGGGAAGAATGAGTGCCGATGAAAATAGGTGTCAGACAGGTGCCATCGAGAGTGGAAGAGGGAGGGCAGGACAAATGTACACTTGAGACTACAGCCATATTTCATGAGCACATAACTTGTTCAATCTTATTGTCACTGGCTGGTATCCAAAGAGCTACTTTAGGCACGCCCAGGAGTTTGCACTCACCCCACGGGAGTTTTTACTTTTTGGTAGAGATTTCCGTGTCATATCATCGAGTGCTTTTGAAGCATCACTCTGTACCGCATCGGGGGCTAATGTCTAAAAAACATGTGTCCTAGGGGACTTCGGGCTTCTAATAGCAGGTTACATATGGCTCTTTTGGATCCTGGCCAGTATCTGCCATGAAATTTGATGAGAGAAAAAGTTTGAACGAAGCAGGTATAATTTTTGTATGCATTAAGAACAGTAATGGAATTGTTTAGTTGTAAAGACGTCTCAGTGATGATGACAGTTTTGAAGCAGTGTTAAAGGTCTAGTAGAAAGGGATAGATCCTATCACTCTACTCAGGCTAAGTGCAGAGCCTTCCTGTGGTGTAAAGTTAATTGGAAAGGTAGAATCCAAGCCATTGTGGAGAAGTTGCAGAAATGGATCTGCCTTCCATTAGCAACCCTCTGAAAAGACACTGCTGAGGGTTGGGGGGACCCTCTTGAACAGTGTACTGGGCGGCATTGGGGGGCTGCAACAAGAAAGGAGAATTTTGATACGCACCCCCCCCTCCACTCTTGTACTTTACAGAAAATTTTAATTACTGTACCCAAGAACCTCTTTGTTAGGATTAGTAATGCAACATTTCTTGTATTTACCCAATCTAAATGCTGGCTTCCTGTTGTTCAATGTCCGTGTGTTTGCTCTGAATTCACAAGTGTTCCGTGCCTTTGTATTCATGTCAGGAAGAATAATTCTATGCAATAGGATACCTGTTTATATTACAGAAAAGCCTGAACGTAAATACATTTATTGACAAAGATGTCATTCATTTAATGGCTTTATTTAGGATTCTAGTGTAAAACTTAGCTTGAGAACGGAACGACTGAAACTGAATTATACAGGAGGCAACACCATGGTATATCGTAGAAATAAGAATGTTTTTTATTGTGAACACAGTCTTGACACTGGAAAGCCTGGTCCAGACTGTTCATTAATATACATGAAATTAGTAGTTGGGCTGACTCGTCCAGGCTGCGAGTCTGAAAGCTGGAAACTGAAAATCTCTTAGTTTAACTATTGTCATTTATGCATGGGAGTTTTACCTGAGGTTTGTTGCTCGCTGGGCCCACACTTTCCTGTTGGGAATCTATGCACCAGCAGTCTCCAAGCTCAAATCAAGTCCCACCCCTTTAAATACTGCTTTGTAATTGGCTTTTCTTGTAGTGCTTACTATGAGAGAAAATCCCCCCCAAACCCAATTGCCACATAAAAAAGCATTTTTGAGAACAGCAACATAAAAAACAGAACAATCTGAAGGGGGGGGGGAGAATTCAAGCCTTGTTTTTTGAAAGATTTTTTTCTGCTCAGAAAGAGTTCCCAGGAAGCATTTCAATCCCTGCCTCTGGACATGCTGCTTTGTAATTGGCTGTGAGTGAAACCAAGCTTGCATGTCCCGCACTTTGCCTTATGCATGGGGATTTCACCCAAGCTTTGCTCAGGGAAGATTGAAGAGTCGAGTTAACAGAGGAATGGGAAGACCCAGACATTCTTCTAAATAATATGCAGCAGCATAGTCCTCTTTTCGTACCACTTGGGGTGCCTTGCCACAGTAGGGTAACACTGATATTGCACTATTACAAAAATCTGTTTTACCTAATCCCATGATACTTGCTCAGTGGCTCAGGAACCACACGTAGCTCTTCTGAGTTCTGTTTCCCAGTGAGAAAGCCCCTTGGCCAGTGGGGCTTGCGGCTGGCTGATGGTTTCTACCTTGGAACAGCTACTGCCAAAAGAACAGATAAGTTGAGAGTCTCCCTGTGGTGAAGCCCTCATGGAAGTAAACATGGCTTTTTTGCCTGATGGTATTTTGTAAGCCACTGACTGAATACCACTGACCCAACCCTACCAATTTCCTATTGAGCTAGATAGCTGAGGCCCATGACTAGGGTTGCCAACTGCCAGGTAGTAGCAGGAGATCTGCTAATACAACTGATCTCCAGCCGATAGAGATCAGATCACCTGGAGAAAAATGGCTGCTTTGACAATTGAACTCTATGGCATTGAAGTCCCTCCCCTCCCTAAACCCCGCCCTCCTCAGGTTCCGCCCCCATAATCTCCCACCGGTGGCGAAGAGGGACCTGGCAACCCTACCCGTGACTTCAACATCCGATTACTGTAAACTGTTGTATAGAATGAAGATTTTTTCCCAAAAGCTTGACGTAATACGAATTAATTTTAGCTGGTGATTTTCCTGTTGGTTGTATTTTATTTTTCTGGTTTAAGCTATTAGCTGGTTTAAGCTTTTAGCTGCCTTCAGTTTAGTTAAATCAGGCTGTAGTCTTAAGCACGTTTGTTTGAACTAAGTTGCACTGAAATAATGGGACTTGCTTCCAAATCAAATATGATCATGGGAGTTCCCCTAACTGGTGGTCACATGGTGCTTTAAAACATTTTCCCCTCCTTGGATGAACAGGGGGGAAATCACTTACAGACAATCATCTTAAATACCTTGCCTGCATCAAGAAATGTACATCAGATTTAAAGAATGTTCTCAGTACTGAGCTTCTTTCAGAGGGAAGTGCTCTGATTTACAATCCGGTTAAATACCCACACTTTAGTTAATTGAACCAATTAATCTATTAATGCATTCAGCTCAACACTCTCTAGAATTGTTCTTTTGGCTTATCTTGGCATTTAACTTGGTGGGAATCCTGAAGCCGATGGGTCACTTGTTTTCCTATGATAACTTGTCCGGGAAGGGGGGGGGGGGAACTGCATGTAATGTAGATGAAGCCATTTGAAAACCTCTTTTCCTCTTTCTTGCTTTTCTTGGGATAAATGGCTTGTGCTTCACAGCTGCTCTGTGTGAAGAATTGAGATGGGACTAGATCATAGAAAATCAAATCTGAAGAAATGGTGTAGCAACTTAGGCAAAAAAGTGCTTTTCATGTGTGTGTTTCAGGGCAGACGAGTATTTTAAACTGGAGGGTTGCAGCTATTTTGCATTTTTTTAGTGGATCGTTAACATAGTTTGCATAATTGTTTTCATTAGTAAAGTGAATGGCAGGCTGCAGAAGTCAGACAGGTTGGTATCTGATGCACAGACATTTTTTTAACAGGTGGGGGCTTGCACATTGTAAAGCTTGAAAAATACGCATGGCACTGTGCTTCATCTGTCCTCCGTCTCACTCTTTTCAAGCTTTTAGGATTCACGACACATCTTTTAAGTTGCAGTGGTGCCATCATGTGAACTAGAACATGTTTTTCCCACAGAAGGAAGCTTGAATCTCAAAAGGAGTCTGTTGTTCCCACATACATATGTTCCTTCAGCATTTCCATGCAGAATGCCTCATGCATTGCTCACCTTTGTGTTGCGTTCTTGGCTCATTAGTTTGTGTCTGATTGGCAACTAAAATGAAATTATGCCTGCTTAAAAGACAATATATGAAGGGGACTTTCGGTAGGTAGCCGTTGTCTTGACTGGAGCCCGGCCTGATGTGATAGACAGGAGGTTGGGATTTTATGTTTAGCTCAGCACTGATGTTTCCACTTTAATTGTGCTGACCTCTGTTTACTTGAAAAGTTGAGCTTCGTAGAAGAAAATTCCTGGTACAGGAGCACGGTGCCCTGTTTCTGGCTAATAAACTCCAGTTAGAATGAAGATCCCGGAGGGTGGCTTCCTTCTGGCTGAAACTTGTCATTATCCATTGCAACAGCTTTATAGATGGCAAAACCCATTTTGCTTATTGTTAACACTTTTCAGTAGAGAGATTGTTATAGGAGGTGGAGAATAAAGGGACTGATGATAACTATAACAGCAGTGTTTTACAATGAGCAGCGGCTTTGACTAATAAGTCTTGCCATTGGTGGAGAGAAGCTGTTTGTGCCATAGTGGCTGCTTCGTATTTATACTCTTGGCAAGACTCCAAAGGTCAGGTGCTAAGAGAGCCAGCGTGGTGTAGCAGTTAAGAGCTGTGGTTTGGAGCGGTGGACTCTGATCTAAAGAACCGGGTTTGATTCCCTACTGCTCTACATGAGCGGCGGAGGCTAATCTGGTTAACTGGATTTGTTTCCCCACTCCTCCACGTGAAGCCAGCTGGGTGACCTTGAGTAAGTCACATTCTCTCAGCCCCACCTACCTCACAGGGTGTCTGTTGTGGGGTTTGCAAGCTGGTTTGATTCTTCCTTCAGTGGTAGAGAAAGTCAGCATATCAAAACCAACTCTTCTTCTTCTAAGCTTGCTCAGGCCCAGTGAACATGGTCCTTGGTGTGCTCGAACACTCTTCCTTCCTCTTCCCCAGGCTTGTTTTGCATTCTCGTGTCTTTCCTAATTTTTTTTTTTTGCATGCAAATTTCCCCTCTTTGCTGGTCAAACCATATTTTGCAACCATGTCTAGGAAGTGGGTTTGCAAATTGTTGTTCGGGCTGAGTGTGGCGTGCAAAAATGTCTGTGCGATCGTAACAGTGCAGGTTAGTTTGCTTTGAATGAGGGAGATAGGGGTGAATGTATGTGAAATGGAGAAAGGAGGAGCGTGCACACCTATGGAATGGTTAGAAGATTGGGCAGCCTTACACCTGGACTTGAGACAGGAATTGTCTTCCATATTGTACTCATGTGAAAAGCACCTTAGTATTTATTTATTTATCAAATTTATAATCTGCCTTCCCAGCCAAGGCCAGGCTCTGGGTGACTGGCCTCAACCATAGGCCTGGTGGAATGGCTCTGTCTTGTGGGCCCTGCAGAAAACCCTAAGGTCCCACAGGGCCCTGGTCTCACTTGAGAGGCTATTCCACCAGGCAGGGGCCAGGACAGAGAAAGCCATGGCCCTGGTTGAGGCCAGCTGGACACTCTTAGTACAGGTACGTGCATTGAATCTGTAGTCAGTGCATATACATATCTACACACACAGGTACAGGGCCTTGGAGACCCTGAATTGGGTGGAAGGGCAGCTTAGAAATGCTCTAAATAAATATAAAGTAAAAAGTAAAGGTCCCCTGTGCAAGCACCGGGTCATTCCTGACCCATGGGGTGACGTCACATCCCAATGTTTATTAGGCAGACTTTGTTTACGGGGTGGTTTGCCAGTGCCTTCCCCAGTCATCTTCCCTTTACCCCCAGCAAGCTGGGTACTCAGTTCACCGACCTCGGAAGGATGGAAGGCTGAGTCAACCTTGAGCCGGCTACCTGAAACCAATTTCCATTGGGATCAAACTCAAGTTGTGAGCAGAGCTTGGACTGCAGTACTGCAGCTTACCACTCTGCGGCATGGGGCTTCATAAATAAATATAGTGGGGGGGAATTCTAAACAGCAGTGTCAGAAGGCCACGGCAATGCAAGTGGTACAGGTGACAAAACTCAGTGACCATTCACAAGATCTGTCACATGAACGCATGAAGCTGCCTTATACTGAATCAGACCCTTGATCCAGTCAAAGTCAGTATTGTCTACTCAGACTGGCAGCAGCTCTCCAGGGTCTCAGGCTGTGATTTTTCACATCACCTACCTTCCTAGTCCCTTTAAATGGAGATGCCGGGGATTGAACTTGGGACGTTCTGCATGCCAAGCATATGCTCTAACACTGAGCCAAGCCCCTCCCCATTGTCATTGGTGACAACACGGGCTCCCTATTTTAAGTTAAACTTGTACCTGGGTATAGACGGCATAACCGAATGACCTGGTATTCTGAAGTTGTGTCGACAGCTGCTGCCCAGCTTAATTGAAATTCTCTCCCACCAGGAGACCTCAGTCTTCTGTGCTATAAATTTAAAGTGATTCCGGATTTGAGACTTATTAATGAGACGTTGTTCGCAGCTTGGCTAGAATCTAATTCACTTTCATGCGTAATGGATGATGTTGCTCCAATATTTGCATGGGTTCCCTTAGCGCCTTGCCTAAGGAGGAGTTATCCTCGTCGCGCTGCTGCGAGAGGCACCCGTTATTGCTGCAGTAAACCACTCAAGTCACGGGACCTGTCGTAGGCTCAGTGATGAGCCCACTGATGGCACTTGATAACCGCTCGGAAATATTTGGAGTGAAATAAATATGAATTAGTGATTCATAGTTTGCCTTGCACTCTGCATCAAACATGGGTGTTGTCTCTGTCAGAGAATGATGCCTGACTTCTCTTGCCGTGTAACCCACCTGAATCAAGATTAAGAGAGCGCTTTTTTTTAACTGAATAAGCTTTGAAACAAGATAAATGTCCTTTTTGCTTTTTGGTGTGTTGAATGTGCTAGATAATCCTGCTTTCGCAACGAGCCTTTTAAAAAATCTCTCCTTGGTGCAGCCAAGAGGAATGCATTTGTATCCTTGTGTATAAAAGCAGTACGGTGGTGAAATATTCCTCCTTAATTTTTGGTCAGAACGAACAAAAGTGTCTGTGTTTATTCCTGCCTAATGCATCACAAATCTGCTGACATGCTAACCTTGGAGTCTTGGTTGGCGTTAATCAGGCCTGTGCACCGGCAGGAAAGATGTACCTAATGCACTCCATCAGTGCAGTTTGCATATGGAAGTTCTCACAGGGGAGCTGCCCCGTGCCAGCTGAGGGTTACCTGCCCACTGCAGTTATTGTATGTAATTATCGAACCAATCTGTTCAGCCCAGCAGGGTTTAGATGGTAATCATGAAGCAGCGCTTTGGAAAGATGTAATGCACTCTCCCCTTCTCTCGTCAGCTATGCAAGGTTGTAACCACTTCGGCAGCTATTTCCGTAAAGCTATACGTATCTCAAACTTACGGCGGGGTGGGGGGAGCGAGCCGAACTTCAGCCATTATTTTTATGCTTATGAGCTAAGATATGTGGCCTGTGTCTGTGCTTTGCAGAACGGGCCGGCTTATAAAACATTCACTGCAAAACAGGAAAAAAGAAAAGCTTTGTGTATTAACATGTTTGTCTATTCTGTGGCGTTTGGAAATGCATGTAACCCAGTGGAGCTCTAGTTATTGCTACTAGGGGAAAATAATAATAATGGGCTGCATTCTGAATCAACAAGCATCGCTGATTCTGTGAACTTGGCCAGATCACGATAGAGAGGGCAGGAAGGGATGAGTCAGTGCTTGGCTCTCGTGGCCCTTTCTTACATGCCCAGAGTAATGCCAATCGCCACTTTGGGGTCAGGAAGGAATTTTCCTCCAGACCAGATTGGCCAGGGATCCTAAAGGTTTTTTGCCTTCCTCTGGGCATAGATCAGGGATCACTGTGGGAGTAGGGTGGGGGGGGGGAAGGTGGTTGTAAATTTCCTGTGTTGTTCAAGGGGTTTGGCTAGATGACCCTTGAGGTCCCTTCCAGCTCTATGTTTCGAATATAAAGCATTTAGGAGGGAGACAGTAGAATTGGAGTTTACCTGAAGAAATGATAGATTCGAGTCTAGTAGTACCTAGAGACCAACAGGATTTTCAGGGTGTAAGCTTTTCAAGAGATAAAATTCCCTTCATCAGATATCTGTCTGAGAAAGGAAGCTTTGACTCTTGAAAACTTATACCCCAGAAATCTTGTTAGTCTCTAGGTGAGACTGGACTCGAATCTAGCTCTTCTACCGCAGACCAGCACAGCTGCTCTCTGAAAACTACCTAAAGAAATGTAACCTTATAAGAAGAAAAGAATCCTAATGAGTTTAAAACGTATTGATGCTTGCTTCCCCTTCTGTTTAGAAACAGTTGTGTTCTTCACCAAAAACTTCTGAATTGTGACTTCCTCTTTTAAGTTTAAATCCGTTCTGTATATTCTTTAAATGTGCTTAATTTGATACCTAGTGGATAGGTTCTGTAGCCTTGGAATATATTGGCAACGACTGGAGTAGCAGCAGAGATGTTGAAGGGGTGAGGGGCTGGGGCAGGGAAGCAAGTAGCGTGAGAAGCTACTTTCCAGGGCTCAGACTTTCCATGACCTCCTCAATTCCTAACCCTTCCTTGTGAAAGTGAAAAGTTTCTTTGTTATGAAGGCTAGAAATTTGAAATAAATGAAACCTGAGAGATTCAGAAATGCCAGAAAGTGCATATTGCAATTCCTGCCTTGGGAATAATCCTACTACATCATTTGGATTATTAACTATAACTCTCTTTCTGAGCAAACTAGGATAGGGACCTGTATAAGAATCTCAGGTTTTTTCCCCCAAACTTTCAAAACAAAGAACTTGTGCTATGTTTATTATGATTTTTTTTTTACTGCTATAGAGATTTTGAGTTGATTGCCTCCAGAGGGTAGAGATGGGGAATTTGATAGCAAAATATTCACAGCAGCTTATTGTACTGCCTTGTCTTTGTGTGGCTTGCCTGCATGTATTTTTCTGCTTTGTGTAAAACTTGTTTGGTTTTTTTTGGGGGGGGGCAGGCTAGAAGAAAATTAGTTGCCGCATCAGACTCAGCTGCCGCCGATGAAGATGATACTGAAACGGCTATGGATGAAGTGAAAACTGCCCCAAAGAGAAAGCGCGCTGCACCTAGTAAGTCAAATGTTCCCCTCTGCATTTATCTTAGTCTTGGTAAAAATCAAAGATGTTTGTTTTGCAATAAATGTTTTTTTTTTTTTGCTGGGTAACTTTAGGGAAATTGTCAGCTCTCTGTGAGTAGTCACTGTGTCTTCTGATGGCTGCCCATCATGTAGAGCTAGTGAGAGTTAGCTGACGGAAGCATTTGGTGGTGGTTCCCTCTGCCCCCTTTCCCCGCCATTTATTTCCCCTTCCATTCTCATTTTTATCCTTCCCTATCTTGTCCAATTCACTGTCAGGTAGCGCTGACTCCCCAGGACCTATTCATCACAGCAGGTTTCAGCCAGAGGCTAGCAGCAGCAGCAGCCACCATTTACAACAGTGAGTGAATTTAAAGTAAAGGAGCTGTTTTAAGAAAAGGGAGTTTATCCAGATAGACTGTAAAATAATTTGGGACTATTTGGGCCTAATTGATAATGTATGAACTGCCAAGCAGTGTCAGCAGAGCGGCTGAAAGCAAGTCTTCTCCAGCCTTATCAACAAAGAGTTTTTTTAACAGTAAAGCCAGTGTGGTGTAGAAGAAGAAGAGTTGGTTTTTATACCCCGCTTTTCTCTACCGTAAGGAGTCTCAAAGCGGCCTTTCCTCCCCCCCCCCCCACATAACAAGCACCTTGAGAGGTAGGTGGGGCTGAGAGAGTTCTGAGAGGACTAACTAGCCCAAGGTCACCCAGGGGGCTTCATGTGGAAGAGTGGGGGAATCAAGCCCAGTTCTCCAGATTAGAGTCTGCCACTCTCAATCACTACACCATGCTGGCTAGTGGTTAAGAGCGACAGACTCTAATCTGAAGAACCGGGTTCGATTCCCCCACTCTTCCACATGAAGTCCCCTGGGTGACCTTGTGCCAGTCACAGTTCTTTCAGAACTCTCTCAGTCTCGCCTACCTCACAATCTGCCTGTTGTGGGGAGAGGAAGGGAATGTGATTCTATGCTACTTTGCAACCCCTGAAGGTATAGAAAAGTGGGGTATAATGCCCTACTCTTCTTCTTTTTCTAAGTGCTAGAGACTGACTCTCTAAGCTACTACCTACACCAAGAGGAGGCCTGTTGGTCAAATGACTCTATTACAAGTGGGATGTATGATGAGGGACAAAAGTATAAGGTTATAGGACAAGCCTTAGCCTAATCTACAGTGGATCAGACAAAATCATGTGCAGAAGTCCAGTTTTGTGATCTACTTTCCGATCCAAGGTGAGTTGCCACTAGACAAAACTTTCTCTTATGGTGCCCCCACTTTCCTTCCTCATAGCCATCTACCAAGCAAGTGTGTTGCAGTGTTTAAAATGTTAGACTAGGGTCTGGGAGACCCAGGTTCGAATCCCTACTCTGCCATGGAAACTTCTTAGGTAACCTTGTTCCAGTCACATACAATCAGCCTCACCTACCTAACAAAAAAAAGAAGAAACAATGTTGTAAGTTTCTGTGAATTCCTACTGGGGGTGAAAGTGGGATATAAATATCTAAATAAAATAAATTTTGAGCTTCTGGTACCAAATTAGACATGCATCTTTCATTCCAGATGATTTTGCCTCGTGTGTGTGTGTGTGTGTGAATACTGACACTTGCTGCTTTCTTTAAATTAACAGGCTTTAATGCTACTGCTGTGTGATTGCTGATTTTTTAATTGTTACTGCTTTATGTGTTCCATTTTAGTAACAGAAAATAATAAGCCGCCTTAATATCTAAACCAGTGGGGGGAGGGATATTTTTAAACAAATTTTGGAAGGCTTTGCTTAAAGTTAGAAACAAACTCATTCCTCTTCCAAGTGACAGCTGAAATACAGTGGTATAGCTTGGGGGCTGAAGCAAGCAATTACAAATATTCCTTACTGTTGCTTTACTACAGGTGGTTCTGTATTTCTTCCTTGTTGAAAAACTAAAATCTAGTACTTGCAGGCCAGCTCTATTAAAAAGGTAGTTGTGGCTCCTTGAGGAATTCCAAATAAATTTGTCCATAATTCTCCTCAACCCATTTGTGTACAATCTAAAGAAGTGATCAAAATTGAGTGAGGAGAATATTCCTGCTGCTGCTCCTATCTCTGAATTCAGACATGTGTGGTAAAGTTTGGTACCATTCTGCATGAGTTGTTTCTGCCAGGGCACAAAACTAAATGTTTCACTGGCATGCGCTGCAATATAGATCTTGCCAGTTTCCTGTAATACAGAGAGGTATTTACCTTTTATTAAACACACTTTTGCCCTGAAATGAATGCTTTCCAGCCCATTCTCTCCAGTGTAATATGTGGGTTGTGCTACTGTTGTGCTTAGCTGGCCCTGAAACATGTTTAGTGCCTGAATTGTTGGGAAGGTGAAAATCTTGGGTTCTTTTGCACCACAATTTATCAGGAAGATAAAACAGAAGAGCCCTTCCCCCCCAATGAAGAGAGAAGAAAAAAGGGGGAGGAACTCAGAGACAGTCATGAAGTGTGTGTTGTGTGGTATTGAGAGAGAAAATGGGTTAATAGTGAATGGTTTAAAAAGAAAACAGTGAGTTAAAATGGAAACATTTTTTTTGTCATGGCTAACCTATCCTCTTGAGTCTGCAAAATGTAAAAGTGGCCCTCAGTAGATTTGAATGGAGCATCTTGAGATATTGCATTCTCTGCTTAGTACAGTTAAGCAGGTAGGAAACTATTTTTTTGTTATTTTTTTACCCAAATTATCAAGGTTACAAAGAATAATTTCAATAGCGGAAGCAAACACAGAAATGCTCCTTGTTCAACCCTCTTATTTATCGTGATTAACTGTATTAGACTGAAAAGAGTGCTCTCTGTGTGGTTGCCGGCAGTGCTTCATTTCCCCATTTTCTGCTTCTGCTGTGTAGCCATAGCGGTTTAGCAGTGTCTCCTGGGCTGGGTGCGCTAAGAATTTTAGCCGGATAGTTCAAAAACAGATGTGATCTCCCTCAAATTGGAGCATGGGGGTGTGACGGAGTAAGGTTTAATATCTGTCAGTGACTGTAGGTGGGTGGAACTTAAGGGAAGAGACTCTGAGCTTCTGGAAGAGAAGAGGTCTTGTACTCTGGGTTCCAGTGTGATAGGTTGTGCCTAGTGTGATGGGCAAAAACCTGAAGGGTGACGAAAGAGAGGAGTTTGGGGAGAGGGGTCCCTACTCTAGTCACTGAGGGGAGGAATAGTCTCCGGGGAAGGAGGTATTCCTGGCCCAAGTGTTTTGTGAAAATGACTTTTAAGTGCTGTGTAGTAATTCCACAGAGAAATTAAGGAAAGGAGAAGTGAGAATCTCCACATTTCCTAGTTTTAGGCACCAGGGTATACGCATGAACCCCTGTGCGCAAGTTATGGGACTAAGCTACCTTAAAGTGTTGGAAACGTAAGTTAAATAAAATATCATCTGTGCTGTATGTGTTGAACAACTCATTACATGTATAGAAACTTTGCACCTTTCATCAAAACTAGCTTTCCCTCCCATGCCTTTCACTGTGAAATATAATAAAAATTCGTTGTTCAACTGAGTAAAGCCTCTGGTGTCTCAGTTGTCTGAGGTAAAGCAAAGTGGGTGACATGGGAGAGATTTCCCCCCCTCATCACAGGGGGTTATGTGAGGGAGAGGTGCAGTGAAAGGTGGGATTTCAGCAGTTTGGAAGATGCCCGTTTTCCTGGTGGTCTTGGTATCTGCGGCACACTGAGTGGAAGCCATCAAGGATTTAGTTGCAGAGATTCATTGGCTCTCTTCCAGAAATGGTGAGTTGAGAACTTGGAGCCGTATACCCTGTCCCAAGAGCCAGCTTTTCCTATCATGTGTCCCTTGTGTTAAATTTATCTGCAGCTTTGCTGGCCAGTCTTGGCGCTGTGAAATCCTTTAGGGAGGACTCTTTTCACTGATTTAGACTCTTGGTTTTTCCCGTCACTAATAAATCTACTGAAAAGCAATCTGTCTCAATACAGATACTCTGGATGTTTAAATTGTATCTGTTTAAATTTTTAATCTCGCCCTGTCTCCAAGGACCAGAATACATGATTTGCTGCCACCCTATTTCATTCTTACAACAGTCCTGTGAGGTATGGTAGGATGAGAGATAGTAACTGGGCCAAAGTCACCCAGTTTATTTCATGGCAGTTTCTGGGTTTCCTCAGCTCTAGCCTGTAACCACTATACCACAGTGGCATTTCCTCCATTGTGAAAAATTTAACAATTTATGTATACTAGATGGTCCTAAGTTAAGGCATGCCTATTATGCCATTCTGGGGGCCAATTCTTGCTAGCTTTGCTCACCATCCCCATAGCCTGCTGCACTTACAACATTATTTTATAGGGGCTCTGCCCCTGTGTGCCCTATGGGCTAACCCCCAAAGCAGCCTTTGGCCATATTTTTTTCCTGTGGTAAGTATTTTCAGTTCATTTTGACAACAAATAACTATTATTTTTTTTAAAAATCAATTAAAACACCTTTTTATTTTCAACAATTTTACATCTGTGTGTATATGGTAAAATATAACTAATAACAAATAAATAATTACACTTCGGATATTAACAGTTAATTACGGAAATGAAGGAGTGAAACAATTATTGATGGTAGCAAGGCTTTGTTATATTTACATTCCTAGTCCTGCCATTAGGAGCTAATATGATTAGTTTTCTTCTGTCTCTCACTCATGAGCATTCTACATACAGTTGTCTGTGTGCACAAACAAGGTTTTTGCAAATCATCGCCAACTATTTTTAATGAGAGTCCTTAAGCTTTATTGATGCTTGTTGCAGAACTTAGTTGAATGGGTTAATTGAAGCCTTTTAAATGGAAATTGAAAGTCTGTAGATATTATAGGAATTCTTGGAATAAGAACTACCTGGCCTGCTTCCTGGCCTGTAATTATTCTGTGTTGATGACATCCAATGACTGCAACCAAGAATTCAGGAGGAGATTGAGGCTGGAAAGGCCAGCCAGGAAGGAGCTAGAAAAGACCCTTAAGGGTAAGGATGTGTTGCTGGCGACCAAGAGCAAGATAATTCATACCATAGTATTTCACCTTACTATGTATGGGTGTGATAATTGGGCAATGAAGAAAGCTGACTGGCAGAAAGTAGATTCATTTGAAATGTGGAGTTTTACAGACCACCAAAAAGATGAATAAGTGGGTTCTAGATCAAATCAGGCCTAAACTAAAATGAAGCTAAAATGACCAAACTGAGGCTATCATATTTTGAACCTATAATTAGAAGACCAGGATCACTGGAAAATTATAGGAAAAGTTGAAGGCAGCAGGGGAAAAGGAAGACCCAAGATGAGATGGATTGACTGAATTAAGGAAGCCACCACCCTCAGTTTGCAAGATCTGAGCAAGGCTATAGAACGTTTTGGAGGTTATTAATTCATAGAGCTGCTCTGCGTTGGAAGCTACTTGACGGCATCTAGTTAAGTTTTTATTTTTACGGTCATTTGACCAAGAAAATAGAACACATCTTGACGGTATCTACAGCATCATTCTAGATAATAAAACAGCCCTTTGACGTAACTAGACTGGATTCATATAATTTCGTGATACTTTTGGAATTACTGAGTTCTGTAGATCTTCCAGCATAGTAGTTCCAGTGTATTCCACCCTTCTCTATTAGATTTATAGCACCATTACTTGCAAATTCACTACCTGTAGCATAATCAGCAAGTTATACTTGCATTATTTTCTTCCAGACAATGTTTTTGGAGTCTACTACAAGTGTACTATGATTTGATGCAGGCTCTACTCATAAATTCTTGATTCTTGCGGAATAATGCAACGTTTGTCGGAAGCCCTCAGCTAATATAGTGGTGACTTCTACCTCAGTTGAATAATTTCTTTGTCTATCTTGCAATGTGTGGGTCTAAAGCAGGGGTGGGGAACCTTTTTCCTGCCAAGGGCCATTTGCACACTTATGGCCCCCGAAGGAAGCTATATCAGGTGTAGATCTGGCACGCATGGGGGGGGAGGCTAGGGTTGCCAGGTCTCCAGCCACCACCGGGAGGTTTAGTATTCAAAAGAAAACCTCGTTCTTAAATAATTGGAGTTAAGCAACAAAGTAAGCATGGCACACATATTGAAACAAATCACCATAGGTCTAAGCCAGGGGTCTCAAAACTGCGGCTCCAGAGCCGCAGACGGCTCTTTGGCCTGTTGAGTGCCGCTCTCCGAACTTGGTTCGGAGCCCCTGCTCTTGCGCCGGCAGCCGGGCTGTGGAGCCGCGCGCCTGAGAGAGAGAGAGCGGGCGAGTGGGCGCGCTGTCTCCCCCCCCACCGTGGAGAATGGCCGGGTCCCCCTTTCCCTTGCCCTCAATGGTTGGGAGGCTAAAGCCTCCCCTCCCCTCTAGCCGCACGATTGCTGGGTGGGCAGCTCGGCGGTTCCTGGCCCCCCACCTATCAGCTGTTGGGTGGGGCGGGCTTCCTTTGGTAGACCTGGCCTCCGGCTGAGTCCCATTGGGAGGCCATGCCTACCCACTGGCTTTCTTGGCGGTAGACCTGGACTCCGAGGAGGGGAAAAAGTCCCCCTTCAGAGGCCAAGTCTACCAATTGGCTTCTATGGGCCTCCGGAGGCCAGGTCTACTGCCAAGAAAGCCAATGGATAGACCTGGCCTCCCAATGGAACTCAGCCGGAGGCCAGGTCCACCAATAGGCTTTTATGGCGGTAGACCAGGCCTCCAGATGAGGACTCCAGACGGGGAGGGGGAAATGGCAGGGACTTACAATTTAATTTTTATCAATAAATAAGATCACTATTAAGTATGATATCAAGTTTTATTCAGTGTACCTATAGTTTAATTAAGACTTAAAACTTTAATTAAAGTTTATTAAGTTAATAAACAGTGTACCTACCTATATAGTTTAAGTTTAAGAAATTTGGCTCTCAAAAGAAATCTCAATCGTTGTACTGTTGATATTTGGCTCTTTTGACTAATGAGTTTGCCGACCCCTGGTCTAAGCCAAATGTTACACAATATATACACAATATGCTTAAGCTAAATATAAAGTCTCAATTGAACAAAATAAACTCTGGGCGAACTTGCTTCAGTGAGTGAAATCCAAGCCGGGAAAAGAATCATCCCGGTGAGCAGTCATCTTGCCGAAGAACGCACACTCCCAGCACTGATGAAGCGGGTATACAAAAGACCTGGAAAAAGGGTTCCGGAGCCTGAAGTGCAGTCGGGAGAATTGCAGGCGAGTGGAGCCTAGAAAACCTGATGGTTTTGGGCGAAGTAAGCCTGCTGGACCGGCAGTACGTGTACCAAGCCAAACTGCTTATGCGGCTTCACAGGTAGGGAAAAAAACCTGCTTATCCTGAGATAACTTGCAATTCAGTCGGATAGCGAAGGAAGGAAAAGAAGGAAGGAAGGAAAGGGAGGGAGGCTCTCTCTCTCTCTCTCTCTCTCTCTCTCTCTCTCTCTCTCTCTCTCTCTCTCTCACTCTCTCTCACTCTCACTCTCACTCTCACTCTCACTCACTGGGGATCTTTTGCGCAAACACACATGCACTCACCGGGCTGCACAATGGCCCGGGGATCTCTCTCTCTCTCGCACACACTCACTGGGCTGCACAACGGCCTGGGGGTCTCTGTCTTGTGCAAACACACACGCAGTCACCCAACTGCACAGCGGCCCGGGGATCTCTCCTGCACAAACACACACACTCACCCTGCTGCACAACGGCCCGGGGATCTCTCCTGCGCGCGCACACACACACGCACTCACCTGGCTGCACAGTGGCCCGGGGATCTCTGTTGCGCACGCACACACTCACTCACCAGATCGCCCCACTGCACGGGTCAGAGGCAAGCTAGGAGGGTGGGGAGGAAAGTTTGAGGCTGGCATGGCTGGAGAGCCAGCTTTACCTTTTTTCCTCAGCCCGAGGGAGAGCGAGGGGAGGGCCGTGTAGGGGCCCACTGAGCCAGCGGAGGGAACGGCCAGTGGCAGGCAGGCGAGGGGGGAGATGGTGGCATAAGCTCCGGGAGCCCAAGCAGCTTTAAGTCGGAGAGCGAAGGCAGGGCCACGTAGAGGCCCACTGAGCTGGAGGAGCAGGGCACGCCACCCACTCACCTAGAAACAGCCGGTGAGACAAAGGGGAGGGGGGCTTCCGGCCAAGCGCATTTTTTGGGCAGAAGTTGTGAGTCTCTCCAGGAAGAGAGGAGAGTTGGGAGAAAGGGCCCCACAGTCACTCAATTGGCAAAGCCCGAACTGCCGAGGAGAGAGCCTAGCTAGCGAGAGGTGGAGCGGCATGGCTCTGGAGCTCCTGGAATCAGCAAGGGGCCCGGATAAAATGATCTCGTGGGCCGGATCCGGACGAGGGGCCGGAGGTTCCCCATCCCTGGTCTAAAGCTTCTAATACAGCTTTGTGAGGAACAGACCACTCATCCAATGCAATGGGTTTGCACTCTTCGAAAATGTTATAATGTTCCTCTGTTAATACTGCACGTTAGTTTGTCAGCCTATTTGACACGTCATATTTAATTTGAGTACTGAACAAGCGATTCTCGCTCTTCCTAAACAAGCTGCATCTCTATCTTTTGAAACAATAGTAAGAGTTCTCATCCTCTTCCAGCAAACTTTGCCTAGAAATAGACTACATAAAGTGCATTTCTTGTTCCACCTGGAGTGTCTATGAAAGATACGCCTCCATTTTTATTGAAAATAGTGTCTGTGCTTCCTTCAAAAAATGTTCCGTTGGTCCAGTATTAAATTTGGCTCATTTTCACGCATGAATTCTCTAAGCTCTTCAGGATCATATGCAAGCTCTGTTACAAATTTGCTTGCAAGTGCCTAACTATCATCTCTTCATGGTTCAGGAAGACGAAATGTTTTCAAAGGAGAGCCACCCATGGTTAGGATGCAATCTTCAATCAATACAAGTGCTCTATTAAAATTGCATCATTATATGTCATTTCTGTGTCCATATTTTGTATTCCGGCTTGATTCAAAATACCTTCTGAGAGATGTTCTTTATATACATCCCATAGATTATGAGAATTTGAAGTGGCGCAAACTTGTAGTTATGTAGCAAACAGATTTCATAGCATTTTACTTGACTGTACAACTGCTGGTTCCTCTTGAGCATTATTTCCATGAGCATCAGCCACAAGAAGACTTCTTAATCGGCAAGGTTGTCTGAAGGTTTGTTTTATAAAGGAGAGAACATATTCTATACACACACGAAGTCTGTGCTGACTCCACCTTTCTGCTGCTTCCAGAGGGATGTTCTAGAGAGAAGCTTGGCTGGGATATCCTTTCAATTTTGACACCACAACTCCCATGATGATTCTGGGACTGGTGGCCCATTTTGAAACTCCTAGCTTTTTTGTGTGATGGGCTAAGCCTGCCACAAACAAGACAACTGTTGCTTCCCTTGCAAAATGCGGAAGAATGTTATGGAGTTAATCTGGGCTCAAATCTTAATTTTTCCTTGATTTTTTTGTTTTTGGCACTGCAACTCCCATGATCATCTGGAAACTGGTGGCCAGTTTTGAAAGTCCTAGCCTTATTTTCCAACTAGTTATGCCTGCCATGCAGACAAACACATCCTTTTATTATAGATTTTCTTCTATTCAGTGGGTAGTTGGGCAACAGAAAAGAGATCCCATGGGAGAAATGGTAGGAAGTATCCAAGTTGAGATTATCCACAAGAGGGTTAGCCCTTTGGAACCCAAATGCCAGTGTTTTGCTAATGCGCAGTGTTCACCCATGTTTTGCTTTTTCTTCGCAGTTGTTTGTACCCAGTTTATCCAGCACATGTAACTTGGAGGCTTGTAATTTTCCGGTCATTGAGCTCACTTTCTCTTTGTACTATACTGTTGTGCAAATCCAAACGAGTCCTCGGTTTCTAAGGGCTGACCTTCAGTCACAGACTGCACAGACTGTACTGTCTATGAAACTGCAAGACTTAATGTTGGGAATTGTTTCTGGTGTCCTGTTGGCTCATTTTCTGGCCTGTTGGAAATGGTTATCGTGATCTTGGCACCATTTCCCCCCTCCCTCTCACTTTTGGGGTTGCAGTTTTGTTGAAAGAAAATTGATTTCACAGACCTTCCATGTCTTCCTTTGGAATGTAAAAGGGCCTTAATTTCCCCTTTCATTTGCTTTTCATTAATGGGATGCCAATTTGTTCATCCTAGAGCAAATATCAGCATAATGGTGAAAATAAGCCTACATGCCTGCATTCAGTGATCGCGTAATCTGTGTCCATAAAACTGTTATATGGATGAGATTGCCAGAAGATAACCTTGGCCAGGTATTGAGGGCAGGATAAAAATAAAAATCAATAAATCAAAATAAATAAATTAAAGAATCAGAGTTATGTCCATTGAAGCCAGTCTTTATGTTGTTGTATGCTCAAAGTGATTTAGACACAAAGTTACTAATGGGAATCCCTTTGGCTCAAGTTTGGGCCAGTTCTGCTGAACTTGAGCATTGAGATCCAGCAAAGGGTATAAGAGAATAACTAGAAATAGCACCTTTAAGTGCCTTCCTTAAACAAAATTTCTGGCAGGGTATGAAGAAGTGCGGCTCACGAAAGCTCATACCCTATCAGAAATTTTGTTAGTCTTTAAGGTGCTATTGGAATCTTGCTCTTTTCTACTGCTATTGACAGACTAACATGGCTACCCATCGTGATCTATCTCCATACCTCTGGTTCTTGTTCAAGCAGCACCTCTTGTCTCTGTGTCTCTACCAACCTATCTCCCAATCGGATTTCCAAACTATTTTTGGAGAAGCTCATACAAAGATAGTGGATGGGCATTCTGCAACAACCATCAATTTTTAAAAAATGGTTCTGTTTGAATGTCATAAGCATGTGTACTTTCCAACTGACGGATCTACCATGACACACATCACCAGAAGGTCATGGGTGCTATAGATGTCAAGCAAGGCATGGCTCATTCTGTATGCTTGGGGTGGGGGGTGGGGTAGGCTTTCCCCAGCCTACCTGGGTTGCCACCACACTCCCCCCAGCTAAGTAATACTGCCTAAGTCAGAGTAAAGGACTGTTATTTGAGCACACATACAAGCCACTGAGTTCAGGGTACAGGCAGGTCTGGTGGAAGAAGACTAAGCTGAGGCACTTCTACTAGGCCAAAGAAGGTCTGTGCTTCCTTTTTCTCTGAGCATTGTCATCTGTCCACCCCAAGCCTGGTGGCCTAAGTGGATGCTCGGGGGACATATTTCTGATAGTTATATTTGTTGTTTCCCGCCACTTGAGTCATCAGGTTCAGTCCCAGGGAAGTATTCCCCTGGGGTTAGATCCAGGCTGAATTTTTCACTAGTGGAAGGAGCGGGGTAATTCCCTCTTCCTGCTTTAGACCCCTGATTTGACTTTCACATTGTTCCTGAAAGAATCCCCTGCCCCCAGGAGCAGCATTTTGAGAAGGTCCGTAGGCTTTGGTGGGAGGAACATCCTGTTCCTCTGGTAAAAGTACCTTGTGTGAACAGAAGACTTAGTCTGGATCCAACCCTTTGTGTCCTTATGGGCTAGAAGTGGAGGAAGGAGGGCATCAGGGTAGGAGTGTCTCAGCCACTCACATATGATTCTAATGAGGCTGCAACTTGTGTGTGTATGTGTGATTTACACACACATACACAAGAAATGTTTTCTCGGCAAGTATACATGGGAGCAGGAGGTAGATGCTTCTTACAGGCTACCGCCTTACTTTCCCTATCAAACTATAGTTTATGTAGCTTGTAATAGTATAAACTATGCCCATGAATTTTACTGCTATAAATTAACTTTATAATACTCAGGAGTGCCCTAAAGCTGGTGTGAGGGCGTTTTATATGCAGTGTATTTCATGAGTAAATTAATATGAATATTCCTTTTTAATGTATTAATATAGAATGTTTGGATTGTACGCTGACCATTGTTCTGTGGTCATTGTTTAGTTTTTTTAAATTGTCTTTATTCTTAACAACTGCAGAGGTGGGAGTTTCCAAACCCAAAGTGCCGAAGACTTCTCCCAAAATGCCGAAGGCATCTCCCAAAATGGAGAAGACATCTCCCAAAATCAAGACAAGCGTGAAACCCAAGAAGAGAATCCAGAAGTAGGAGAGCCAGAATAATGTGTGCTTGCTGCTTTTATTATTTTCTCTCCCCCACACATACACAAGGATTAGGATTGTTTTCCTTTTTATGTAAGTGTTTAGCCTACGGACTGTAAAAAGACTGTTCTCCATTGTGTAGTTGGACTTGGAAGAGTAAATATTTTAAGTCTTTCTGTACAGGATGCATAGTTTACTACCAATACAGATGTTTTCAAACTTTATAAATGGCTGTATGCACGCTTTTTGCACCTGTTCAGTTTCTGTTACACTTGAATAAAAATGAAATCTTAATTTTGATATCTGTTCTGTTGGGACCACTGGTTTGGATCCAATCTCTTGCTTCAGCTAAGTTAGACTTCAGGTTAGGAAAAAGGCGTGTTGCTTAGCATAAGGGAATCACTGGATCCAACCTAATATTTCTCTCTTGACTTTGTCCACCGTGTCCATAACTTTATAAATTTCTAGTCTCCTAATCATCAGTTAGCTTTTGGGGGGAGGCTACCCCTAGAAGGGTGAGAAGAATGGTGGGCTGGCCAGAGTCTTCTTGGGGGGTGACTGCAAGTAAAGCCCATTGCTACAACTATCCATTATTTCTCAGGCCGCTCTTAGTTGCCACCAACAACCCAATTGGTAGTACTCAAACAGAATTTTGCCCTGAGGTATGCAGTTGCTGATCTTACAATACCATGTCTTCCCTTTTCCCCACCCTAACAATAAAATTAAATAAATAAAAAATCTTTGTAGGGACGAAAGCTCTGCTATTGAATGGAAGGTCTACATAAACTGTTTCAGGCAGAATGGTACTTCATCAATGGTTAAATTATCTTTACATTGTTATAGCATTTCCTTCAGTAAACAAGAATTTACCTCAAAGCAATTGGAAGAATATTCCGACCCTTTGAGCATCATTCTTTCTCCCAAGTTGCGCTTCATAAGAGAAATGTTTAGTGTTTACTTTTTTTGCAACTACTTCTATTTTACTCAAATACTTAATACAGATGTACTTCTGAAGCAGTGCTTTGCTATAACTGGAACAAGGGTTAACATGAAAATGAAAATATTGAAAAAAATAATAGTTTCTGTCCATGTGAGTGAAGTTCTATATGCATAACAGAGCTTATCTCTCCCCCTTCTGCAGTTCTTTTTGTTCGCAAAAAAGTGTTCAGAGACCCAGAGGATCCTTCTAGGAAAAAGAAGAGTTGGTTTTTATATGCCAACTTTCTCTACCACTTAAGGAAGAATCAAACTGGCTTACAATCGCCTTCCCTTCCCCTCCCCACAACAGACACCCTGTGAGGTTGAGAGAGCTCGAAGACAGCTGTGACTAGCCCAAGGTCACCCAGCTGGCTTCATGAACTAGATGACTGGGCATTTGTGTAGCTCTTTGTAACTCAAGCGGGTACGCTAGCAATGAACGAATTCCATGTCCCAATTAGGGTTGCCAACTCCAACTTGGGAAATTCCTGGAGATTTGGGAGCAGAGCATGGAGACTGTGGAGTTTGTGAAGGGACCTCAACAGGGATGTTAAGTTGTAGAGTCCACTGTCTGAAACTACCATTTTCTCCAGGGGGAACTGATCTCTAGTCTGGAGATCAGTTGTAATTCTGGGAGAACTCCAGGTGCCACCTGGAGGTTGACAACCCCAGTTCCCCCATCTCAACCTGCAAAGATCTTATCAAGATGAAACGTTCCTGTCCCCATAAGAATAGCTAGTTGTTTTTGCTCTTTTAATTTTCTATTGCCATTATAGAACAAATGGATGGCTCTTAATTAAAATGAAAGTGAATTACCTAGAATGTTGTAGGTTTGTATTTCTTTTTTTTCGTAGGCACAGCAGTCACATGCCAACAAAATTCCATCATGCTCTAAGTAAAAGATGGGAGGGGTGGTTGCCAGCTATGAAGCATTGCCTTTTATTGCCCATCTGGAATGGTGAGGAATGGCAGGGCTGGCTTTGACCTATTGGCTATAAGCTGGGGACTTCTCTTTGGCTGCATTCAGGCATCACGATAAACCACAGTTTGTGCAACAAAGCTCTGGTTAATTGACCAGAGATAAGTTACAAAGTGCAGAATGCCCTGTCTGTCCTTGCTTCCTGCCTCTCAGTTGGGAGGTTGTCCTGTTTATCCTGCCACTTCTGGCCATTCCTTGCCACTCAACAAACAGGCATTTGTGAATCCAGATGTCACAACTACTGCAAAGTTTGGTTAACGAACCCGCAACAAATCCGTTTTGAAATCCCAGTTTGACGTCATCCGGCAAATCTCTGTTGGCTTGACTATGCCCTTGGACGTCACAATGAACCGAGGTTTGATCAAACCACAAGTTCTATCACAATCTGAGCGCATCCTTCAAGTCGTATCTGTTCTTTAGTACCAAATGACAGCCTCCAAGGTCAAAGAGATGTCCCCCCCTCTCCTGCAACCGCTTGATGCTGCAGAAAAGCAGGGAGGGGACAAAGTGCAATGACGCCACCATTAAAAGTGTTGCAATATGCCATGTCTTTGGGGTGGGAGGGAAAAGACGGGCCGGGGGGGGGGGGACACCTGATTTGAATGTAAAAATCCAGTACACAAAGGAAGCGAGCGGGCGAGCTTCCTTATAGGCTGCATTTACTGCTCTTGATGACTCCAGTTGTGTGTAAATATTAGAAAACAGCAGGGTCCTGCATTCCAAGAATCACTTGAGCAGTGCCACGAAGACGAGAGTCCTTACCGGTATTGTAGTCATACTCCCGAGCTCTCCTGCTGTTTCTAATCTGTGCGCACAGCCGTGAAAAAACTGGACTGACATTTACAGGCGCAGCAGGGAGACACTTGAGTAGGGAATGTTAGACTCCGCTACCTACGTTTCTTCCCCCGCCCCCCTCCCTTTCAAAGTGGCCACCATACATGATAAATCTTCACAGGGGAACTAGTCCACACTTCAACTGATGGTGTAATGAGGGTATTGATAATGAATCAGACAACACTTTTTTTTTTAGCGCCAAACATCCAGCAGACAGATTCTTGTTTACTTCTTCCACCCCCCACCACCCCGGCTAATCTAATATATCTGGAGGGAGAATCCAGTTTAATTATAGGCATAAGGAGTTTGGAGTCTTTCATTCTTATATGTTAACAAACTATATATATATATTCTGCTGAGGGTATGATAGCCCGGAACCTCTACGGTCTCCCCAAACAGCTAAGCTAAAATAGATTCTGGACATAGTTTGTACCCATGAGCTGCCAGATTTGGGATGCTGTAACACCAGTAACCCAATTAAGTTTTTTGCGTGTGAATTGTCTGGTTGATTTCTCAGTTAAGATTCCCTCCCCCCTTGGGAATAAGACTAGACAGACTGTCATTTGCTATTACTAATTCTGTATAGCGTTATCGCTGAAGCTCCCTTTCTCTTCTCCCCACCACTCTTTTTTTTGTAATTAGCTATCTTAGTTGGCTCTTAAATTTTAATAGCCAATTGAAGCAATGTTTTAGCCAAGTTCCATATCTAAATTGTATTCAGTCCATTAAGAAAGTTGGTTAAAAGGCTATTAAAGCAAAAAGCCAATATCTGGTGGTTGAGCTCTTATGTTTGCGGCAGAAGCATTGCCAGCCTATAGTGGAATGCTTGGAAGGGACGGGTTCCACATTGCTGGGTGTGACAGGCACAAAGAAGGACCGAACTTAGTTTTGGGAAGCAAATGCTTTTTAAAAAGTGATAGTTTTTGGCTTGAGGGGAGGCACGGATCTTTATTAGTGGTTTCTTGGCTTTGATTATTTTCTCTCTCTTAAAAAAAAAAGCTAGATAAATGATGTTTTTCCTCTATTTCATCTATTTGATCAAAATTGTTAGCAAAAACATCTGAAGCACCTTCTGGTAGGACTGTAATCTTGCTGAGATTAGTTTGTAAAATAGCCTGCCAGACATTATTTGAAAGGGAGAGGGGAGGCTTGCGTGCCAGCACATGGGCAGTGAATGCCGCTTCTCTAATTAAAGACTTTGGCCTCGATCCAGGCAGCTCTCGTCACATACAACTAGTCGTGCACATCCAGCCAGTGAAGTGGGGTTTAGCATCTCAATGTGGCATCTTCATTGGCCATGTCGAGAAGCTCGCCTTAGCATACGGCTCGTTCTTCCTGGATTGAAGCATTTGGGCTTATTCTGAAGGCCGCTTCTTTACGTCTTCTCCCCTCCATTTCCATCATGGTTAGTCTGACACAGAGGAAGGGATGTGGTTTGGTGGTAGAACATCTCCTGATCACGCAGAATGTCCTAGGTCCAGTCCCTGAACCCTGGCATCAAGTTGGAAGGGTTAGGTATTAGGTGATATGAAATGCTGCCTGAAACCTTGGAGAGCTGTGGCTGGTCAATAGGGCTGCCAACCTCCAGGTGATGGCTGGAGATCTCCTGCTATTACAACTGATCTGGCGACAGAGATAAGTTCACCTGGAGAAAATGGTTGCTTTGGCAATTGGACTCTGGCATTGAAGTCCCTCAAGTTCTACCCCCAAAATCTCCAGGTATTTCACAGTCTGGAGCTGGCAACCCTACCGGTCAGAGTAGACACTACTACTGACCTCGATGGCCCAAATGGTCTGATTCATTACGGGGTAGTTTCATGTGCTCATGTGGAATAATTTGAAATCAATGGTATTTACAATCAGTGTGTGCGCCAAAGCCTGGTTCATCCATTTAGCTAAAACGACTTCCTCCGTAAATGGTAGTGAAGTGTGAATGCTTGCTACGCAATATGAATCCGCTGAAGTATGCGTTGACAATTCATGGGATCTTACCTCCCTTCCTTTTTTGGAAAGGCAAACCACAACTTTACTGCGTGGTCAGTCAACCTAACCCTTCCCCAGGGCAGCCATAATGGTGGAGAGGCTGTGTGGCCTAATCTCCCTCAGTGACATTTCTTGGCTTGTCCTTTTCATTTTCAGTTGTCTTAATGGTGGAGAGGCTGTGGCCTAATCTCCCTCAGTGACATTTCTTGGCTTGTCCTTTTCATTTTCAGTTGTCTTAAAAAAAAAAAAACCCTTTCCTCTTGTGGAATTCTCGAGTACAATTAGACCTGGGGCAGATACTATTCTACCCAATTGCTCTATTAAAAACACTTTTCAACTCGATGCTGGAAGCCAGAAGCTTCTTGATGGTCTGTCCGCTGCAAAGGCATTGAGAGGATAAGCACCTGTCACGTCTGTGTGTCCGTGTTGTTGATGTTTATTTCAACAGCACTAAAAGCGCTTAACAAACAACTTTTAATCGTGTTTGACTTTGTCTTTTTGCTGGTTTTTGCTGGCTTACAATGCCCATCTCTGCTCCTTCTGCTGTGACCGCCAAATATCCAGCCCTACTGCTTTTTTAAATAATACCACTTCCATCCTGAAATGTTGGAAATCTCCTCCTAACCTTGTACATGACAAAACCGAATCACATGCTCCATCACTTCGAGATTCCACCTGCTAAAATGTGCATTGTAAGTAGCTCCTGAAAGTCAATTACTGAAATGAAACTATTGCAGGCTAAAAGGGGACCGGCAAATGACAAAAAGCGGCAATTAACTACATTTTCATAGCTTCGCCTGGCTCACTGCTGTTGGGTGGCTGGAGTGTCATTTGAAGCAGTCAGGCTCCTGGACTGATGTTAGTACATCGCTTTGCGACTTCTTGTGTCACCAGTTGCAAAGTGCCGGGAGTCGCTGGGGAATGCCTATTCCAGATCGCTTTAAACTCTGCAATCAAGCTTTAAACTTGGCAATTGGCTTGAAGTGAGATGTGCTGATTTTGAGTAATTCCCTGGGTGTCCCATAGATGCATTTGAAAACCCCAGAGCCCTCTCGTTTGAATTAAAGCTGCGGCTGGGTGTGGATTTCAGCATGTGATACATGAGGAGAGCCTGCAGGAGTGTGTGCCGGTGTGATTGGGAGGGTGTGAAAGCAGAGTTACCCTAGTTACCTCGGGGACTCTTGCTCTGAGGGAGGGCCATAGCTCATTGGAGAATGAAAACGAGGGCCAGGCAAGTTTAGGCTTTGACAGGAAGCAAGAGCTTAGATCAGAGGTGTCAAACGTAAGGCCCACGGGCTGGATCTGGACCTTTGAGAGCTCTTATCTGACCCGCAAGGCAGCCACCCTCCCCAATCCCGCTATGGGCTGGTGAGGCATGATGCGGCCCAACCAAGTGACATTTATGTCATATCCAGCTCTTGTAACAAATGCGTTTGACACCCCTGGCTTAGATGCTGTACCTTCTTTCTGCTTGTGTTCCTTCATCCCTCGCAGAGGAGGGCTTCCACTGTGGATCCTTTGTTTTTCTAGTTCTAGACATTTGCACTTGTGCAAGACCCATATCTTACAAGGAGTTGAAAAGGGCCTCTGCAATGGACGAAGGGGAGCACAAGCGGAAATGAGATATACACTCTAAACTCATATAGGTCCAGTTGGGACTCTTCAAGCTTTTAACCTTCCATTTTGGAGACAGCCAGAAAGCGGAATAAGCTGGACTTAATAGCTGTCACCAGGAGTGAGCCTTCTCTGTCGTGACCCCTGCACTCTCAGGTGACACCTGTGCCCTGCCGGACTTCTTTAGTTTCCACAGGGCATGCAAGGTCAAATTGTATAGGCTGGCCTTTGGAGAGTAATCCACAAGTTTGGGGTGTTTAATTAGTGGGGTGGTGCAAGCTACATATTTTAATGTTAATATTTTATATGGTTAGCTGATTTTATGTTGTTTTAACTCACATTTACTATTTTAATGTTTTAAATGTCCGTGAGACCCTTTGGGTGAGTGGTGACTTAAAAAAAATCAGATAAATACTTAAATACTAGGGGTGGAGTCAGACAATAAAAATTGGAACACTCAACTGTGAACTGTAACTTGATAACCCTATTCCTACCCCTCCCCTTGGCACAGACTGGCTTGGCTGTTGGGCTGGGCTGTTGACAGGTATGTGGAAGACAGCAGGTGATAGCATGCATAAGAATATTAATGCTGTCATCGTGTGCATGGAGAGAAGCCAAGGAAAAGGGGGTCCAGTAGAGTCAGGAAAGATGCTCAGACTAGTAGGTGACCCTGTAATGTCGACTGCAGAAGTACCACTGTCTACCCATATGAGTGGTTTGCCCCCATTGAGGGGTCTCATTCCTTGATGCTACAAACAACAAGAGGAAAAGGACCGATGCACTGCTATGTGGAGAGCCATTGGGGTGGAGTTTGTAGACCAGGATTGAATCAACATAACACTGGATATTGCTTTATTGTAATCATTTACCTTAAGGATAATCTTGTCCTTACAGGAAAATTCAGGAGATGAATGGCTGTGGTAGCCAACAATGGGTGGATGTAGTCCTAGTCTGGGGAAACATGGGTTCAAATCCCCTATTCAGCTGTGATGCCCAGTGTGATTCAGTGACAACACAGGATGTCTAGCGTACCTCACAGGATGGTTTTAAGGATAAAATGGGAGAAGGAACAAACCATGCTTTTATCCTTGAGCTCCTTGAAGGAAGGTTGGGATAAATATATAATGGAACCAAACAAAGTGTCTGAAACTATAGCAACCCAAGCACTGCCATTTTGAATTTAATTTTTTTGCCTATCCTAAGTCCTCCCTCTCTTGTCAGCACCTTTGTAAAACTTGTACAGAAAGCCCTGTGGGGATTCCTGTTCTCTCACATCCTCAAAGCAATTACTTTACAAGCAAGTTTTTTTAAAAAAAATGTTCTTCCTAGTCAAGTTCAAGTGAGTAGCTGATCGTATTGGGCCACAAGTTGTATTCATTCATATCCCATTTTGGAGGGGACTTTGGACTGGAGACAGCAAGAAACATCTTTATTGATTAATAGCTTCTATAAAGCGGCCTGACCCAGGCTAGCCCGATCTCGTCAGATCTCAGAAGCTAAGCAGGGTCAGCCTGGTTAGTATTTGGATGGGAGACCACCAAGGAATACCAAGGTTGCTGTGCAGAGGAAGGCACTGGCAAACCACCTCTGTTAGTCTCTTGCCATGAAAACCCCCGAAAGGGTTCGCCATAAGTCAGCTGCAACTTGACGGCACTTGACACACACACACACACACACAAAGCAGCCAGCTGAACAAGGGCAGGAACAGACCTGGGAAAACTCTCACAGAAAAAGACCAGAGTCACACAAAAACCTGGTCTTCCAGCATTAAATGGGAAACTATCGCTGTGGAAGCAGAGTAGCTTGGTACTGAAATCCGTCACATTTGGAAAACAATGAAAACCATTTCAATTTTGTGCCAGAAGTGACTGTGATAACTGAATTAAGTCTGTGCCTCCTTGGTGCCACTCAACCGATTAGATCAGGCTTGTCCAAACTGCGGCCCTTGGGCCACATGCGGCCCAGGACGGCTATGAATGCTGCCCAACACAAAGTCGTAAACTTACTTAAAACATTATGAATCAGGTATCGTTAGTGTTAGTGTATTTTATGTGTGGCCCAAGACAATTCTTCTTCCAGTGTGGCCCAAGGAAGCCAAAAGATTGGACACTCCCAGATTAGATAGAGTTCCTAGGGCTGAGCTACTGGTTCCCCTGCAACCAATGTTTTCTGGCTACTGCTCTGAGGTACTCTGGAAGCTAGGTGACCCCATGCAGCAATGGTTGCTGCTCTTCAAAAGAAGAAGCCAATTCCAACTTCTTCTCCTGAGATGGAGTTTCTCTGCCCCCTTTCCTAGAAAACTGAGAGGACTCTTGTTTTCGCTTTAGCTCGATGGTGTGACAAAGGCTCACCATCTATCTCTATGAGGGACTTTCAGAACATCTTGAGGACCTCTAGGACTTCCTGTGGCACAAGGAGTCTTCCCAATGTGATGTAGTGGTTAAGAGCAGTGGACTCTAATCTGGAGAACTGGGTTTGATTCCCCACTCCTCCACATGAGTGGCGGACTCTCTAATCTGGTGAACCGGGTTGGTTTCCCCACTCCTCCACATGATCTTGGGCTAGTCAGAGTTCTCTCAGAACTCTCTCAGCCCCACTTACCTCACAAGGTGTCTGTTGTGGGGAGAGGAAGGGAAGGTGATTGTAAGACGCTTTGAGACTCTTTAAAGGCAGAGAAAAATGGTGTATAAAAACCAACTCTTCTTCTTCTCCTCACCCCCCAATGCAATAGGCTCACCCCTTGAATCAGGAGAATATTCCTTGCAACATGGCAAGCTGCTGCCGTTAGTAGAAAGGATCCTAGGATCCAACCGCTAGTTATGATGTCAGGCAGACAATGTCAGTCAAGCTCTGGTTAAGTGATGTATAATTTATTTATTTTTTAAATTTCCTTTCAACCATGTGGAGTTTTCCCCAGAATTGTTGTGGCTGCAAGAAATTCATTCAGTTTGAAGAACAGAGAAAAGGAATAATATTGCCCGGCTACATATTGATACTAAAGATATTACTTTTAAAAAACCCACAAACAAACCAGTACTATTGAGCATAATAGCTGTTTATACAAGTTGGGTTTCAAATGGAAGGTGCTTTGTTAGGAATGCTAATAAAATAGCTGTACTCCTCTCTCTCCTTTTTTTTTTTTTGTTTATTGTTGAGAGGAAACAAAAATAAATATTGTGCTACATTTACTCAAATTGCGGGGGGAAAATTAGATTGCTGGCAAATAGCTTCCAATAGACGTAGTGGCATTGTTAGGGAAGCAAATGGCAATATCCAGCATTTCTAGATCTATCAGCGTTAAACGTAACCTCTGCAAGTGTACATTCCGTTCTGGTGGGCAGGAGGTAATCAAGCCGAATAATTGCTATGCATGGTAAAGTGTTCCATCTTTACCTTTCCGTTGCTTTCTGTCGCAGAGGATAATAAAGTCGACCTTGTTGTCATTGGCCTGTGTTTTATTATTGTGATTTTTTTCTTAATCTTAAATATTGTTTGATATGAAAACATTCTGCCGTAAGCAGGCATTGTTGCGTGTTGCATGAAGCCGCTCTGCCTGCGCTGTTCCAGGGAAACTGGCTCAAACCCAATGGGAACCTGGGCTTTGTTGGGAGCAGCCAAGAGCTATCGACAGAACCCGAGGGATCGGTGTGCTGCTGCCCGAAGTGATGATGCTTTGGGGTGACTCCACCCACCTAAGGTAACCAGTTGCACCCCTGACTCAGAAGGACTATAAAAGCTCCCAGGTCAAGTGGGAATTCTACCTGGCAGACCCCTGCCTGGCTCTGGCGTAGCTGTCTGTGGCCTTTTATGCAGGGACGTTTCCCCGCGGTCACCCCCACCGAATGCTTCAGGACTTCATTTTGATTATGCATGCCTTTTCTGCCCGTCAGAGGTCGTCTTGCTCTCTCCACGTGTTTTGCCCGTGTTTTCCAGATGCTGTTTTAGCTAGAATCTGGAAAATGTGGGCAAAATGGATGGGGAGAGCGAGGCAACCTCTGACAGGCGGAAAAGGCATGCATAATCAAAAGGAAGCCCCAAAGCAGTCTGTGGGGGTGACCGCGGGGAAACATCCCTGCATAAAAGGCCTGTGTCCCAGCGTAATAGGAAATGGAATGTATTTAACTTCTTCAGGGATGAGCCTGCTCAGACACAAATTATTTTCTGAGGCTGTATTTTATGTGGGGCTGTGGCTCAGTGCAGAGCCTCTGCTTTGCATGCAGATGGTCCCAGGTTCAATCCCTGGCATCTCCAGTTAAAAGGATTGGGTAGTATGTGATGCAAAGGACCTCTCCCTGAGAGCCTGGAGACTCATTGCCAGTATGAATAGACAATACTGTTGGACCTGTGTTCTGATGTACTGCCAGCGTAACTCTGTGAGCAAGTCCCACGAGGCACTCACCAAATATGGGGAGCAACTGCCATGTTTTGTGTGGATGAGGGCCCCCAGAAAACAGAGTCATAGAAAGTTGCTGGATTTAAATCGTTTGCAAAAGACTGGTCTAAATGGACTATGGGAAAGTTTCATCCAATTCAAGGCTGCAAAAATGGGGCTACACCTGCATCCTGTCAGAGTGCTTTGAGGGTGCCTGATGAACACATAATCCGATTCCATGGCCATTATCCCAGGAGTCAATATTAATTTTGTCATAACAATTGCTGAGGCCAACCTTGAATGTACTTACGTGGCCTTGACCCTGCATGGTCTATTTGGTGTTCCTCGTCTGACTCTGTCGACTTGACCAGGGCTTTGGGGTGGCGTCACCTTCCTTTTCTGCTCCTTCTTGGACATCCAGATGGGGCGGCAGAATGGAATGAGACCCTGGCTCTCCATCTGTTGATAGGAAACCAAATACAGGCTTTTATTGTTCTCTAAGTAAGAACAGATACAGCTTCTACATCAAGGCCAAGCTCGATGCTATTAAATCTACCCTTTGAAGTCTTCCATCGGGCTGACCAAGGACAGATGGCAAACTGTTATCACTTGATACTGGCTTAGGTCAAGTCGAAGTTCAAGATTAAAGGTAACAAGAGCTGCTATTTGGCTGTCCAATGAATCATTCTATATACTGAATAAGCATCTAGTTCTGCAGGTTAAAAGCAAATTAGGTGAATTTCTTTTCTTTTTTTAAGTTTGTGCAAAATGGAGTGATAAGACTACAATCTTTGAAGCTCCTGTGTCTAAATATGAATTATTATTTTTAATGTACCCCAGGTTGCTTGGAAATGTAGACTTGAACCCAAACTTTGGCATTTGTGTCTTTTTGTGTTTCGAGATACTAATCAAGCTTTCTGAAATCTTTTGGAGAAGTCATTGCCAAAACCAAGGCTGATTTGTCCTAGGACATTTTCACACATGCCAAATAATGCACTTTCAATCCACTTTCAATGCACTTTGCAGGTGGATTTCACTGTGTGAAACGGCAAAATCCACTTGCAAACAATCATTAAAGTGGATTGAAAGTAGATTGAAAGTGCATTATTCAGTGTGTGTGAAAGTGCCCCTAAATGGACTTGTGGCATTTCAAATGACTTTCTTCATGGACTTGTGGCATTTTTTTAAAAAAAAATCTAAGTTTGTTCTGTAATGGAAAATTTTGACAAAATTTGAAAGGAGACTGCCATAAAACTGGGATGGTTGATACTATGTGGTAATAGCATTGATGATCACAATTTGCATTTATGAAAGAAAGCAATGCTTTTATTAGAGGAAAGTAAAGAACTGGAAGGTTTTATTTCTCTAATGTTCAATGAAAAACAAACATTCCATTCTTCACATAAGCCCACCAGACCTCTTTCTTTCTTTCTTTCTTTCTTTCTTTCTTTCTTTCTTTCTTTCTTTTTCTTTCTTTCTTTCCTTCTTTCTTTCTTTCTTTCTTTCTTTCTTTCTTTCTTTCTTTCTTTCTTTCTTTCTTTCTTTCTTTCTTTCTTTCTTTCTTTCTTTCCTTCCTTCCTTCCTTCCTTCCTTCCTTCCTTCCTTCCTTCCTTCCTTCCTTCCTTCCCTCCCTCCCTCCCTCCCTCCCTCCCTCCCTCCCTCCCTCCCTCCCTCCAGGTTTGATCCCCAGCATCTCCAGTTCAAGGAACTAGGCAAGTAGGTGATGTAAAGATCTCTGCCTGAGAGACCCGTTGCCAGTCTGAATAAACAATACTGACTTTGATGGACCAAGGGTCTGATACATTATAAGTAAGGTTGCCAAGTGCCTGGTGGTGGCGGGCAAACCCCTGCCAATCTACCCGGGTGCCCGCTAATCAGCTGAGGGTTGGTGGGCAAGCGTGCACATGTGCCTGCACGCCGCAGCATGTCATTTCTGGTTTACACCCAGAAGTGCAGCATTGCAAGGGGTCTTTTTCTTGTCACATCGCAAGGGGCCTTTTACCACTCAAACTCCCAGTTTGAGTGGTAAAAGGCCCCTTGCGATGCTGCACTTCCGGGTGTAAACCAGAAGTGACACGATCAAGTCGGCACGTCCGCGCGCACACAATTCCTGCCCAGAAACCTCCTACCGGAGGAGAGGGGGGGACCTTGCAACCCTAAGTATAAGGCAGTTGCATGTGATCAAGACGAAGGAGTGGAAGTTTACAAACAGGAGAAGGCTATCTTAAAGAGCAATATGAGGAAGAACGGTACTAGTAAGAACCTATGAGGTGTTGCCTTTTGCTGGGAGAGACTTTGATATCTAGGCTGAGCTTTTCCACCTGTTCAGCCCGACCCCTTGATGGCTGATGTCTTTAAAAGGAACTGCAATGTGGAGGTGCTGCCTTTTGCCAGGGGAGATTTTGTTGCTTTGTGAACTGAAACCTTTGTTGGCATAAAAAATAAAGTGTACAAAAGCAAATACATAAGACCATACTGTACAAGGAACTCCATCGTGACTTTGTTACTTATGATTATTGCATTGTAATAGGATTTCATATTTGTATTGCAACAGGATTTCCGCAAACTTATTATAAGTAAGATTTTGTTATGTAGAATCATAAGAAAATAGTTTAAACAGCCAAGAGATCTTAACCTCCTCCTGAGTCCAGAGCCAGCTTCTTGCTTCCCATTCCAAAGGCGAAGTCCCAGCCCTCCTGCACTTTGCAACAACCCTTGTCAAGGAGCCTGGAAACCTGACATTAATAGGGTTCCCAACCTCCAGGTGGTGGCTGGAGATTTCCCACTATTACAACTGATCTCATAGAATCATAGAGTTGGAAGGGACCACCAGGGTCATCTAGTCCAACCCCCTGCACAATGCAGGAAATTAACAACTACCTCCCCCCACATCCCCAGTGACCCCAATCCTTCCCCCGCCATACAGGATCCCACTATCAAAGCACTCCCGACAGATGGCCATCTAGCCTCTGCTTAAAGACCTCCAAAGACAGGGACTCCACCCCCGTGACAGAGACCAGTTCACCTGAAGAAAATGACTGCTTTGGAAGGTGGACTTTATGGCTCCCCCTCACAGGCAGTCTTCAAGCAGCGGCTGGATGAACACTCGTCAGGGATGCTCTAGGCTGGTCCTGCATTGAGCAGGGGGCTGGACTAGATGGCCTGTATGATCCCTTACTACAGCTAAAAGACTCACATTACAACACTGGAAAAAGAGAAGCCCACCTCCAGTAAATCTATTATTTGAACGCATGGCATATAGACCGCAGTTGCACAGGGACTTATTTTTAGATATTTGGAAACGATTTATAGAAATTTATGTGTAGATCCTCCACCGGTGTTGTTATATTTTTGTCTTTATCTTTTAAAAAGTTGTTTTTTAAAGAAATAAAAAGGAATACATATATCTTATATAATATATATAAAGGTCACTTGGCTGGAAAAAAAAGTCTCAGTGCTAGGATGCAAACTGAAAAAGAAGAACTCCTTTGCTTCCCCCAAGTCCTTTCGCCTGTTGTCAAGAGGTTCAACAGCAAGTGAATATACTCTGTATATTACTTCTTAAATGCTGTGGGGGTCTAAGGGCCACAGATAGCCCTAATTAATCGTAGCCCTTTTGGACTTTGCCACCCAGTGGCTGTTCAGTAGAATTGTTTTCCTCTTGGCAGACGGCCTTTGTTATGTGCCTAATCTAGGGATATGCTCCAGCTCGAAAATTCAGATTTCAAATTCGTATCCGGAATTGGGAATGGTGACTCTTTAGATCTGGGATTTGCGATTCCATTCAAGTCAATAGGAAAGAAGGCAAACTGCTTTTTAACACCCCCCCCATCACTTTACCAGAGCCTATGCCAACCCCAAGAGCAGAACTGACATGACAAGGGCACAGAATCAGCCAAAACTGCCAGGCAACAGTCCCCAGGCAATGGGCAGTGACTGCAATCTGGGCAGGGGCTGTAGGTACTCTTCCTACCACCATCCCTTTGTGCCAGCCTTCTCTACTGGCATGCTCTCCCCTAAAAATATTTGTTGCAGAAGAACACCGGCAGAAAAGAAGGATCTTGTGGTACTTTAAAGACCAGCAACATTTTATTCCAGCATAAACTTTCAAGGACTCATACTCATAAAATTTATTACAGTCTTTGTCCAGTATAACAAAAGTTATAACAAGATTTAACAAAAGTTCCAGATTTAAAACAATGATTCAAAACAACGGAAGAATAAAAGTCTACAGCTTTACAATGGCTTTACTGTTGTTTCCCAAGTCTTACATATCCCGAGGCAAAATTTAGCAATGCTTTCATGGACTACAGCCCACTCCTTCAGATGCTATAAGTGAAAAAAGGAACATCTCTGTCTCTCTTACATATACACCATAACACACAGGCAGTCATTACCCAGGGATTCCAGTGCTTGAATCTGGGGCCTTCTACTCAGGGATGAAGAAGAAGAGTTGGTTTTTATATGCCGACTTTCTCTACAACTTTAGGAAGAATCAAACTGGCTTACAATCACTTTCCCTTCCCCTCCCCACAACAGACACCCTGTGAGGTAGGTGAGGCTGAGAGAGTGTGACTAGCCCAAGGTCACTCAGCTGGCCTCATGTGTAGGAGTGGGGAAACAAATCCAGTTCACCAGATTAGTGTCCTCCGCTCATGTGGACACTCTTCAGATCAGAGTCCACCGCTCCAAACCACTGCTCTTAAACACTACACCCCGCTGGCTCTCTGGATGGACTAGCCGTTTAATTTACAGGGAAATTTCCTGGAGGTACGCGTGATGTAGTGGTTTAGGTGTCGGAAGAGGACCTGGGAAACCCAGGGTCAAATCCCTACTCACGCCGTGGAAGCTTGCTGGGTGACCTTGGGCCAGTCACACACTCTCAGCCGTGACCCTGGCTAGTACTTGGCTGAAAGCCCTCCAAGGAATACCAGGGTTGTGATGCAGAGGCAGACAATGGAAAATCACCTCTGAACATCTTTTGCCTCGAAAACCCTATGGGGTCGCCATAAGTCAGCTGTGAGTAGACAGCAAAAAAATGGTTGTACCACTGCTTTACAGGGCCACTGGTGGCCAGGAACAAGCAGAACCAAGCCTCAGCAATTCTACCAGCACCTCAAGGGCCACTTAGCTCAGACCCTTCATTGGCAATAGTAATAGGTCTTGGCTCAACAATTGTCTCCTCCTGAACTACTGCCATTTTTCAGGATGAGGCAATGGGTAAGCCAATGTCCACCGTTGGCATTGCTGGCCTAATGGACCCCTGAGGGACTGGCTTAGAGCACCACAGGAGCCACTTAACTGAACTTGCTCCAGGGCAGTTTTCACTTTCCAGTCCATTTTTGCTGCTGCCTGCAAAGGATGAGCCATGACCTATCTCCTTTTATGGGACAGATACTCAGCTGCATGTGGCTCTTGGCATTCATCTATGAGGGACTGGTTTTTATGGAGGTGGTTTAAACTGAATTGTTTTTATACACATTTTTATTTCTTTCAGTCTCCTTGAGTTTTCTTCTTAAGGAAGAAAGCCGAAACACATAATTTAGAAATGACGAAATCAATAAATATGGCCTTCCAGTGGCCATGTTCTTTTCCCTTTCTGAGTGGAGGAGACTGTGTGACGTAGCAGGATCAACTTGCTGGGCAAAAACATCAGTCATTAATTAGGGTTGCCAGCTCCAGTTTGGGAAATTCCTGGAGATTTGGAGATGGTACCTGCAGAAGGTGGAGTTTAGGAAGGGGAGCGAGCTCAGCAGAGATGTGCCATACAGACTGCCCTCTGAAGCTGCCATTTCTTCGATCTCTGAAGTCTGGAGATCAGTTGTAATTCCAGGAGAACTCCAGGCTCACCAGGAGCAACCCAGGTCAGAAACAAGCTAACTGAGAGAGATGGAGGGAGCACAAAAACTGGCAAGTATTGAGTCCTGAGATGATTGTGTGTGACCTGACTATCTACTAGAGTTGCCAGGTCCCTCTTCACTACCAATGGGAAGTTTTCGGAGTGGAGGTTTGGGGAGGGTGGGGTTTGGAGAGGGGAGGGACTTCAATGTCATAGAGTCCAATGGCCAAAGCAGCCATTTTCTCCAGGTGAACTGATCTCCATCGGCTGGAGATCAGTTGTAATAGCAGGAGATCTCCAGCTAGTACCTGGATTTTGGCAAACCTGTGTGTGCGTTAAGTGCTGTCAAGTCGCTTCTGACTCATGGTGACCCTATGAATCAATGTCCTCCAAAATGTCCTATCTTAGCCTTGCTCAGGTCTTGCAAATTGAGGGCTGTGGCTTCCTTTATTGAGTCAAAATGGCAAACCTACTGCCTACCAAACTTGCCAGGAGGATTGTCAAGCCTAAGAAATAATGGAAATAAGTTTGAATGGCTTGTAACTGGTGGCTTTCTCTCAAAAACCAAGGAAGCATCAAGTCCCTTTCTGGTGTACTTGAAAATGGTTGGATATCAACATAGAATGAGGTACAATATACCAGGTTTCTTTCTTTAAGGGCAAGGGTAGGGTTGCTTGCTCTGGTTTGGGAAATACCTGGAGATTTTGGGGGTGGAACATGAGGAGGGTGGGGCTTGGAGAGGGGAGGGACTTCAATGCCATAGAGTCCAATTGCCAAAGTGGCCATTTTCTCCAGGGGAACTGATCTCTGTCGCCTGGAGACCAGTTGTAATACCAGAAGATCTCCAGCCACCACCTGGAGGTTGGCAACCCTAGCCAAGGGTGAAGACGCTTCCAACTTGCTGTTATCCCATACTCCATTTTATACTTTTAAAAAGCCAGTAAGGTAGTTGAGGCTGAGAGAGCAGGAGTGATCCAATGTCTCCGAGCAAGCTTCTTGGCAGAATGGGGATTTGAACTTGGGTGTCCCAGATTCTAGTCCAACACTCTAACTAGTACACCACACTGGCTTTCTGGTGTTTTATCTTCTCACCACTCACTTTCTTGAGTGGATTCATTCCCAAATGCATGATGCAGTAGCCTCTGGAAGTGTAGCAAGAACTTTTATCAGAATTTGTCAGTTCTTTTACCATGGTTTGGCATAGTATCTGAGGCCTTTTTATGCAGGGACGTTTCCCTGCACTCACCCCCGCCGACTGCTTCAGGGCTTCCTTTTGATTATGCATGCCTTTTCGGACCGTCAGAGGTCACCTCGCTCTCCCCGCTTGTTTTGCCTGTGTTTTCCGGATGCTGTTTAAGCCAGAATCCGGAAAATGTGGGCCAAACGTGCAGGGGGAGCAAGGCGGCATCTGATGGTAGGGGAAGTCATGCATAATCAAAAGGAAGCCCCAAAGCAGTCAGCAGGGGTGACCGCGGGGAAACATCCCTGCGTGAATGGCCTCCATCAACCTATTGGGATTGCTGTCTGCTTCTCTTAGTACGCTCTGCAATTATATAGCTGTCATGCTGTGGTCACATGCCCCTGTCTTGTGTGATGCCTTTCATCCTGACAATTTCCCATTGTTACCAATGATGTGCTGCTCTTTCTGCAGAAGGCCTTGGTGTGCTAATACACTAGTGCGGTAGAATGGTTCACAGTGTCATACTAGTATCTGGGAGACCCAGGTCTGAATCCCCACTTGTGCCATGGAAGCTCCCTGGCTGACATCCGGCCAGTCAAACTCTCTTTGCCTAACCTTTATCTCAAAGGGTTGTTGTGAGGATAAGATGGAGGAGAGGAGATTTATGTAAACTGCTTTAGGTCCCCATTGGGGAGAAAGGTGGGGTATAAATGAATTAATTAAATAAATAATGGTAACACCCACAGGCACCGTGGAGTGAAAAGGGATCCATTTTATCTGAATACACTGCTGATATAACACGAATGGGAGGAAAATTAGAATCATGGAATCATAGAGTTGGAAGGGACCACCAGGGTCATCTAGTCCAACCCCCGGCACAATACAGGACATTCACAACTACCTCTTCCCCACACCCTATTCCATGCCCAGAAGATGGCAACATAATACCTCCAGGATCACTGGCCAATCTGGCCTGGATGAAAATTGCATCCTGACCCCAAAGTGGTGATCAGCATTACCCTGAGGAAGAGGAGGAGAAGGAAGAGAAGAGTTGGTTTTTATATGCCAATTTTCTCTACCACTTAAGGGAGCATCGAACTGTCTTGCAATCTCCTTCCCTTCCCACAACAAACACCCTGTGAGGTAGGTGGGGCTGAGAGTGTGTGACTAGCCCAAGGTCACCCAGCTGGCTTCATGTGTAGGAGCGGGGAAACAAATCCAGTTCACCAGATTAGCCTCCGCCACTCATGTGGGGAATCAAACCTGGTTCTCCTTAGCAGAGTCCACTGCTCCAAACCACCACTCTTAACCACTACACCACGCTGGCCATGACGGCCCAGCACTGACACAACCCTCCCTCTCATGGTCTGCCTAAGTTCTCTGGTTTTCTTTTACATGCTCATGTGCACTTCTTTTGTGGGTCTAAATTTCCATCTTCTTGTCCGTCTGCAACTCTCCCTCCCATCCTGAAATGCTCCATATGCAATTACTCTTTAGGATAATGCTTTTATTTTTTTGAATGATTGTGCTTTGCAGCTCAATTCCATGAAATTTCACTTAAGGGCCCTAAGATCCATGGATATGACTATTACTTAAACTGTAAGTAATGGTTGTGTGTAAAAATTAAGAAACACATTGTGCTTTAGATAAATTACATTCAAATTAGTTCTTATTATAAATGAGGTAGAAAATGGATTTTTAGCTCTTGCTGGCCAAAGAGGCAACATTTGTCTCTAGTTCATTTGTTTAAATATATTCAGGCCAGATTGAAATCCATATTGCTTGACATTAATTGAGTACTGAAGCATCCGTGTACTCAAGTTTCATAAACCACTGATGGCTGAGTTTTTACAGACTTGATTTAAAAATATACCATCTCTTTTATAGGAAAATGATGTTCCTGTTTGTAAAGTCATTTTCTGAGCTCACCATTCAATGCCATACATCTTAATAAAATGGATTTAAATATGACATTTGTACTATTGCTGTGACATCTTGTTTGCTAAGAAAATTATATTTTCTCCATTTGATAATGTATTTTTACAAAGCCGTCTGTGCAATATCTGAGGTAAACATGTTTCTCTTTTCAGAAAAAGGACTTGAACTCCAAAGATAAGTCAAGTGAGCACATGTTAAAATGTTGGTGGAGGGTGATGACAGAGTTGAACTCATGAACACATGAAGCTGCCTTATATTGAATCAGACCATTGGCCTACCAGGGTCGGTATTGTCCACTCAGACTGGCAGCTGCTCTCCATGGTCTCAGACAGAGGTCTTTCACATTACCTACTAACAGATCCTTTAACTGGAGATGCCGGGGATCGAACCTGAGACCTTCTGCATGCCAAGCAGATGTGCTACCACAGAGCCACAGTCCCTCCCCATGTGGGACACTGCAAACATTATTCACATTTGGTGGTATTGATCCGAGGCAATATTTGATTTAATGGCCCAGAAACAGGCCTTATTTCAGTGCAAATGGTAAGGCAAAATAGGTTCGTACTTATCTTTTTGTGGACTAGATAATACTTCACCCTGAAGTCTACGGTGGGCAATTCAGTCCAGCTTTTCAAGACGTGAGTTTGTTCAATGAAGTCAAAGTGCGTTACATAAACACTTCTCTGCAATAAAATTAAATCTTGCACAATTTGAATGGCAAAATTCACACACACACAAAAAAAAAACCTCCCACCTTGCAACATCTTGGTCTTTTTGCATTTTAATAAGAGAAACTGTGTTGGAGCTGTTACATAATCAGAGCTACTGTCCAGACGGCAGACTATACCAGAACACACCAGACTTTTGCAAGCAGGATATGCCTTGACTAAACCAGGGACAGCAACAAAGATTTAGATCAGGAGCTCACAACTCAAACCACCCACCTTTATTTTTTTGCTTCTCAAGAGAACTGCAGTAACTGTATCTATTTTGCTTTAATTTTAACTCAGACCAAAGAGAATGGGGGCGATCCTAGAACATCACTCGGAAGTGACGTCACATTCCCCTGAACCTCCTCCCTCCACAGGCACCAGAGGCCAAAAATCTGCTGGTGTTTTCAGACACAGGGCTGGCAACCCTAAGACACCCTGTAGGGGTTTATGCAGAGTGCACAACACCACATTACATACAGAGATTCCAGGGTTGCCTGCAGTATATTTGTCCTCTTTCAGTGCTTTCTTCTGCTCACCATAAGGAGGGTCATTGTGAGAACATAGCAAAATGAAGAGCTCTGCTAGATCAGACCAATGGTGCATCCGCTCTGTTTCATACATTAGCCAACCAAATGCCTCAGAAACAACCGAACCTCAGAGACTGAAAAGTCCTTCCTTGCCGACTGTTGCTCCCCCAGCACTGAGGTACAGTGCCGCCACACATTTATTTATTTATTCTTATTTTATTAGATTTTTATCCTGCCCTTTCTAGGCCGGGCTCATGGAGATCCTATTTAGCAAATCATGGCTAATAGTTATTGGTGGATTTACCCTCTATGGATTTGTCTAATACTCTGTAAAGCTTTGGCACATGCAACTGGAAACCCAGACATTTGAGTGTCCACATTTAGGCACCCTGAAGCTTGAAAACAGTCACGTTGCCCTGTTCACACAAGATGGCCGACACACATATTGGGATGCTCACACACAGCATGTTCTCCCAGTACAAAATCGCAACTACTCCCACAATAAATTTGTTATCCAATAAGGTGCCACAGGACAATTTATATCGGAGCAACACATGAAGCTGCCTTAGATTTAATCTGTCAATTGGTCCATCAAGTTCCGTATTGCCTGCTCAGATTGGCATAGCTCCAGGTTGGGAAATATCTGGAAATTTTTGGGGTGGAGCCTGAGGAGGGCGGGGTTTGGGGAGGAGAGGGACTTCAATGTAATACAGTCCAATTGCCAAAGCAGCCATTTTCTCCAGGTGATCTCTGTCGGCTGGAGATCAATTGTAATAGTAGAAGATCTCCAGCTAGTACCTGGAGACTGGCAACCCTAGATTGGCAGCAGCTCTCCAAGGTCCCAGGTGGTGGCTTTTCAAATCACCAGCTAACATCCTTTCAACTGGAGATGCCGGAGGTTGACCCTGTGGTCTTCTGCATGCCAAGCAGATGCTCTGCCACTGAGCCGCAGCCCCTCCCTAAGACAGGGCTACCTCTCTGGCATGCACTACCATCCCCTTGAAGTGGCCCTCTGCCAGGGTCAATTTGCGGTGTACTAATGCCAGGCAACCGAGACTCACAGGCATAAAAAGACTTGTTCACAGAGGTGCACAAACCCAGCTGGCCTTTGCATGCGGATATATTTGCACTCTGGGACAATTACATTGTATCTCTTTAAACGAAGGCCCTTCCTAAGGAGATAGCCTTTAAAGGCTTTGTGCCACTGTGTTTTATAAACATCAGGTTAATTGAGGACTGCTGTATATTTAATGGTGGTGGTGGTGGTGGTGGGAGCCCTCTGGGGCAAACTACAAGGAATCAGAGTTGCTCAGGAGTCCATTAGGCAGACACCACTGTGCTGAAATGGTCATGGAGCTCCCAGAAGGCCAAATCATTAATGGGACACTAAGCTCCAATTAAGGGCATGGCCCAAAAGACCAAGGTGAAAAACATGGTCCTTAGTGCCGGTCCCCGAGGAACTCTTTAATCTGCCTGCTTGATCTCCTGTGCAGAAACACAACGGCAAACAACAGAAGGGTTTGCGCACGAAAGCCAGTTTTTGTTGTCCAGAGCGCAAATGGAAGGAATCAGAACAGATGAACCCAATGAAATCTGAGTCAGGTGCCTTTCATATTAAACCAGTCCTTTAATATAAAACAAATGATGGGTGGTGGTGGGGAACAACTCCACATATTGAGAATTTCAGTGCCAGTATGCTATATGGCTAGGGTTGCCAGGTCCCTCTTCACCAATGGTAGAAGTTTTTTGGGGCAGAGCCTGAGGTGGGCAGGGTTTGGGGAGGGAAGGGACTTCAATGTCATAGAGTCCAATGGCCAAAGCGGCCATTTTCTCCAGGTGAACTGATCTCTATTGGCTGGAGATCAGTTGTCATAGTGAGAGATCTCCAGCTAGTACCTGGAGATTGGCAACCCTATATACACCATGCTTGAACTGTATTGCAAACCATGGTGGGACTCACATATTCCTGGATATTATATTATTGTGTGAATAGAAAAACCCAGGAGGTGAATGATTATGAGAGTGTGGCATGCAAAAAATGTGCAGATTCAGCTTGGATCCACCGATGCACAAGTGGAGACGTTAACAGAATTAGGATAGTTCTTGTGCAAGAGCTTGTGCAATACCTAGCACTTTTCTCCCTCTAGTGCCCCAAAATTAGTTGCCCCAAATCTCATGCAAGCAGAGACACAGGTCAGGATACAGCAAGTTTGCTTTACTGCAAGTGTCTACCATGCTCTTTTCCTTGTTTCTGTTTGCGTTAAGTGCTGTAGTTGAAATTTTACATTGGATTCAACCTGCAGGGTGGAAGTTCTGCAGGACAGGTCCCAGTTTCCCACTTCCTGTCCCACCAGGGCTGTGGGCCTGCATAGGGAACACCCTGCCGTTCAAGCTGGGATACAGTTGCCATGGGTCAGGTGGTTCAGGAGAGTGAGTATGGTGTCTCTTTTGAAGTGCCTATAAACTTCATTTATGGGAAAACATATATTCTTTCACATGTATGTATACTCATAGGTTTATGAGGTGCTGCTCAGGTATAAGAGCATAGCATCAGGCACATATATTCTTCACACATATGTAAAGGCACTGCCCCATGTATAAGGGGTAAAGAATTAATCTTGGGTTCGGATTCACTAATGTGTGATCACTGGGTGAGCATAAGCTGGCAGCCACTTTTAATCAGGTGCCAGTGAGATCATCATGGTACTCGGCTTCACTTTAGAGTATCCCTCGGGGAACTGAGAACAGAGTGGAAGATTTTACTATTGGGTACGATTTGGATATGTTTACTGTTTGGGGCTGAAGAAAAGATTTGAAACGGCCGTCCCCCACCTTTTCCCAAAAAGTGTGCTTTTGGGATAGTACCTACCATTGGACTTTTTGAAGAAAATACAACATTTACTTGAAAGAACATGGCAATTGGTGCACTGAGACTGCACCTTACTTAGATTGTACATACTGTATATAACTTTGATCTTATATGCATCTTTCACTCTTGTATTGTTGATGTTATATGTGTAAGCACCAATAAGAATTTTTTGCTACTTTTGTATTGGAGACTCTGTTGCAGATTTTCTAACCATTGGTATTGGCACAGAGGTGCCTATTTTGTATTGTAACCTCCAGGTACTAGCTGGAGATCTCCTGCTATTGCAACTGATCTCCAGTCAATAGAGATAAGTTCCCCTGGAGAAAATGGCTGCTTTGGCAATTGGACTCTATGGCATTGTAGTCCCTCCCCTCCCCAAATCCCACCCTCCTCAGGCTCTGCCCCCAAAACCTCCTGCCTGTGGCGAGAAGGGACCTGGCAACCCTAATGACCACTGAGAGCTTATATGACTCTATTTGCTTCAGCAGAAATTACTGGTAATGCTTTTTCAGTAGCCCTATACAGACGTCTTTCCCCCGCTCTAGGGTTGCCAACCTCCAGGTGGTAAACAAGTATAAATAATGAGAAGTAAAGGTACCAAGTATACTGAAGTTATAAAATAGAAAGTAGTACCTATAATGTATGTGTACCTATAATAGATAGCAATAATTTCTAATATATAGGTTTCTAATATAAATCCAATTTTTACTAATATACATTGTTCAAGAATACTGTTGATTGTCTTAGCTTAACAATTTTCAATGTTCAACATAGTTTGTGAATGTACATACATTATGTTTCTTTAATTCAATTATACAACTTTTTGGTCCATCAGTAGGGTTGTCAACCTCCAGGTGGTGGCTGGAGATCTGCTATTACAACTGATCTCCAGCCAATAGAGAGCAGTTCACCTGGAGAAAATGGCTGCTTTGGCAATTGGACTCTGTGGCACTGAAGTCCCTCCCCTCTCCAAACCCCGCCCTCCTCAAGCTCCACCCCAAAAATCTCCAGGTATTTCCCAACCCAGAGCTGGCAACCCTACCCCACTCATTGACTCAATGTGTGGGGAGGGAGAAAGGGTATGAGCGCCCTGGCCCTACCCTGCCTCCTCTCAATCACTGGCATGTGAACATGGTGGCTATGTGTGGAGGAGGAAGAAGAAGATCTGGTTTTCATACCCCACTTTTCTCTTCTGAAAGGAGTCTTAAATTGGCATACAATCATCCCCACACACCCCACAACAGACACCTTGTGAGGTAGGTGAATCTGAGAGAGTTCTGAGAAATCTCTAATCTCTACTGGCTACACTTTTCAGAACCTCGCAATAACTTCTTAAACTCTTAGCTTTGATTAGCTGATCCGTTGGAATCATGTTGAGTCAAGTGGCAAGTCTTTCACTGATAAACAGGTCAGTTTATGAGCATTGACGTCTGGATGTTTGTATATGACAAAGTTTGTATGCTACAAAAATACATTATCATTATGAGTTCAATCCACTGCAAACCTTTTAAGGCTAAGGAGAATCTGATTGAGTTATCAATAAATATGTAAATTCTGTCACATATAAAATGCAAAAACATTATGCAAGTGGCTCCTATCTTATTAGGAGCTTGGGTCTCAAACCTCATTTCTATCTTATTTCTGTGACATAGATGTTGCCCAGGTGGAGTTGGCAGGCCAGTCAATTGACTAGTCAAATATTGTCAACTGAACTAACAGGTCAACTGCCTGTCTATTATTTGACTACAAAAGTATCATGCAAGTAGTTTCTGTTGGTATCTTCAGTGATGGATTGGGGGCTCAGAGAGCTCATTCCTGTAACCTGGGTGCTACTACGTAAAGGTCCCCTGTGCAAGCACCGGGTCATTCCTGACCCATGGAGTGACGTCACATCCTGACCCTTACTAGGCAGACTTTTGTTTTACGGGGTGGTTTGCCAGTGCCTTCCCCAGTCATCTTTTCTTTACCCCCAGCAAGCTGGGTACTCATTTTACTGACCTCTGAAGGATGGAAGTCTGAGTCAACCTTGAGCCGGCTACCTGAAACCAACTTCTGTCGGGATCGAACTCAGGTCATGAGCAGAGCTTGGACTGCAGTACTGCAGCTTACCACTCTGCGCCACGGGGCTCATTGGATGCTACTAGGGTAAACTTACTATGTCCATCAACTGACTGCTCACATATTGCCAATTATCAATCAATGGACAATTGTTTCATTTGTTCTGGGGTTTTTTGCCGTCAAGTGACAGCTGACTTACAGAGATCCTATGGGGTTTTCAAGGCAAGAGAGGTTCAGATGTGGTTTGTCATTGCCTGCCTCTGCATCATGACCTTGGACTTCCTTGGTGGTCTCCCATCCAAATACTAACCAGGGACAACCCTGCTTAGCTTCTGAGATCTAACCAGCCTGGGCTATCCAGGTCAGGGCCATTGGATATTGGATGGCCGTAAAATATTGCCCAATATTCTACAAAGGGAAAAATGCCATGGTGTCATTGGCCGCATACCTTTTTACTTTCCATATAGTGTCATTTATTAGTAATAATTGCTTTTTAAAATGAACTTGTTTTTAAATAGTTGCTTCATCTTTGCTTTATTTCTTTTATAATGTCATTTATTAATATTTTTGTAATTGCAATTGTAATCCTGGTATGCCAGGAAGAGAGCCAAAAAGAAGAATCATGTAGTGAGTTCATATTTACAGAAATCTCACCTATTTTTGTTTTAATAATTAATTGCATTTGAGTATTTTTTCACAATAAAAGTCAACTAATTAGTCTTTGTAATTAATATAAGCATGAAAACCTCTTGACAATTAAGGAATCTTTTTGTTCTTATAATAAATAAAGTTATTTAAAAATTTCTTTACATGCATTAGAATGTGCGAATAACGACTCTGGGTCAGATCAACGATCCATCTAGTCCTACATCCTGTTTCTAACAGTGTCAGTCAGATACCACCAGGAAGTAGGGATGCCATTTAGTCCTACATCCTGTTTCTAACAGTGTCAGTCAGATACCACCAGGAAGAAGGGTTGCCAGCTCCAAGCTGGGAAATAACTGGAGATTTGGGGGTGGAGCCTGAGGAGGGTGGGGTTTGGGGAGATGAGGGACCTCGATGGGGCATAATGCCATAGAGTCCACCTTCCAAAGCAGCCATTTTCTCCAGGTGAACTGATCTCTGTAGACTGGAGATCAGCTGTAATAGCAGGAAATCGCCAGACACCACCTGGAGGTTGGCAACCCTGCCAGAAAACCCAAAAACAGGGTCCACAGACAACAGTCTTCTGTTGATTGCTCCCTATCATCTGACAACCTCTGAACCTGGAGGACCCCAAATACTTGACCATTATTTGACAACACTTGGCTGGTTAATCGAACAAATCATTTTGTGACTGGTCGAATATTGAGCCCTGTGATGAAGCATCTAATGTGAATAACATCATGGAATGCCACCAAACGTGGTTTTTGTGACATGATTTCATGTGAGGCCTACTTATGCCTAACATGAAAGGCAATCCTAAACAGAGTTAACACCCATCCAAGCCCACTGTCTTCAGCTAGGAGGGGACGAAGGGTATAGGCCAATCTCATCAGATCTCAGAAGCTAAGCAAGGTTGGTACTTGGATGGGAGACCAGCAAGGAAGACTCTGCTGAGGAAGGCAATGACAAATCACCTCTGCTTCTCTCTTGTCTTGAAAACCCCTTGCTGAGGTCATTGTAAGTTGACTGTGACTTGATGGCACTCACATATGTACATACATAGGAAGCTGTCAAGCAAAGAATGAGGGAGGAAGTCATTCTCTCTTGTTTGTCCCCAGGATTTGGTAAAGCCAGCTGAGAAAATGGCCCCATCTGGTTTGGTTCCTTGCATCACTGCCGTATCACAGCTAAATGATATAGGTCTCCTAGTTGCCTCTCCTGGGTGGGGATTACCAGCCTCAATCCCCCCCTGGAACTGAGCAGTGGGAGAAAAAATAGCCTCTGCATAGTGATGCTCTAAGAATTTCCACTAGTCTCTATAGTAAAGATGATAGAGAGTAGGAGAGGCAGCCTAGAACATCACCCTGAACTCTTTCTTCTCTAGGCCCCGCTCCCCAAAACACTCCATGCATTTGGTGAGGCAGTGTTAGGAACCCTAGAGTGATATGAGGGGATAGGGTTGCCAGGTCCCTCTTCGCCACTGGTGAGATGTTTTGGGGCGGAGCCTGAGGAGGACAGGGTTTGGGGAGGGGAGGGACTTCAATGCCAAAGCAGCCATTTTCTCCTGGGGAACTGATCTCTATCAGCTGGAGATCAGTTGTAATAGCAGGAGATCTCCAGGTAGTACCTGGAGGTTGGCAATCCTATGAGGGGAGCAGTCAGCCATTTGGTGTCAGAGAAAATAAAACCAAGATGGGAGAACCGCTGTACAACTGCAGTCCATGCATTTGGTACTCACGGGCTTTTAAGGATGGGGAAGGCAGTGCTTAAGTTAGTGCATAGTTTTCAGACTAGATATGCCATTAGAGATGTTTGAATTTTGCCAACTAGTGGAGATCCGTTGGCCATCTTCCTACTCTTGTAGCAATGTCTAAAGTCTGGTAAGGGTCAGATGTGTTTCTGTTTCATCTTTCTCCGGCAAGGAACGTGCTGGAAACTGACAGCCAGCATTTGTGTTCAGTTCCACTCATTTGTGTTTTCTCCTTTCCAAATGCAATACTCCCATATTCCCACCTGAGGTCATTAGCCACAAGGTAGGTTAAAAAACAAAGTGTTTGCGTCCGTCCTTCAGTGGTGCTCAAAACCCCATTAAATCCTCATTACTGTTCAGCTAATTATTTTGAAAGCTAGCATATTACTTGTTAAACAACGTTCAGTTCAGCAGAGTATAGTGTTTACCTGACGACAGTGCTGAAGTAAAAAAAAAAAAAAACTTATGTGGAAGCAAATCTTACAAATGTGAAAAGTAAATCTTTTTGATGAGGCCAAATCACAACCCGCTTTAAAACTGGGCCACCTAGACAGACATTGAATTTGTGACAATTTCCATAGGTCTTCCTTCAACACTTACACTATGGTTCTTGGGTCATTTGATATTCTAGGAAAGGATAAACGTATAGGATGTCAATACACTGGATCCAAACCTCTAAAATATAATCATTACTACTGTCAACTAGATCAAGACTTTTTAGTTGAATAAGCACTTACATTTAAACTGATTAATCAATTCATTCACTTAAACAAAGCACTGTATTCCTAAAAGACTCGGTATTTATTTGTGTTTTCACCCTACTGACAGAAAGAAGTAGAATGCTACTAGATATACTGCATGAAAGAATTGGAAACTCTGTGGTTTTAGACGTTAGATTCATCTAGTGGCTACCCATGACCAGACCCATCATTAAAAGCCCATGAGTACCATGAGTAAAAGAGGGTTGGTCTTGTTTTGGCTGACAATGGAATGTGAGGTTGAGCCCTCTGTCCTGACTAACCTTGCTGAGTTTTGTTACAAGGAGCATTTCCCCCTCCATCTGGCTCTGATATTGGAAATAATTCAGGCTTGAAGAAGAAGAAGAGTTGTATTTTATACGCTGACTTTCTCTACCACTTAAGGAAGCATCAAACTGGCTTACAGTTTCTTTCCCTTCCCCTCCCCACAACAGACATCCTGTGAGGTAGGTGGGGCTGAGAGAGGGTGACTAGCCCAAGGTCACCAGCTGGCTTCATGTGGAGGAGCGGGGAAACAAATCCAATTCACCAGATTCTGCCTCCGCCGCTCATGTGGAGGAGTGGGGAATCAAACCCGGCCCTCCAGATCAGAGTCCACTACTCCAAACCACCGCTCTTAAGCCCTACACCACGCTGGCTTAAAGTAGAGTTTGGATGTGGAATGGTATGGTATAACTCAATCTTGTCAGATCTGGGAAGCTAAGCAGTACTTGGATGGGCGATCAACAGGGAAGTCTCTACAGAAGAAGGCAATGGCAAACCGCCTCTGCTTCTCGCTTGTCCTGAAAGCCCTTTGCTGGGGTTACCATAAGTCAGCTGCATCTTCATGACACGTACATAAAGGAGAATTTAAAGTAGGGTTACCACCTTAGTGTGGGGCCTGGAGAATGAATCTCCAGTCTGCAGAGATCAGTGCCCTGGAGGAAACTGCAGATTCAGAGGGTGGACTGTATGGTGTAGACAACGTATTCTAGGAAAAATTGAAATCCTAAAGTAATTTGAGAGGGTGTATGCTGGAGGATTTCTGCTTCTCCTATGAAAGAAACATCCCCTCCCCTTCCCGGGCAGCATCCTGAAATCTCCAGGAATGTCCCAAACCACAGTTGCAGACCTATCTTAAAGCAACAGGGTACACAAGGCCATCAACCTTCCTTACTAGGTGGGCTGCCCTGGTTGTATTTACTGCTAGCCAGGTTTGAACTAAGTCTTTTTAATGGCCTAATCCACCCCTTGCATTGACCTGGATGCCCCAGGCTAGCGCAGACGAACACTTGAAACTTACTATCAATCAACAAGAAATGAAGGTTCCAGAAATTACCTGGAGCCGAGGTTGAGGCATCCGGGCCGGGAGCGAAGCGGAGGGGCATCGGAAGTTCAGCTTCCCTCTCCGGTCAGGTGCATGCCTGCTGATCAGGCTGCACGTGGCCGGGAAGCATGACGGGGAAAGGGAGGACTCCTGTAACCTGATTGGCCAAAGGTTAAGCAGGCCAATCAGGGGAGGGATTGTTGCTGTGCGGAGGGGGGTAGAGAGGGTTGAGCGAGCTTCGCTCACCCCCCCCCTTTGGCATAAAAACTGAACCGGAGAGGGGTGAAGGGAAGCTTTGCCTGACAGCGTTCCCACCCACCACGCCCTTACTGTATTCCTTACGTCACAACTTTTAGCGGAAGGAAGCATTTGGGCTGGATCTCTTTGGATAAGGCGGCCTGCAAGCCCCCTTATACCGGAATTGGGGTCCCAATAAGGGATTAGGAAGTGGCAAGACAGGAGGCACAGGGGGGTGAGGGTGCAGTAGGCCACTTCCTAAGCAGCAGGGGCAACACCAAGCAGCTCACGCCCAGGTGGGCCCAATCACTGCTGTTTCTAATCACTCCCAGCGGGACCGCTGAAAGCAGGTAACTTCAGTCAGCATCGGGCTGCTGAAGTATAGATCCAGCCCATATGAAAATGCCAAAGTCTCATTAGCTGTTTTGTTTAGGGCTATTGAAAAAACAATTTGGTATAGTTTGGCTTCGGCAAAATTCGGCCCGTTTTTATTTGGGCCGTGCCGAAGTCTGAACTCCCCTGCTTCAGATCCCCGGAAATTCAGGGGGATCCGGAGTTCGGGGGGAAATTGCCCCCCCCCGCAGGCCTTCAGGGGGATTCCCTGAAGGCGCGCGGGGGGCCCTTTAAACAGATCTGCGCCTCCCGGCTGGGAGGCACAGATCTATTTAAAGGGCCCGCCGTGCGCCTCCAGGGAAGCTCCCTGGAGGCACGCGCGGGGGGGGGGGGGGGGGACAGATCTGCGCCTTCCAGCTGGAAGGCGCAGATCTGTTTAAAGGGGCCGAATTCGCCGAATTTATTCGGGAACACCCCGAACTTGGTGAATTCAGCTCCCCGGTTTCCCCCCTTTTTGAGTTCGGTTTGTCCGAACCGAAAAACCGCCGAATTGCAGGAAATTTGGCTGTTTTTCGGTTCGGACTGAACCGAATCAACAACCCTAGTTTTGTTATAATGTTAAAAATGTTAAAAGTTGTGGCCAACTTTATTCAACAACAAGAAATTCTTCTATCTTGAAAATTTTTGCAAATATAAAAAACTTGTCTTATAGAGTGAATGCTGGCTGGGCGCGTGCGCATCGGGACGGTGCGAGCTGGCGTTCCCCGCCCCGACGGCCAGCTGGAAGGTGGGCGGGGATGCACAGAGCCGCGCGTGCACATCGGGACGGCGTGAGCCGGAGTTCCCCGCCCGGATGACCAGCTGGGAGGTGGGCGGGGCCGCACAGAGCCGGCTGGGCGCGTGCGCGTCGGGCCGGCATGAGCAGGCGCATGTGCTCAGCTCGCTCTGTGCACCCCGCCCGCCTCCCAGCTAGCTGTCGGGGCGGCGAACGCCGGCGCCATCCCGACGTGCACATGCGGCTCTGTGCGGCCCCGCTTGCCTCCCAGCTGGCAGTCGGGGCGGGGACTGCTGGCTCACGCCATCCCGACGCACATGCGCCCAGCCGGCATTCACTCCATAAGACGCACAGACATTTTCCCTCACTTTTGAGGAGGAAAAAAGTGTGTCTTATGGAGAGAAAAATACGGTAAGCCCTGGATCTGCAACTCCCAGCAATATCACTTGACCATGTTAAGGTGAGCATTCTCTTGTTCATTTACCTGCAGGGCCACCCTAAGAACACTTTCCTAGGAGGAAGCCTCATCGAATAGGCCTGAGTAGGATTTCGAATATGCCGTTTTAGGATTGTTTTACAGACTCGCTCCCAGAAGGTTAATAGGGGCAATTCCAACCTGACTTTTCTGTTATTCACTTTTTTACGCATGTATGGGGGAAATGCTGTAAAATGGCTGGAGATGGAACCTCCATGTACATTTAGGCTCCCATGTGCCATGGTTGTATTGCATTATCTAAAAAGGACATTTGTCTCATCTTATGTAATGCTAGCAGAAGTTGAGTCTGCTGTGCAAATGGACTTATTGGATCATGCTATTGAACCATGAACATTTATTTGTTCTGCCCTTTCTTCATACACTTTTCTCCCCTCATCTGTCTGTATGCATTGCATCACCTTCTCCAAAATGCTCTAGATACCTGAACTTCAGATTTATCAGGAGGCCATTTCCTGACACACTGTACTCAATCAGACCATTGTATGGTTGCCAAACTCCAGGTGGTGCCTGGAGATCTCCTGCTATTACAGTTCCCCTGGAGAAAATGGCTGCTTGTGGAAGTCCTCCCCCCAAAAAAACCCTGCCTTCTCCAGCTTCCACCCCCCAAATCTCCAGGCATTTCCCAACCCGGGGCTGGCAACCCTATCCATCAGGGTCAGTATTCTCTGTTCAGACTAGCAATGGCTCTGTGCGCTATTAGTTTGGCGTCTTTCACATCATGTACTACCTGATCCTTTTAACTGGAGGTGTGGGGGGTTGAACCGTGGACCTTCTGCATGCCAAGCAGATGCTCTGCCACCGAACCATGGTCCTTCCCCATTGAAAAAAAGCATCTACAGCCATTAAAGAAAATTAACATTCTTTTGTCATAGGGAGAGGCTGTGGCTCAGTGGTAGAGCATCTGCTTGGCATGCAGAAGGTCCCAGGTTCAATCCCCAGCATCTCCAGGTAAAGGGACTAGGCAAGTAGGTGATGTAAAAGACCCCTGCCTGAGACCCTGGAGAGCTGCCGCCGCTCTGAGTAGACAGTACTGACTTTGATGGACCAAGGGTCTGATTCAGTATAAGGCAGCTTCGTGTGTGATCATGTGTGCCCTGGCACTAGCGAGAGACCCATTCACAGGGCTTGGACAGCGCAACAATATTCTGTCTCTGGAGGCTTACCTGGAATAAATCCCATTGAACACCCTGGGACTTTACTTTTCAATAAGCCTCCATACGATTGTGCTGCATGTTGATTCTTCTGTTCTAAGACTTCACCTCATAAAATCTTGTAGAATATAATACTAACAAGCCTCCCCAGACATCCATACTCTCTTTGGATTTCTGACAACAGTAAACTGTTCCGGCTAGGCCTTGGGAAGAGTGATTGCTTGCCGTCTCTGAACCGGCGAGACAAACTGAAGCAGCTTTAGTAGAAAAAGTAACAGTTGTATATTCACCTACAGAGATTGGAGCTATTATAGCTGGGGAATGAGGGAGAAAATGTAGACATACATGCACCAAAAAAAGATTTTTTTTTGTTTCAAAATAATCTTCATTACATGAGGATTATCATAATTGTCATTTCAATTATGACTGATTCTAGTCTTAAAAGGGGGTATAATAGCCCACGCCATCTGAAACTGAATTACTGTCATTAAGTTAAAGGTGCACTTTTATCATTTAGCTTTGCTCCATTTTAAATGCTCAAAGGCCTCTCTTTTTTTGTGTGACTGCGAAAACCTTTAAACATAAAGTGCCAGCATACAGCACCAAGTGCCTTTTCACTAAAACTATTTCCCCTCCAGCCGGGTATTGTTTAGTCTGACTGTGGCTCTCCAAGGGTTCACAGGCAGAGATATGACTTTTGTATCATTGCTACCCAATTCTTTTACAGTGATGATACCAAGGATTGGACCTGGGACCTTCTGCAAGCACTCAGTATGTGGGCAATGTCCCAAATAGAGCGCATTAGGGAATGCCCACTACTTTGGGTCTATGTGAGGTCCTGAAGCTGGCAAGTGGCAAGAGACTTACATTGTGGTGGGTCCCCATCATCCCTGGTAGTGGGAGCTTTTGAGAGGCAGGTACAGGGGGCAGAGATCTGCATCCCTTTGGGGGAAGGGCCGTAGCTCAGTGGTAGAGCATCTGGTTGGCATGTAGAAGGTCCCAGGTTCAATCCCCTGCATCTCCAGTTAAAGGGACTAGGCAAGTAGGTGACCTCTGCCTGAGACCCTGGAGAGCCGCTGCTGGTCTGAGTAGACAATACTGACTTTGATGGACCAATGGTCTGATTCAGTAGAAGGCAGCTTCATGTGTTCATGTGGCATCATTTTAGGTGCAATGCAAAAGTGCTGGCACAGCGTTGCACCGGGGGATGCTCCACCACTTGCCCTAAGAGTTTTGGGAAGAGTGATAGAACGTCCCCCTGGTGCGATGCTGGTGCTTTGCACCAGAAGTTACGTCATCATACAGTGATGCAGATCGCTTCCTCACCTTTTGGCCAGCCTGCTTCTGCCCATCGAACAGCTGAGTGTTGGCAGGCACAGGCAGGAAGTACCGGAAAATTGCTTGCCATTAGCAGGCACTTGGGAACCTTACTCACTAGTAATGTTATTTAACCATAGAGTTTGGGCAAATGCTGGAGCATCACCCAGTTCAATGACATCTCTTCCCTGTCACGCTGGAAGTGAAGTCATGGCATCAGTGCAATGCTGATTACCCCACCATCTCCCTCCAGAATCCCCGCTGAGTAGCAACAGGCAAACCAGTGGGGTGGAGGTAGGGTTGCCAAGCTCCAGTTGGTAGCTGGAGATCTCCCGCTATTACAACTGATCTCCAGCCAATAGAGATCAGTTCACCTGGAGTAAATGGCTATTTTGGCAAGTGGACTCTATGGCATTGAAGTCCCCCCCAAACCCTGCCCGGCTCTGCCCCCCAAATCTCCAGGTATTTCCCAACCCGGAGCTGGCAATTCTAGGTGAGGGGGACAGGAGGTCTCCCTCCAAAGTTGGAGACCTGGCCTCCCCAGCCACGTCACTTCAGTTCCTGGCATCTTCACTTACAGCAGGGATGGGGAACCTCAGGCCTGGGGGCCATATGCGGCCCCCGAGGACATTTTTTGTGGCCCTAGGGAGCTCTGGGGCCCCGCCGCGGAGGCACAGCATAGGGTGACTCTCCCTGAGGGTGTTCCTGGGGCCACGGCTTGCAGGGGTGCTGCGGCACCCTTTGGACCTCCTCTCGCCAACTGATGGCTGTTGGTCGGCGAGAGGAGGGGGAAGGACACTTCCCCCAAGGTTGCCCCCTATAGCTGCAGTGTGCAGGAACGCTGGGGCACACTGTAAGCCCCTCTTGCTGCCTGTCAGCTGTTAAGCAGCGGGGGGGGGGGGAAGAGGCCCGTGGCTCCCGGCGTCAGAGCATGGGCGCAGGAGCCTATCGGGCTTCAGGGGGCCTCTTGTGGACTCTGGGGCAGGGAGGGCATGGAGCCTGGGGCCAGGTCGCGTGGGGCCGGTGTGTGTGTGTGTGGGGGAAGAGGGGAAGGCTTTTCTCTCTCCCTCTCTTTCTGTCTCTTTCTTTGTCTGTCTCCCTCCGTCCTTTTCTTTCTCCCCCTCTTTCCATATCTTTCTCCCTCTCTCCCTTTTCCTCTTTCTCTGTTTTCCTTCCTTCCTCCCTTGCTGATCGACCGCGGGCTGCGCCTCTCTGGCGCCTCGTTTGCTTGGGCCCACTGCTGGCTGCCCTCCCGCCTGGGAGGGGGGGAGGACCGGGGGAACCCTCCAGGCCTTCTCTGCATGGCCTCCCCTGGGGTTGCCAACCTCCAGGTGGTGGCCAGAGACCTGGCAACCCTAGCCTCTCCCCCCCACCGGGAGATCTACACCTGGTATGGCCCCCGAATGATGTTAGAAATGTGCAAATGGCCCTTGGCAGGAAAAGGGTTCCCCACCCCTGACTTACAGGATGATGCCAATCTGAGGAATTCCTTTCCTCTGACTGATGCCATCCCTACAGGCCTTACAGAATTAAACTAGACTTTTCTGGAAGGCCTGCAAGTGACAATGAAAACTGGGATGGATCTTGTTAAGTGATCTTCTCCACTGTGCTTTTAAAAGGTTGTTTTAATGTTAACTTGATATTGATTTTATAATGTAATTGGTTATCGTTTACCTTGTTTGTAAACTATCTTGAGCATATAGCCTATGGAAAGGCTAAAGTGGGATGCGCCAGGATGACCGAAGGGGAGTAGCCTCCTTTGGAGCTGTAGCAGGAAGGTGCTGGGAAACCCCCCCCCCCCAAAGTGGTGATGGTGGGGGAGAAAAAGACACTTTTCCTACTACCACCCACAGAAGTTTCAAGAAACTTTTTTGCACTCAGCCAGGACTTTGGCAACAAACTAGCCATCCTATGGTCTGAGGAGTTTCGAGGGGGGAACTTTTGAAGCAAAGTGAAGTGTCTCCTGGTTGGAGTTGGAACAGGAGAGGGCAATAAGTGTATCTTGTTTGGGGCAACAAAACATCTCGATTGCTGTATCGCAAGCTTTTTCACTAAGTGGTATGGAAACTTCGAGATAGTGACTGCATTGTGGAATGGTATTTTCCTCCTTTTGGACATGGGGGTTTATCATTTTCAACATTAATTTCTTTTCTTTTTTTTAATAAAAAGACCCAAATGAAAAAGAATTTATGGTAACTTTGAATTTATCTCATAAGAAAAGCATTTCACAGCATTATCTGAAATGGTCCTCCAGTGATCTAGCATTTTTAATGCTTCTTAATGGTGCAGTAAAAATTCAAAAGCCCTTATCAAACGTTTTTCTTATGGAAGTCTCTAGATGCCTGGCCAGTTCCCATAGGTGACTTTTATTGAGTCTGGCACTTAGGGTTACTGAAGTCAACAGGATTTTTTTTTTTTTTTACTCTTTCCTCATGAGTTATGGTTTGCAGGACCTGCTTCACCATCACTGCGTATCTATGAAGCTGTCTTAGACCTGGTCTAAATGATGCACTCAGGACTGGAGTTCTGTGCTTTTCCCCCCGAAGCTCCTGAGGGGCATTTTTGGAGGTAGAGTCCCCAAATTTGCAACATAGCTGTAAGAGACTCTCCTTAGATGGTCACCAAAGTTTGGTGAACTTTGGGGCAGGGGGTCCAATTTTATGGGCCCACAAAGGGGTCGATCCCATCCTCCAGGCATTTGCGAGCCAAGCTGTCCATCGGTTTTCAGGTTCAGAAGTTCAGCATTGCCGAAGGCTGATGGAAAGAGCTGATTGCCTGGCTGGCACCTTAAAGACTGGGGGCTGTCTGAAGGAGATTGCTCCTCCATGTGGATGAAGAAATCTCCTTTGGAAGCCTGGTGGTGTCAGCAGCTGTTGAAGCTGGCTCTTTTTAGTTGGAGGGTATATCCCTCCAGATGGGTCTGGGTGAGCCCCGTCTTTTAAATGTCTCTTCTGCTATGCAGACTAGTCTTCTGTTGGGTGATATACCTGGAAAGTTGGTCAGACCAAGCTGTCTCCGAATACACGATCCCCATCCCCTAACAACGACAACAACAACAAAACAGTCAGAGAAAAGAAAGAAAAAGGGGAGAAAGGCAAACAGCTGAACCTGAAAAGCCAAATATGTATTCGGCTTTTTCAGGAATCGCCTATTTGGCTTTATCCCCAGGTTTTGGTGTCCGGTAAACGCGAATTCCGAAATGTACTGAAATGGCTAATTTTGGGTTTATTTTCAGTTTGGGTTTATTGATATGCACAACCCTAGTGGGAGAACAGGCCTTCAGGAAGGAAGTTGCCCTACCAGGGACGGAACCCTTTCCTGCATCTTAAGTGTGTGCTCTACCTATGAGATCTGGTATTTCCAGAAAATCTATCTCATTTTTATCTCACCTTTCCTATGAGGAGGTTAGGGTGGTATATGTAAGCCCTCCCTCCTCTGTTGTATCCTCACAACTACCCGTTCAGGTAGGTTTGAATGAAAGAGAGTGTCTGGCCATTGGTCATCCAGTTAGTATCATGCCTGAATCAGGATATGCACCCAGTTCACTGGAGTCTGACCCTATAACCAGTACATTCCACCATTTCCCTCTTGTATCCATTTCTTTAGCACATATGCATTTCCTTGTATTCTCCCCTCTTCTTGCTTTATCATTTTTATTTTCTCTACAACTGCAATCCTTTCCTTAGGCCTAACTTTTCCTGTTCTATTTCCTTTATTCCATGTCGCCAGTCAATATTTTCCTTCTCCATTCTTTCTCTCCCCTCCCTCAATTTTTGCCTTTCCCCTTGCCTTTTATCCTCCTTTAGTCTTTCCTTCTTTCATGCCTTTCTAATTTATCTTTCCTTGGTAGAAGCAGGGCCTGTTTTGAATCAAGGCTTCTCATGGCTATACTACTCCAGATCCCGGAACCTGATTCAAGCTCCTAGTTTTGTTTTGTTTTTTAAATTACCCATGTCTGCATCAGTTTATGTATGTTTGTCAGGGAGAAAATGAAAGAAACAGTGGAGGGGAGGCTATAGGAAGTAAAAAGTGGGTGAGAGGAGATGTCCATTTCACAGGTAGTCAGTTCTTTCTGATGGAGATGGAAAATAACAATGTCAGGGTAGATTTACTCATTTAAGCCTATTGTGCCATTGCGCATCATTGTACCACAATATCTAACTGTCGTGAGCAGAAGTCAAGGAAGCCTCATGAGGGCTGGATTTGGAATATGTTTCATACCATTAGGCAAATATGGAGACACTATTCAGGCAGCATCCAAGTACTATGCAACAGAACAATTTCGGGTATTTCATAAGATGTTTAGATCTCTTCATAGGATGCTTCATAGATCTCATCAGCTTGGTGATGATGGGTCGATGGAATGATCCGTACCTGGCTTGCAGACTCTGAATTCTTCCGGTCACAGTGGATCTCTGCAGCTCAGGACTATGGAGAAGAGCTCTGCCATTTCTCGGATGCTTGGGGTGAGAAACCATGTTGGTCATTACATATGTTGATCATTTATGTTAAGAGGGGTGGCCACATTGGTTTCAAAGAAAAAAAGGTAGGATCCAAAATAGTTCAGATGACACCTTTGTATTGGATTATCAGTATTAGTGAAAAGGTGTTCTCTTCCAAAAATTGGGGAGGGGCTATGGCTTAATAGGAGGTCATATGCTTTGCTCAGCCCCACGTTCACTATTTTGTATCTCTGGTTAATGCAACTCAAACATGAGGGGCTATGGCTCAGTGGCAGAGCTTCTGCATTGAATTCCGAAGGTTCAATCACCAGCATTTTCAGTTAAAAGGATGAAGTAGGTGGCATTAAATCCCTTTGCAGAAGAGAGCCACTACTAGTCTATTGCTAGTTGAAGTGGAGGGTTTTTCTTTTCTTTTCTGGCAGGCTGGGAGGAAGCAAGATCCCCATGACTACACAAACACAGTTGGGGCATACTGGAGTGTATGCATGTATCGTCCTTTTTGAATAGGTTTTGCTGATCAATTTAGGCTATAAAAACAGATGGAAACCAGAAAGCGGTGCTCATTTGTGCATATGCGTTACATTGACGGAGCCCTTGCACTCCCAAGACCTTTTCCACATGAGTTATTTCTCCTGGGTTTGATGCTGTTGGGGAATGTGTCCCCCCCTCTGCTTTCTTCCCATCATATTGCCTTTATTTACCTCCAGGGTTTTCCCTGACTTTTCTTTGATTTTTCCCAAATCTGCTTTGCTGAGATGGTTTGGGAAAGATTGCAGCAAAGCCTGGATGGCTTTGCCAGCCCCCAGGTACTAGCTGGAGATCTCCTGCTATTACAACTAATCTCCAGCCAATAGAGATCAGTTCACCTGGAAAAATGGCCGCTTTGGCAATTGGACTCTATGGCATTGAAGTCCCTCCCCTCCCCAAACCACACCCTCCTCATGTTCCGCCCCCAAAACCTCCTGCCGGTGGTGAAGATGGACCTGGCAACCCTATGTAGGTGGGAAAGTTTGGATTTCCCAGTCCCACCCACAGAGCAGCCATTTTCCCTGCCCCCCACCCCCATGATGGCCATCTGCCCCTGCACCAGACGGTTTTTTTTTTAAATTGGCAATGGAATGTTGGTATATTGTTATAATGTTATAGCAATCTGTGTATCAGAATTCCCAACTTTTTTTTGTGTAAGTCTCTAGCCCAGTTTGTTGTGGAGATATAAGGGGACAGGTATTTCTTTGCAATGAAAAGGCCTAGAGACTTCATTTTTTAAAAAAAAGAGAAAGAAACCTGAGAATTTAGTGAATCTGATACACAGATTGTTATAATGTTATAATGATATTCATCTGCATTTTTTTTTAATTAAAAAGCCCAGGTTGTGTGGTTCAGTAAAACTGTGGGGAAGCTAGCCATGTGGAAGCCGCTTGCTTCTCAGCTGTAACATCAGCCACATCAGCAACAGGGAAACCACACAAGCCTGCTTCCATGTGAAAAACACCCTAATTTACAGCCATTTCATGTGCCTACTTAATGATCAGATTAGGCAGAGATCAATGGACTTCCCAAATCAAAGAGAAAACTATGGGGTATGTATTATTCTGATATTTCAATTTCTATATTCATTTGCACACTCTTCATTCAGTCGTTACTCCAGATCAAAAAAGCTGTTTTCTCATTGGTAGTAGCCAAGTTGGTAGGCATAGATAGGGTTACCAACCTCCTGGGGGTGGCTGGAGATCTTCCGCTATTACAGCTGATCTCCAGGTGACAGAGATCAGTTCACTGGGAAGAAATGGCCGCTTTGGCAAGTGGACTCTATGGCATTGAAGTCCCTCCCCTCTTCAAACCCCGCCCTTCTTAGGCTCCACCCCCAAAATGTCCAGGTATTTCCCAACCCGGAGCTGGCAGCCCTAGGCGTAGACAATAATACTTCCTCCTAAGGAATGGTTCATCCCATTGTTGTTGATTTTGAGTCAAAGTCTTGTGGTATATCACCAGCCATGTATGTGTGCGTGTGTGCGAATGATAATTAACTTGGAGTTTTACAGTCACTAATGGTGTCAGAATTATCCTCTTTCAGTGCCTTTGACCTCACTTACTCATAGTGGGAGTTTTGTGCTCATCTCCTAAATCTAGGCCTAGGAATTGTCTCAAAAAGAGTGGAAATGGGAGAGCACATCTGGTAATTGAAAAGATGAAAAAAAGTAATAATAAAGTGCTCATTTTGAAGCAACAATGATGAAGATAATGGATGATAGCCAGGCAGGCCATATGCACTTGGCGGACAGAATTAATCATGGACTCCACAAAGCAAAACAAGAACGGCAAGTACAATAAAACATTTAAAGACAAGAATGGATTTTAATTTTAAGAGTCATAATAAAACAATACGATAATGATGATAGTCAAGGCAGATTGAGGCATATAGAATCCAAACAGGAGACAAATTAAAGCTATACATAATGCTTAATTTGCACTTCTAATTCATTCTAAAATGTAGTATTGACTCAAAAAATTAGTGGGGGAGGGGCAGCTCAACTTGAGGAGCTTTGCGTGTCTAGGGAACGCCAGCGAGTGAGCGAGACCAAGCAAGCCTACTCAGAAGTAAGTCCCATGTTTTTCAGTTGGGCTTACTCAAAGCAAAGTTTCCTTAGGCTTTGCACTGTAAGAATCTACAGTGCAAAGAATTAGACGAGGAAGTCAAATTTATAATGTCCTGATTTTCCAACCTGTGCAGAACAAGAGAAATCCGTGGAAACCTGCAGTTTCATTTAGTTAGGCTAGAATTAATAAGACAAGACTTAGTATTAAAGAGGTGATTAATGGTGCAAAATTATTTTAAAGTGGTTTTGTATCTTGCCAATATATTTTCATTAAGCCTCTAGCTATGGCACCAAGGGGATCATGTTTTACTGTTGCTGTCTTATACATTTTTATGTTACATTTTCATTTGCTTATACAGTTGGCATACGTTGAGCATCATTTGTACCAAAAAATGCAGCCAGGCCATGTTTTGGAAATTGACACAAGTCTGCAAAGCATTACCTTGATCTGGTTTGAATTTTACTTTTAGATTTCTCCAGGACAGCGCTGGAAGAAATTCAGGCTTCCATTTTCAGTAGAAGTTCATTTACAGCTTTGCACACTACAGAGGTCTTTTATGCATGGCTATTTCATTCACTGTCACCCCTCTGATGACTTTGGGTCTGGGTTGATTATGCATGCCATTTCTGACCATCAGAGGTCGCCTCGCTCTCCCCCTGAGTTTCTCCACGTTTTACCTGCGTTTTCAGAGACCTGTTTTATCTCGAATTTGTAAACGCAGGCAAAATGCGGGGAAACACAGGGGGAGGGCAAGGTGACCTCTGATGGTTGGAAACGGCATGCATAATCAAAACAAAGACCTGAAGTCATGAGAGGGGTGATGGTAGGGTTGCCAACCTCCAGGTACCAGCTGGAGATCTCCTGCTATTACAACTGATCTCCAGGAGATAGAGATCAGTTCACCTGGAGAAAATGGCCGCTTTGGCCATTGGACTCTATGGCATTGAAGTCCCTCCCTCCCCAAACCGCACCCTCCTCAAGCTCTGCCCCAAAAACCTCCCTCCAGTGGTGAAGAGGGACCTGGTAACCCTAGGTGACGGTGAGGGAAACAGCCACGCTTAAAAGACCATAATGTTAAAAGTGCTTTTTACCGTGAATTCACCTTTTGAGGAACTGCAAGGGAAATTGGGGGTGGGGATTAGTTACTTGTAGGGTTGCTAGCTCCAGTTTGGGAACTACCTGGAGAATTGGGGGGGGGATAGAACCTGAGGAGGGTAGGCTTTGGGGAGAGGAGGGACTTCAATGACATAACATTCCATAGAGTCCACCTTCCAAAGAAGCCATCTCTGTCACCTGGAGATCAGTTTTAATAGCAAGAGATCTCCAGCTACCACCTGGAGGTTTGTTAGGATGTATGTTTTAGAAACCTGATTTCTAACTTTTTGCTACCACATGTGCAGAGCGATATGTGTTTTTGGAGTGTTTTCTTTATATGTATTAAAAATATGTTTCATGATCAATCTTTATGGTTATGTTGCAAAACACCTTGAGAAGTGAGGAAAGGAAACTGATATGTATTTTAAAAAATATATAAGTCTCAGCTGCTGGTGTGTCTGTATTTATAACACGTGTTTGTGAGCATATATTTTGGTCTAAAAAGGATATTGTGTTTCTACAAACTAAATCTTAGGTTATCTTCTCTTCCCTTTCTTACTGAGGCTTCTAGTATGTTCTTGGTCCAGGCAGAATTGCATAAAGGCTCTGGTTATGTGACCAGATGACTTGACATGGAAGCAAGAACATGTGACAGCCATGATTTGCACAATTAAGAAGGGGATGTGGTTCAGTGGTAGAGCACCGACTTTGAATGCAGATGATCCCAGGTTCAATCCCCAGCATCTCCAGTTAAAAGGATTAGGCAGTACGTGATGAGAATAAGGTTGCCAGGTCCCCCCTCGCCACCAGCAGGAGCTTCATTGTGGTGGGGCTGGGGTGTGTGTGATCGGGTCAATAACATAATTTCCAGGGTAAACCCAGAAGTGATGTGGACTCTCTAGCACATTCCTCTGAAAACTCTATGGTTTCCATAGAGTTTTTGGGGGAATGTGCTAGAGCGTGCCCATCACTTCCAGGATAAACCAAGAAGTGATGTTAACCCCCCCTTCAGCTGGCCTGCTTCTCCCAGCCAGCCAGCCAGCTGAGAGGTGGTGGGCAGCCCCTTAATTGGTGGGCAATTGTCCACCATTACCTGGTATCTGGCAACCCTAGATGTGAAAGATCTCAGCCTGAAACCATGGGGAGCTGCTGCCAGCCAGAGTAGACAAAACTGACCTTGATAGACTGATAACCTGACTCAGTAGAAGGCAGCTGCATGTATTCAACTGTGGTGGCTCTTTTTTCAAGTGTTATTGAGTAATGTGAGTACACGCTGTTTCACTTGCAATGAGAAAAAAGGACTCTGTTCTAACAGGTGAGTAGCAAAATATCTGTTGGGGAAATTAAAATAAGAGATTGTTGAAAAACCCCTTTTTAACAAAAAAACATCAGACTGGCAACATTCTGTTACATCTATATGCATTAAGAGGTTCAAAGAAAAACCAAATTAATAGTCACAAATGAGTGACTATTAATTGAACAATATTGGGCATGATTATGGCTGTATTCTGAACAGCCACATGCGTTTTAAAAGACAGAGAAAGAGAGAGAGAAAAAAGGGAGCCTAAATCCATGAACAAAGAGATCAAAATAAACGTGAAAGTTAGAGTAATTATGGAGTTGAGTGAAAAATAATAACAAAAAAGTAATAACCCTAAATAATGGAAGGGGAGGATGACAGTCATGCTAGATCAATGTATGTGCATGACAGGGTAATGCCATTTTTGAAGTAAGAACAAGCTAGGTAGGCACACAAGTGCCTCGAAAAATATAGTTTTCAGTCTCTGCCAAAAGAATAATACAGTATTTGAAACAATGCAGGGAAAAATGACAACAAAAAATCCCTGTTTGAGGCCTCTCCCCCTCCCCTGCCACCTCCTGGGCGTATTCACAGTGGATACGATCCAGTTGAGCACTTTTAAATCCCATTGATGTCAGCTTGAGAGAAGGATGCAGGTTTCTGTTTAAGTCCTTCCCTTTTAGCAATTGCTTCAATCTCCTGTGGAAATCCATGGGGCACACCTTTGAAAGGAGTCTACAGACTGTGCCCAGCCATCACTAGGGTTGCCAGCCTCCAGGTGGTGGCTGGAGATCTCCTGCTATTACAATTCAGCTCCAGGTGAAAGAGATCAGTTCACCTGGAGAAAAAGGGCCGCTTTGGCAATTGGACCCTGTGGCTTTGAAGTCCCTCCCCAAACCCAGCCCTCCTCATGCTCCACCCCCAAAATCTCCAGGTATTTCCCAACCCGGAGCTGGCAACCCAAGCCTGATAAGTGGTGCTGTCCCAAGCATAGAAGTAAATTAATGAGCAAGCACTGGGTGAAATCCAGAAAAAGTTAGATCCCCCCACCCCCGTTACCATTGGTTACAGTGGAAAGGCTGGAAAGATATTTAGCTGTCTCCAACTGGAATCAATGGGTAGGGTTGCCCGGTTGGGAAATATCTGGAGAATTTTGGGGTGGAGCCTGAGGAGGGAGGGGTTTGGAGAGGGGAGGGACTTCAATGCCATAGAGTCCACTTGCCAAAGCGGCCATTTTCTCCTGGTGAACGTATCTCTAATGGCTGGAGATCAGTTGTAATAGTGATAATAGGGTTGTAATAGGGTTGCCACTACCTGGAGGTTGGCAACCCTATCAATAGGGCTTCAATGAATTATAATAAGGGTCCCCAATGTGGTGCCCATGGGTGCCATTGCACCTGCCAACACCTTTTGTAATGCCCGCCAAATGTTTTTAGGAATTAGGTAGGGCTTTTGCCCAGCAAAGGTTTGAATGGCTATTGGATATTTGATGGGCTGTGCAGATTTTTTAAAATATTGCTTTGACAGCAGCTGCCAACATAGCACAAGAAATCGAGCACAATTCCCTCCCCATACCAAATGCCGCCCTCCCCTGCACCATCCCCCAAATCTGAAGAAGAGTTTATTTTTATATGCCGACTTTCTCTACCACTTAAGGAAGAATCAAACCCGCTTACAATCACCTTCCCTTCCCCACAACAGACACCCTGTGAGGTAGGTGGGGCTGAGAGAGTGTGACTAGCCAAGGTCACCCAGCTGGCTTCATGTGGAGGAGTGGGGAAACAATTCAGTTCACCAGATTAGCCTCCGCAGCTCATGTGGAGGTTATTGTAAACTGCTTGTGTCCCCACTGGTGAAAAAAGCAAGGTATAATCATCTACATTAATAAATAAGGAGAAGAATAGCTCCATCGAATCAAGTCATCTAACAAACCAACAAAGAAACCTGTCTCTGACATGCCCAGATTCATGCAGCTATGGCCTTAGTTGATTCTGACTTTCTCCTCTCTTTCAAACTAAATTGACATGTTAGCTGCTGTTTTGGGATCCTCTCACTCTCCAAACACAATAGTTAGATGAGCTTCCCAAATGGTTCCAAATGGCGTGTTTCAGCCTACCATGGGGTGCCTGTGGCATGAACGATTATCGTAAAAGTCAAGACAGAGGTACACCGACCATTGAAAAGGGGATTTATTTCCGAAACAGAACATACATGAGATTGGGCAGGCAAGATATGCCTCTCCCAGTACTGGGTGAATTTTTTTTAAAATCCAGGCAAGGGCGAATGGAAGAGGTGTCATTATGAGGAGAATGAAAGTCCATTCTTCTCTCTCCTTCACCCTTTCTTTATCTTTACATGTTCATATTTAAAAGAGGCAGCAGGTATCACGTTTCAAATATTCTGTTACCGTCGCCTTTTTGTGCAGTATGCATGTGGAGAAATTGGAGGATTAAGAGAGAGAGTGGCATGGTCTCCTGTGTGTGTGTGTGTGTGTGTGTGTGTGTGTGACAGAGAGAGACAGAGAGGGAAAGAGAGAGACTAATTTCCTAGTTTAAAAGGTGACAATTTGTCTATGCAGCCAAATGGTCCTGTCAAGACATCAAGAAATTTGGGGACCTGAATTCAAAGCGGATGCTTTCGAAAAACACAGGCTGCTTTAAGCTTCTTCAAGTAGCCTCCGAGCGCCAGAACTGATGTTTTGTAATTTCCCCTTCTCATCTGCTTGGGTTTATCATTGTGGTAAATAGGGATAATGACAGGGAGTCAGTCATTTCCACTTAGATGCCAGTTTTTAAGTAATAATAAGCTCACAGCAGGTTTGATTTGGTCTGCACGGAGAGTACCTGGGGTTATTTTCCCTTTGCTTTCTTATGGTAAATTATCTCAACCCACCAGGGCCAGGCAGCTTTCCTCGCTGCAAAAACAGTGGCAACCAGCAGTCAGCACTCGGTGGTACACTTAGAGCTGTTTTCCCCTTTTGTTTTTGTTTTTTTTCCTATAGGATTATTATTATTATTATTTGGCAGGAGGGGGGTATCTTGATGCCACCCATTTTGCAGTCAGCCAGGCTCACACGGACATCTCTGCCTATATATCTAAAGGCTAAGCTAGAAATGACCACTCCCTTATTGCCCCTCACCCTCTCGCCATCCTCACCCTCACCCCAAGCATCTCTTGTCTGTATTGTGGTCCCTAATGGGGACATTTAAAATCAGTGTTTATGATAATGCCCTTGTTCCCATGGACACCACAGCCCTGCAGAACCAAGATTAATGGAGGACCATTGAGACCAGTCCTAAAAGATTGCCCCTCTTGGGTATTCCGGTCTGTCACGCAGCCTCCATTAGCTGCAAAGTGGAGGGGTCCCCTTTGTCGAGTCGGTATCCCTGGGACCAAAACCGAGCCACCGCAAGATGGTATTTCCATAGCACATCAACAGATCATTTCACCACTGCTCAAGGCATCGTAAATTGGACTTATAGCTCAGCTGCTGGCATAAATAAGTCCCTTTGATAGTTAGTGGAAGACGTTATGACACTCCAGGGTACAGGAGGGGACGTTGGCACCGTCATTTTTTTTCTCCAGCCCTGGCATCCTGGTGCCTCTGATCTTTCTGAAGATTCAGGGCACGTGCTCTTCATTACGGTTTGGGCACCGGGGACTTGTTTTTTTTTGCAAGATTAATGAGCGCCACGGAAATTCTCCAGCGCATCTCGATAATTAAGTCTTTGTTTATCAAAAAACAAGTTATATTAGGAGCAGAAAATTCGCAGTAATTATTCATAATTCTAACAATTCAAGTATAGCTACCTCATTTGCCTGGGTAATTCTGCTTTTTAATTTCTTGCATACATTTGCATATTAATTTTGCCCGTCGGCTGCAGCAGACTTTGACAGTTTGTTACTATGTGATGGTTTTCGCAGGGGTGCGACTCAGTTGGGTGGCATTTCGACTGGGTGCAATGATAAATTATGAATTTTCTAATTTGCTGCATAATGAACTAACCCCTTCCAGCCCAATTAAAAAAAAAACCAAAAAGAAAAGCCAGAAGCAGTGTGTGTGTGTGTGTGTGTGTGTGTTTTCCCAGGTATTTAATATTTTTCCATGTTATTGTCTATCGCAGCCTCTCCCCCAACTTTAAAAAGCAGATGACTGCATTTTCAGCCTTTCCAAATGAGTGATCCTTACCATATATCAAATGCAATTCATGATTCATGTATCCCCAGACTATATTCATGCTCTAAATTGGCCACTTCTCAACCCACAGGGCAATCAGGGATGATAGCAAAGAAAGGCTGGGTTCCATCTCTGATGCCCAATTTGTGTTGCTGTGATCAGTGTGTGCGTGTGTGTCTGTCTGTCTTGGTATCAGGGAAAGGGGTTTTCAAAGGAGAACACTAAAAAAAGATGTGTTTGTATTCTTTCCTTCCACAAGAGACAATACTGGTATAAATTAGCTGCTAAACTACAACGTGGGCTTCCTTCTCATGCAAAACAGTTGTGGAAAGAAAGAGAAAATATTTATTACCTCGGTGTAGTTAATGATAAAGGAACAGAATCTTTAGGGACTTGATTTGTGGAATTGGGGGTGGGGGAGCTTAGTTCAGTATTTTAAAGTGTTTTTGGTATGTTTGGTAATTTGATGCTCTTAATGCAGCACTTAGGAAAGAATAAAGGAAGCCAAATTGCAGGGTGAAATTTGTGAGATTTCATTATGCGACTGCACATGTGCCGAACACTTTAGGAAGACTGCAGGCCCTCTGCCACTTTGACTTTCAAACACTCTGAAATAACCCAGCCAATCTGTGTCGCATGATGCAAATACTGTAATTAGGCAATTATGCCTCATTTTTAATATAAACTGATTCCTGTGCATTTTGCTGCTCTTTGTAGATGCTATATTTTTTTATCCCCCAACTCATCTGTCTATGCCTTTCGATTTCACTGAGGATTGCAGCAGAACCACACAGCCATTTATCACAGAGGATTTGATATTAATACGCCGCAACCAAACACCAGAGAGCATATCATATTGACGCAAAGTGGCCGCAAAGTGTAGTTTATGTAGCAGTGTATTCCGGGCTTAAGAACAGCTCACAAATGCCAGGATCACCATAATGCAGGTCTGGGAAAACTTGGCCTAGTGCATTAGAGTTGCCAACCACCAGGTACCTGGATATATATCCCTAAGTAAACAATATTGGCGCTGGAGTAGATATTCAGTAATTAAACAGCACTCTTTGGCAATTGAACTCTGTGGCATTGAAGTCCCTCCCCTCCCCAAACCCCACCCTCCTCAGGCTCCGCCCCCAAAATCTCCCGCCGGTGGCGAAGAGGGATCTGCAGCCCTAACAGTTAGTTACAACGATCCCTTTCACATTGCCGTTCTAAACTGGTTGTCCAGTGGCTGGCCTGATTCTTTGTGGAGCAACATCGAGATGGAGGTTTCAGACAGCACATTTAAAATCCATTTAGGAGCTGTGTCTGAACTGCTCTGCCCATTTCAGACCGTGCCACTCCCCCCCCCCTTTTGTGGCACGTTCTATTTCGGATTTTTTAAAAACGTCATAACTTTTGCGCTGTAGCGCTAGACCAACATAGCAATTTGATGACAGCTGCAAGCGTCTGAATACTGCCAATCTAGCATTGATTTTTTTTTTTTGCGTATCCGAAGTGGGGGAGTTCAGAGTTTGGCACGTCCCGAATTTAAAAGGGCTGAATTTTGCCGAAGCCGAACTTTACCAAACTGAAAAAAGGTGGGAAAACGACGCCCCGAATTCAGCAAATTTGAGGCGATCGCTGAATTAATTCGGCAGGTTCAGCGTTTCCGAACCTGCCTTTCCCGCCTTCATGGAAGCCCCGTGAAGGCTCATGGGGGGCGAATTTTCCCCCAAACACCAGATCTCGCGCCAAATTTTGCGGATCCGAAGTGGGGGAGTTCAGACTTCAACACGTCCCGAATTTAAAAGGGCTGAATTTTGCCGAAGCCGAACTTTACCGAATTTTTTTTTCAACAGCCCTAGTAGCTGGAGATCTCCTACTATTACAACTGATAGAGATCTGTTCACTTGGAGAAAATGGCCACTTTGGCAATTGAACTCTATGGTATTAAAGTCCCTCCCCTCCCCAAGCACCACCCTCCTCAAGCTCTGCCCCAAAAACTTCCCACTGGTGACGAAGAGGGACCTGGCAACCTTATTTGTCACTGACACTCAAGGTGGATTACAGAGTACAGAAAGAGAAAAAAAGTAATCATATAGTATAGGACATGGAATGAACAATGCAATTAAACCAGGAGTACACATACACAATGTATATATTTACATTTTATATGCCACTCAGATCCCAAAGGCTCTCAAAGCAATTCACAATAAACACTTAAATATGAAGTATTAAATCAACATGCACTGCTCTTTTTAATTTTTTTAACAGAAATCTCAACAGCCCATCACTTAAAACTCAGATAATCATCACCAATATAACAACCATGCCAGCCAGGCTGAACGATAAATATAGATGAAACTAATTAACTCCAAATGCCTTGCGAAAAGTAGCTGAAGTAATTTTTTTAACAAAGTTTAGTTTTTGGGTGTGAAGTTATTTTAAAAGTTTTTTCATGTTTACAGAATGCCTGAAGAGTACCAACTAGGTCTGTGCATATCAGGTTTACCATTTCAGCTTTTAAATTTTTTAAATTTCAGCCGAATAGCAAAACCAAAAATCTTGGCAAAGCTGGATAGCCATTTTTTTCGGCTTTCAGCTATTCTGCTTTACTCAGATTCCCAGCTCCCTTGCCTTCTCCCATATTTTTATCTTTTACTGGTTTTGTTTGGGAGGAGATGTTGTCCCCTCCCAGGACCCCATAGTTGGGGCCCTTTTGAGGTAAGGGTTGTGCAATTGGAGCCAACTTGGTCAGACCAAACTGTCCATCACCTTTCAGTGGAGTATTCTGGATAGCAGAAGGGTCACTTAAAAGTGGAGGCTATACCTTCCAACTAAAAGAACTGGCTTCGACATCTGCTTATTGGGCTTCTGAAGAAGACTCCCTCACCCATGTGCATGAGCAGTCTCCTTCAGAAGAAGTGTCTTGGTCATGACTCTGGTTGGCTCTGATATCACCCTACCCCCTTATGAAAACCTGCTCTCAAAACTGGTTGCCCTGAGTAGCATCTTTGTTTCCCCTTACCATAACCATCTCTTGAAATCAGATTTTTTGATGACTATATTGAAGGACTCTTTACAGAGTGTCATTTTTCACCAAAAAAAAAAAAAAAGTTTTCTGTGCCTCATTTTTCAACATTTAAGCCATTTCCCTCAGTTTGGAAGCTAAGCAGCCCAGATATGAACAGAGCCTCCAGACTGAGAGGGGCCAGCCTTCCAACCAGCTCTTTCCAGCAGTCCTTGGCAATGCTGACCTTCTGAACCACAACATTGATTGACAGCTCAGCTCTCAGAAACACATCTGGAGGACGGGGGAGACCCCTTGTGGGCCCATAAAGTTGGCACCCATGAACCAAACTTAACCAAACTTCAGTGTTCATCTAAGGAGAGCCCCTTGCAACTATGCTGCAAATTTGGCGACTCTACCTTGAAAAACACCCCCCTGTGAGCCACAAATATTTTCCCCATAGGCTATAGTGGACCCAAATTGTTTTCGGGAAACTCGGGGGGGAAAGCCGAAATACTGATTTACCAGTATGGGCATTCAGCTTATTTTGGTTTACCTGAAAAAAAAAATCAGGACCAATAACCCTGAAATTTACCCCCCTCCCCAATAAAGCACAGCTCTAGTACCAACGTGGAGGGGAGGAGCTCTGTGAGCAAAGGGTCTGGCAGCTTCCTTCGCCCTCTGCTCTGGCAACCCTACCCAGGGAGCGTCATGATGGGCGGTTTGAACCCAGATCTCCCAAGTCCTAGTCTAAGTGCTGGTCTCCCCTCACAGCCCCAAGCTTTGTCAGCACCAGGTGTCATAAAGCTATTTCTTTCCATTGCAGCTAGAAAAGTTCTGTCACAGTTTTTTGTCAGGATCAGTCGTCTGTCCCTAGCATCCCATAAGCAAACTCATCCAGGCAGATAGCACTGAAGCAGTAATACTTTATTAGGAGCAAAAAGACAGATTTAAGAACTGACTGCCTACGTGCAGGTGAGGCCAGTAATGGTGAAAACAGGCAAGTAAACATTGCTAGGCAACCCCGAGATAAGCAGTTCCCAGGAAGGCAGACTTTATCACAGCTGCAGAAAACTGGATGAGCGAAACTGTACACAGACGTTCAGAGGCGAACCAAGGACGGCGAGTGGCCAGAACCTGGCCTAACTCATGTCAAGAGCCTTTGCTCCAGCTAAAAGGCAAAGGCCTGACATTTTGGGGGCAGAGCCTGAGGAGGGCAGGGTTTGGGGAGGGACTTCAATGCCATAGAGTCCAATTGCCAAAGCGGCCATTTTCTCCAGGTGAACTGATCTCTATCAGCTGGAGATCAGTTGTAATAGCGGAAGATAGAATAATAGAATCATAGAGTTGGATCTCCAGCTAGTACCTGGAGGTTGGCAACCCATTCCCTGGGCCATTTTAGGCCAGTTTCTCTCTCTCTCTCTCTCTCTCTCTCTCTCTCTCTCTCTCTCTCTCTCTCTCTCTCTCTCTCTCTCTCTCTCTCTCTCTCTCAGTCTAACCTTCCTTGCAGGGTAAAACAAATAGGCTGACTGAGGATAAAAGTAAGGGGATACTGTAGATAAAAATAACAGGATAAAAATAGTGGGGTATACTGTGTATGCTGTTCTGAGCTCCTTGAAGATGGGGTGGGCTAAAAATTAGAGCGAGACAATGGCTTCTGGGCAGGCAAAGGGCTACAGCCAGGACAAGCAGCGCTGCTGCAGAATCTGATGGGCTAAGTGCAGAACATAATGGAGCTAGGTCAGAACCTGGCAACTTGTGCAAGAGCAGTTTTAGCACATGGACGTCTGGGGAAGCTGCTCCAGGGCCAATCCTTGGGGGGTACCCACCGCTCATGGTCTGCCCCCCAATGGAAGAGGGGAAGAAAAGGGCACCTGCCTCTGCCACCACTCACACCCACCTTGCGTGGAACATGGACAGCAGGCTTGGCAGTGGCAGATGCTCATACCTGCCCCATCCAGGATTTAGACAGCAAGGTATCGGTGGCAGCAGCAGCAACTTCCACCCTCATCACGCAGGGCAATGGCTGGACTTTGCTTGGCTGTTGGCACCAACAGGGCAGGTGGCCCCATCCTAGGCTTTTTGCCCTGAACCCCCAGTGTCACTATGACTGCCCCTGAGCTTGTGAACAGGATTTGGGATAGTTTCACATGGAGTACACCAAAACTTGGGAATTTATTGGCATTTCTACCTTAGAGGAGGGCAGCAGAGGATAGGACTCATAATAATGGGTTTAGATTATTGATGGAAAGGTACTGGCTGGACATTAGGATTTTTTTTTTTTAACAGTAAGAGTAGTTCAGCGGTGGAATCCCCCTCACTGGAAGTCTTTAAACAGTGGATGGACAAACACTTGTCAGGGATGCTCTAGGCTGATCCTGCATTTAACACTGGGTTGGACAAGATGGCCTGTATGGCCCCTTCCAACTCTATGATTCTATGAGTCCCGAAAAGAATGTTTGTTTTAATATCTGAAATGTCTTAAAAAAATGTCTTTTTAAGATACCTCGATTCTTTTCACTGTATTATATAACGAAGTTTTATTATGTATATTGTAGGTATCAATTTGTACTTTTTTATTTCTGTTTTGTTTTATGTTATAAAAATAATAAAAAAATTAAATTATATAAAAAATGAAATATCATTAAATAGGCCATATTATGGTAAAGGCAATCCAAGATGGCTTGGGAGCTAAGCCATGGCCAGTACTTGAATGGGAGACCACCAAGGAAGATAGGGATTGCTGTGCAGAGGAAGGCAATGGCAAACCACTTCTGCTCATTTCATGCCTGGAACTCCCCATGTAAGAGGTTGCCTTGAGCCACTTGTGACTCAATGCCACATTTTCCTTCATATTTACATTTTAAAATATTGTACTCTATAGGATTATGTTGGAATTGCACTGCAGTTTAGAATACTAGTTTGTGGACAAGAAACAAACCCAAATTTGTTAAAGCATTCTGCTACTTGGTTGGAGACTTCTAAAACAGGAATCCTTAATCTTGGCTCTGCATGCAAGGGGGGGAGGAAGGGAGCTCAGGAATGTAAGACTTAAAAAGGCTTGTTCTCTCTATGGACAAACTCTGATTTGTTTTTAATATCAGAACATCTAATATGTCCAAAGCACTGGAATTAGGGTTCCCTGGTCTCCAGGCTCCTGCAGCCACAGCAGCAGAGGGAGCAAAATGGGGCGGAAGAACCACTGTGGCAACATAGGGTTTCCAGGTCCCTCTTCATCACCAATGGGATGTTTTGGGGGTGGAGCCTGAGGAGGGTGGGGCTTGGGGAGGGGAGGGACTTCAGTGCCATAGATAGGGTTGCCAAGTGCCAGGTGGTGGTGGGTAAACTACTGCCAATCCACCTGGCTGCCCACCAACCAGCTGAGGGCCGGCGGGCACCCCGTGCACGCGTGCACAAGTGACGTGCCTATGTCAATTCAGGGTTTACCCTGAAGTGACGTGGATGCTCTAGCAAATTCAGCCGAAACTCTATAATTTCCATAGAGTTTTGGCCGAGATTGAGAGAGAGTCCCCGTCACTTCCAAGTAAACCAGAAGTGATGTAGGCATGTCGGCACATGGGCACATGTAGCCAGGCGCATGCCGCACTGCCCCCCCCAGAAAACCTCCCGGCAATCGACCGTTGGGACCTGGTAAGCCTAGCCATAGAGTCCAATTGCCAAAACAGCCATTTTCTCCAAGTGAACTGATCGGCTTGAGTTCAGTTGTAATAGCAGGAAATCTCCAGCTAGCACCAGGAGGTTGGCAACCCTATGGCAACACCATGGTATCACCTCCGGTTGCACCTCCGGTTGCACCTCCGGTTGCCCCTGCTCCAGGCCACCAGTGACCCTCCAGGAACTTACTCAAGAAGTTAGCCGTTCCACCTCTAAGAACCAGGCCCAAGGAGTTAGCCGTTCCACCTCTAAGAACCAGGCCAAAGGTTTGCTTTCATTTCTTTTACATTCAGCAAAACAAGATGTAAACCAAATCTTTTGAAAGAAAGCAAACGAAGCTTTAAAACTCTGTAAATCCACCTTGCTGTCCTTCACCCAGGATCAGATTCTTTATGATGTATTAGTGAATGGAAAGAATGAGACACTAAACTAGATACGGGCGCTCCTGTTCTGCTGTTTTTTATGGAAGATATAAACTGATCCCTCGGTATATTAGCACCATGGGGGTTTTCTTTCCTTCTTAGCAGCATATTCTCCAGAAGCTGATTCTGGGGAAAGCTATATAACTGGATAGCTATGTATTCCTTTTAGGGCTGAATGGAAATGGAGGCTCATGGGGTCTAGACAGAACCATGCGGACTAACTTTAGCTGCCTATTGTGTTCAGCTGCCACCCAATTTGTGTAAAAAGTTTTTGGGAAGCCTATTGTTCCTGGGTCTTCAATGCGGTATTTTGGAGTAACCTTGTAATTTGCCACCCTGTCTTTATCAACCCACGGTGCTTTATTGTTCTTTTGGAAGAGCAAAGCCACGGTGACTTCTTGTTTTCCCGAAGCTAAAAAAGGAGCAGTAATGTGAACTAGCAAATTCCAAGAGAAATCAACGGGATGAGAGAAAGAACTACTATCAGGGGAAGTGATATATGTAAGAAACCAAGCTCTTTCTGGCCAAAATGTCCCCCTGGAGAGGGGATAGAGGAATAAAATAAAGTTTCAATAACTGATGCACTTCGTATAGATGAAACATACTGGACATGTGAAAGTGAAGATGACACGTGAGCAACTCAAACTAAGAACTACCTTAATCGTTTGGCTGATAATTCTAAAATTAACAGGGGAAATAGTTGCTGTGCTAGCATCCCTTACAACACAGCTCCTCTGAGATTCAGTTTCTTGACCCAATAAGATGAATAAATATTGCTCAAAGAAGCGCAGATGGGTGGGACGGAGAAAGCCTGGGGGTGGAGAGGCTTTAAATGCTTCCATCATGAAGTGCCACCAGGAGGTAGTATTTTCCAGTGCTTAAAAATGGAGTAAGGGAAGAACCTAGGAGCCCCTTGGCGCAGAGTGTTAAGCTGCAGTTCTGCAGTCAAAAACTCTGCTCACGACCTGAGTTAGATCCCGACGGAAGTCAGTTTCAGGTAGCCGGCTCAAGGTTGACTCAGCCTTCCATCCTTCCGAGGTCGGTGAAATGAGTACCCAGCTTGCTGGGGGTAAAGGGAAGATGACTGGGGAAGGCACTGGCAAACCACCCCACAAACAAAGTCTGCCTTGGATACTTCGGGATGTGACGTCACCCCATGGGTCAGGAATGACCCGGTGCTTGCACAGGGGACCTTTACCTTTATCTTTTTAAAAGAGAAGAACCACATATTGTCTAAAGCTGGAGACCAACCAGTGAGCTGGTGAAAGTTCTTGTGATATGTACACTCAACTAACTTTTGCACCTGGTCAACAAGTTCTGCAGGTTTTTGTATTTCTTAAAAATACCTGCCAAACCTGTTCATCAGACACAACCATAGAGGGGAGATGTGACATTGCCTTGGGATACAATGCCTCTCTCAAATGCCACTTTCATTTCTCTTACATTGTTCTCTGTTTTCAGCACCTGGGATCATTTCCCCAAACACTGCTGCTACTTTTATGATGCGGCTGGATCACTTTGGCCATTATTGAATATCTTGTTTCTCGTGTGTTTGTCCCTGTTTAGTCGCATGCCTTTTTATCGTGAATCCAAAAAATTACACGCATGGGGTACGAAGGAGGGGCTGGGCGGGAGGCACTGCCGCTCTGCGTTTTCCACCCTGCTGTTCCCCGGGTGGAGGCAAGGGGAAGCCAGCGGTGGGTGGAGGTGGCGGGGACTGGTTGAAGCCGCTGCCACCACTCCACCATCCCCCGGGTGGAGGCAAGGGGGAGCTGGTGGCGGGGACTGGTGAAGCCCCCGCAGCTCCACCATCCCCCGGGTGGAGGTGAGGGGAAGCTGGTGGCGGGTGGAAGTGTGGGATTGGGGGAGAGGGGGTGAGTGAGGGCACGGGGTCTGGGGGGCGGGAAGGTGCTGCTGTTGTGGAAGGATAATCTTCTAGTAGCAGTAGATGAAACACCAATGATCAGCTATTAGTTATACCACAAGAGACCCTCTGTATTTGGAGGAAGTATACCTGTAAATACCAAATGGGGACTTTCCTCCTCCAAATATATTTCATCGTCTTCCAGGAAAAAAGTAATCTTGTAGAGACAGGACCTTTTCTGAGTTAGTTCCCTAACAATCCCGTCTTGTGGAATCTTGGGACTTCCTTAATTTAGCAGTTTAGTTCATTCTTCATTACTGTAAATTGCAAAGGTGCAAATCTGGATGAACTGCAGGTCTGGATTTTTCCAGTGACTCTTTTCTAAAAAAAATTCTAATAATCCCAAAACTTGGGGAGGAAGGGAAGATTTAGAATTTTAATGAGCACCTTTAGTTTCTTTTTTAAAAGCCACAACACCCTCACTTGTTTAAAAATTATCCACCCCCCAAAGAAAACGACCCCAGGCTGCCTTAGCACTATCCCCTCAGGTTGTTTTGCATTTGACTTGTTCCAAGTGAACAGTTTTGCTCCTCCAGCCAATGAACTGCAAGAGGAAATGAAAGATGTTGGAAGAGCACACACATCAAAATGGAACTTGCCACTTTGAGCAGTGTATCAAAGGTGCCTATGTGAGTCATAGGGCGAAAATGCATGGTCGCTTTATCCTCCTTTAATCCCTGTTTCAGCCAGGATTCAGCCTGGATCGAACGCATGCATTTCGCCTAATGTGCGTTCGATCCTGGCTAAAACAGGGATTAAAGGAGGATAAAGCGACCATGCGTTTTCACCCATAGAATCATAGAGTTGGAAGGGGTCATACAGGCCATCTAGTCCAAGATCAGCCTAGGATCCCTCTCCATCACAGAAATTTAACTTCTGGAAACTTGCAAGAGTATCTTTGTGGGCTTCCTGAGGCCATGTGGTTACCCACCATGGGAAGGGAGATGGCGGCAGGCTTTGCAATCCGGCAAAGGGAAGCAAGGCCTTGGACAGTAGGGTTTCAGGAGGTGGAAAGTTTTCCCTCCACTGCTGCCATTGCCTCATCCTAGGGTTGCCAGACCTCACCCCCTCCAAGCCACTGGCAGGGGATGGGCAGGGGGTAGGGTTACCAGATCCAGGTTGGGAAACTCCTGGAGATTTGGGGATGGAGCTTGGGTAGGACAGGGACCTCAGTGGGGGTAGAATGCCATAGAGTCCATCAGCATCCATCAGCCTCAGGGGAAGTATAGTCTGGAGATGAGCTGTAATTTCAGGGCATCTGCAGGTCTCACCTGGAGGCTAGCATCTCTACCTCATCCTCACCCCTGTGGCCACCCCCCCACTCAGTAGCCAGAGTACCTTATGAATTTTTCCTCTTCATTCCCCATTAGGGTTGCCGGGTTCCTCTTCACCACCGGTGGGGTTTTTTTTGGGCAGAGCCAAAGGAGGGCGGGGTTTGGGGAGGGGAGGGACTTCAATGCCATAGAGTCCAATCACCACAGAGGCTGTTTTGTCCAGGTGAACTGATCTCTATCAGCTGGAGATCAGTTGTAATAGCAGGAGATCTCCAGCTAGTACTTGGAGGTTGGCAACCTTAAACCCCATGCTTTTTGAAGGTCAGTGCAGCAATCTGTGTATGCCCAATAAACCATCCTAAGCACTTGCAAAGAGTGAGACATGTGTTTTGATCTTTTATTTATTTAAAATATTTTTATGCTGCCTTTCCACCCAATCAAGGCCCACAAGGTGGCGAACACAGAAAACATTTAAACAATTAAAAACACAGTTAAATTGAATAAAACAATTAGAATAAAAAATTAAAAAGGAGGGACAATAACCATTATTGAGGGTATGTCAGACAAAGCAAAAAAAAAAAAAGTATTCACCTACTGGTGAAAGACACTGGTATGCTTCATGCTTAACCCTTGGGTATGAATTATATTGGCTTTAGTTATACAGTTCCTTCTCACTGATAATTTTGAAAGCCTCCAGGGTGGCAGTTAAAACCATAAGACCAGCAAGAAGGAGTGGGATGATTTAACTCTTTCTTCTTGTGCTGTTTTCCTGCCACAAAGGTCACCTCAGTGTGAATTTCCACTGGAAAAGGAGAGGACCAGAGTAGTATTCAGTGATGGGGATAGTAATTTACCAGTAAGGGCTAAAGGTTGGGAGATCCCCCACGTGTAGGGTTGCCAGGTTCCTCTTCGCTACCAGTGGGAGGTTTTGGGGGCGGAGTCTGAGGAGGATGGGGTTTGGGAGGGGAGGGACTTCAGTGCCATAGAGCCCAATGGCCAAAGCGGCCATTTTCTCCAGGTGAACTGACCTCTATCGGCTGGAGATCAGTTGTCATAGCAGGAAATCTCCAGCTAGTACCTGGAGGTTGGCCCCCTAGAGGGGAGGGAAGGGGAAAAATAGTAGTAAAGGATTGAAGTTAGTAAAGGAGACATTGTGTGCAGGTACTGGGAGAGGGGAAGAACAGCCACAAGGAGAAGAAAAACAAATCTGGGGAGAGAGAAGTGAGGGGAAAAGGCAACAGAACACAATTGTGTGTGTGTGTGTGTGTGTGGGGGGGATGAAATAGAAATGAAGGTAGTGGCTCCAGAGAGTCCCCACGTCACTGGCGAAGGGCAGAGAACTGTTCCTGTTGGCAGCAGAGGACAGCACTTGCGATAATGGGTTTAAATTATGGGGAGAAAGGTACTGGCTGGATATTAGGAAAAATTTTTTGAAAATCATTTAGGGTTCCCAACACTACCTCAGCAAATTCTCTGAGATATGGGGGGCCGGTTTGAGGAGAGCAGAGTTTGGAGAGGGTACGATGACAGGTGGCAGTCTAGGCTCTAGGGTCCTTACCTTAGAAACTTGGGAAAATTGGTAGAGCTTTACTATGTGGAGGCTATTTTTTTCTCAGCTCCCCAAGGGTGGGAAATTAGGGTTGGGGTAATTCCATGCCCTGGGCAGCAGGGCCGTCTTAACGCAGGGGCATGGGACCCCATGCTAATCTATGTATGTTGTGACTTGTGGTCAATGAATGAATAAATGCTATACTAAACTATAAACATTTGTTATTGGAAAATCCAGATGTAGCATGTGTTTTACTAAAGATAATGAACAATATTAATGTTAATTTGGTTTTGGATTAAGGATAAATACCAAAGTATAATATAAGAAAATACTTGTTCATTATGGAAGCACCAATAAATGTATCTTTAATGTTATTGACCATTTACATTTTTATTCCTGTGAGTGGTTGTGTAGGTAGGGGCCCCGGTTCACTGCTTTGGCCGGGGGGGCTATAATGCTGTTAAGACGGCCCTGCTGGGCAGGGTAATGGGAGGCCTATTTACACCACACAACTCATATAACCTTTTGCAGAATTCATCATGGCACGTATGCATGTTAGATATTATGCCCCCAGCCAGATATGTGATACATTGTACCAGATAGACCAGTAAGGTTGCCAACTTCCAGGTACTACCAGAAGAACTCCTGCTATTATAACTGATCTTCAGCCGATAGAGATCCGTTCAGATTCAGACACCTTTATTGGCATAGTAAAATAGCAACAAGGGAGCAGAAATACAGGCACCCGCAAGGATTCACAAACAATTGACCAAAACTCAGCCATCAAGTTAAAACACTTCAATCTAAAAACCATAGCAATACATTCATCCAACCAGCGGATATAAACTGCAGTGAACACCGGCACCCTTCCAGTTGATGTTGCTCCGTGCCTACAAAATACCTCGGTTGGTTTTAAACTGTTTATTTATTCTTTACCCTCTTATTTTTTATTTTGATGACAATCATCAGAAACTCTGCCACATGTTCGGTGACAGCAGCGTCTTGTCCTCTAATAAAAATTTGATGCCATCGTGTTAAGTTTTTTAAGGGTGTAACGTGAGGATTGATTAATTCTAGACGTTGTTTATGATACAGGGGACAGTACAAAAGCATACGCTCAACTGATTCTGGCTCTGTCATCAGACAACTGCAAATTGAGATCAGTTCCCCTGGAGAAAATGGCTGCTTTGGCAATTGGACTCTATGGCATTGAAGTCCCTCCCCTCCCCAAACCCCGCCCTCCTCAGGCTCCACCCAAAAAACCTCTCGCCGGTGGCAAAGAGGGACCTGGCAACCCTATATACCAGGCCTAAGAGGGTAGTATTGCCACATTCTCTTCCCCACTGACTGTTCACACTGTATGCATTTAGCCTGCAACAATCTGCTTTTCATTGTCTTCTGAAGCAGGCATGTTACCAAAGTGACTATCCCACTTGATTGTTTTAAACATGTAAGACTCTCACAATGGATCTGGTCATAAAATAGCCGCAGCTCACACGCAGCGATGCTTTGACTTGGATATGCAGGTGAGGTGAGGAAGGGAAGCCATTCAAACGTGCGGCATACAAGCATGTATTGGTGACATTTTAGAAAGGCAACCCCAGAACCCCTCTGAAACAGGGGAAATGGCCGTGTACACTTCTTCTCGCTGCCCTGTTGGCTTACTTGCAGTACAGTGTTAGCAGAGACAAGAAAAGTGGGGGACCGCTGCCTGAAGTGGGCTCCAGATCACTGGGCCAGAACCCCGACGTCAGCATGAACCCCGGCACGTTAGAAGCCTGCCAGGAAGCCGCTTCCTGCTCTTCTCTCCCCCTGCTTCAGTCTGCCACCCTCCCTCCCCTTCCACCAGCCAGCCCCTTTGTCGACACTTGATCATTTACATCAAGTTGACATTCGCAGAGTTTACTCAGGGGTCTGTAATTGTATTCTTTCACCGGTTCTGCATTACCAACCATGAAAATGGAATCTTATCATCCCTGACCAATTTTTAATGTACAAAATGATTTGGCCGAGGTTCAAAGGGAGCCACAATTGAAATCAGGTGAATGATACATGTAGTATTTTTCAGTTTCTCCGTGCCTTGATTTGATATTTTTTTTTTTGCCTCCTTTGGCATATGGGGAGAAGTCTCTCTCCCTCGCTTTTATATGCTCTATGAATGCATATATACCCTGCATATATCTAAGAGTTATCGATAGATTTCTTTTTTTTTTGGTACCCACCTATCATTTAAATTTACTTATTCACACCGCAGCGGAGTACAATGAAGTTTCCTATAATCCCTAAAAAAGCAATCAAAGAATTGGAACAAGCTTAAATTCTCCTGATAGAGCGCTGGGATTAATAGGACATTTATTAAACGAAACCCCATTGCCACATGAAAAGGGGGCCTCTGAGAGACACACAAATAAAATCAGGGCACATTTACATCATAAAGAGTAGGGAAAACAATGGAGAATCCTTTCTCACTGAAATACATGCCGTCTCCAAAGGGACGGGCCTTTTGGCACAGGGAACAAGGGGGCTTTTGGTGTATAATGTGTGACTGTGTCCGTCATGTCAAATATTCCAATAAAAATGGCAAGTTTACCATTATTTGAAAACCAAGAATGTAGCTATGGGGCAGGCTGAAAGAACCAGCTGTTGTAAACTGAACATGCAATCCTAAACAGAGTGGCACCTTTCTAAGTTCATTGAAGTCAGGTGAGGTTAGAAGGGTGTAACTGCTTAGGAATGGATTTCTAAGAACATAAGAAGAGCTCTGCTGGTCCATCTAGTCCAGCATCCTGTTTCACACAGAGACCAGCCAGTTGACCCTTGGAGGACCAACAAACAGGGCACAGATGAGTTATCTTGAGGTAAAAAAGGTAAAGGTAAAGGTCCCCTGTGCAAGCACCGGGTCATTCCTGACCCATGGGGTGACATCACATCCCAACGCTTACTAGGCAGACTTTGTTTACGGGGGTGGTTTGCCAGTGCCTTCCCCAGTCATCTTCCCTTTACCCCCAGCAAGCTGGGTACTCATTTTACCGACCTCGGAAGGATGGAAGGCTGAGTCAATCTTGAGCCGGCTACCTGAAACCAACTTCTGTTGGGATCAAACTCAGGTTGTGAGCAGAGCTTGGACTGCAGTACTGCAGTTTACCACTCTGCGCCATGGGGCTCTCTTATCTTGAGGTAACCCCCTCACAATAGTGTTCAGAGGTTCACTGATTCTGAATGTCAAGGTTCCTTGTAGTCACCATGGGTAGTAGCCACCGATGGACCCAGCCTCCAAGAAACTGTCATATCCCCTTTTAAAGCCATCAGCAAGAACACAAATTACCATAATCTGAAGTCTGATCCGAGTTATGTCTCCTCAGAAGTGTTTTAAAGGGGAAAGTGCATAAGGCTGTACTATACAAACAACTTACAATACAATCCGAAGCAGAGTCATTCCATTCTAAGCAGACATGACATTGCCCATATATTTGTAATTTATTTAATTCATTTAAAAGTTAGTAATCTGCTCCATCTGGTTAGACCCTGAATGGGTACACCCCATCACTCGAGAACCAAGAGGATAAAGCACTGTCACCATTGACCCCTTTGTTATCAGTGTTCTGTCCTCATCCTTTCCCGCTCTCTGGATCATGCTAAGAGAAAGCCTTCAGGGAAAACAGCATACTGCTCTTCTGTCTATCCACACTTCCTCCTCCTCAACCCAATCTTTTTTCTCTCCTCACCTCAGCCCAAGGAAGCCAGGCATGGCAGCAGGGGCAGGGTTGCTCACCTGGTGGGAACGAGGGGTGGGAAATGGATGAGGAGAGGATGGCGCTGATGACAACAGAGGAGGAGGTGACTAGTGAATAGGGTTGCCAACTTCCAGGTACTAGCTGGCGATCTCCTGCTATTACAACTAATCTCCAGCTGAGATTGTTGTAAGGATAAAATGAACGAGGGGAGAGTGATGCCAGGTCTCTCTTCGCTGGCAACCCTAACCCTATGTGAATCCCAATTTCATCCTTCCCACAGCCCTGAACAGAGGCATCTCAAGCCCCTCTAGCTCCATAGCTGGTTTTGTACCTGAGTCTGCTTCCCTGACCTTGCAATTGGTTTGTCTCCCTGACCAAATATTTTAGCATCTTAAAGAGGAACAGTTAATAGTATAGATCATTTTGTTAGGGGAGAAGCCAGGTTTTATACCTCTGTTTTGAACAGATTTCTATTCTACTATGTGTATCCGATATGAAGAAGAAAAAGAATAGTTTTTATACCCCAATTTTCTCTACTGAAAGGAGTCTCAAAGCGGCTTACCTTCCCTTCCTCTCCCCACAACAGACACCTTGTGAAGTAGGTGAGGCTGAGAGAGCTCTAAGAGAATTGTGACTAGCCCAAGGTCACCCAGCTGGCTTCAGGTGCAGGAGTGGGGAAACCAACCTGGTTCACCAAATTAGAGTCCGCCGCTCATGTGGAGGAGTGGGGAATCAAACCCGGTCCTCCAGATTAGAGTCCACCGCTCTTAACCACTACACCACGCTGGCTCTCATGCAGCAACTGTGGACCCTATTTGGGTGGAAAGGTAGTGTATAAATGTTTTAAATAATGAAGATGATGATGTCTGGATCTGGTCAGTGCCCAGATGAGAACCTTCACGGGAATCTCATGCAAGCTACCTGGGCGTCCATGAAAACAGAAAGGTGGAAGAGAAAAGCAACAATCCTTTGCATTAGAATGTATTTGGATTTTCTGTTATTAATTCACTTGGCTTTGTTTCCTGTCTACTAACAGCTACTGTTAAAGCAACACGCTCATGCCTAACAATCATACAGTCTGAATTCGTTTGTTTTTTATTGTTGTGCTTTCTGTTGGCATGGTCTTAAAAGAAGTTCAGTGCAGTGGTAGACATGTGCATTGATAAATATTTAGCAAAGGGCATGGTCTATCTTCCATTTACTGAGAACCAAAGAGCAGTCTTAGGGGATGGCATTTACAGATTTTAATATCTGTGAAACCTTCAGATAAGCCAACATCCCTCTTCCTTGTAAGAGTATTTCTGGCTAGAATTTTTTTTTACCTTTATAGGAACTAGTATTCTGTGGCATAGGGTTTTTGTTTTGTTTTGCCCAAGCTCTGTTTTCATCCAGAGTCAACATGAATTCGCTAGTTCCATAATGTTGTTTTAATTTTTTTAATGCCCCCCAGGCTTTTATCCTCAAGATCAAAAGCCTTTGACAGTTTAGCATCACTGATCTTTTCTCTGATGAATGCCAAATCTTCTAATATAGAAGATTTTGCCCAATCACTGATAAATCTTGTAAAGAGAACTGTAGTTGCGTAGATGCCCAGGCCAGATACTACCGTTTTAGACTTCTGCTATGAAGCTTAATTAATCATATGGTCGGATGCTGCCAATTTCTCCTACATCCAGCCACCTGGGAAAAGGTGGCAAGGTCACCATGTGAGGCTAGTGCTCCGGATTTAAACCCTTTCAGTGCTTCCATATTTTGTGGCTTAGAGCATCATTTCATACATAAATGACACAGCTAAATATTCCTTTAGCTCTATTAACATAAAATTAAAGGGTTTTTTTCCTTAGGAGATAATTAGTTGATACCCCATTGAAGTTCTAATTTATTTCTAAAGAAAAGCCTGTAATTGGACATTGTTCTTACCCAACCGCAGAAGAAATCTCATGTGTAAGTGGCTGATTTGACGTCGGCATAGCGAAGGCTGCTTTTCTGCTGTTGTGTGCACTTTTTTTTCAACACATGCTTGGCAAGCACCTATTGCCAAAATCATCGTGTAGCCTTGATGTGATGAAGCCAAAACCAAGATGTTGCCTCCTCTGTTCCAAAAATAGTTGATAGAGGGGAGATAATTCAGAAAGAATAACAGGTGGATGAAGTTAAATTGAGCATATGCCACCACGCGATCATAAATGTGGACTTGCCAGCACTATGACATCACCTGTTGGCTTCTCAGAATTAAGGAGCATGCTCAGCAACTTCTATTAATGGGAAAAGTTAGACCAGCGTGGGGCATTGCACTGAACATGACACTATTGAACACATGAACACATGAAGCTGCCTTCTACTGAACTAGACCCTTGGTCCATCAAAGTTAGTATTGCCTACTCAGACTGGCAGCAGCTCTCCAGGGTCTCAGGCAGAGGTCTTTCGCATCACCTATTTGCCTAGTCCCTTTAACTGGAGATGCTGGGGACTGAACCTGGGACCTTTTGCATGCCAAGCAGATGCTCTGCCACTGAGCCACAGCCTTTGGATTCAAAGGGGTTGATTTCCATGAGACATACAACATCTGGTAATTTAGGGGCAATTGCTTTGAAAGGAGAAGAAAAGTTTCACCTGTACAGGAAGCATTTCCCTAAGTTGCACTTAGCTTTATTTGCCTCCTCTAGTGTCAGCAGACAGTCATATCTGGTTAGCTACACTGTGCTTCCATGACATTCTTTATGTGATCTCTGATTGGCTGGAATGACCCTAAGAAGAAAGAAGTCTTAACTGGGGGAAAAAATAGTGAGGCAACAGAAGCAGGTAGGGAAAACAAATTGTAGCACCCCCCCCAAAAAAAAAACCCTACCCTTACACTTAAAACAGTTGTTCAAGAAACATTCCTTGCCCCAGTATTATATTTCAGCACAAGAATCAAAATGGAATAGCATTCTTGGTGTATTAGGGTCAAGCATAGAGGCTGAACAGTCTCCGTTAGGTTCATGGTTTGTATCTGGCCTTTACAGCTTCAGACTGCATGAGAGTAATTACAAATGTAAATTATCCATATGTAAAAAAACAAACTTGGCATTAAAAAATTCCGATATCACAGGGAACACTACAAAGCCTTTTCCTTGACAAAGTAGCTTTCTCCGAGAAAGGTTTTTTTTTTAAAAAAATCTGTGAATATTCAGACCTTCAATTCCTGACCTACACATTGAAGAATCCAACATCGAATGCATCTTCTCGGGATACTAATGGCATGCCTCCTCCTTTCACCTGGGAGGAGTTCAAATACTTATAAAGAGCATTGGATAATGTGGGGCCAATCATTGTCCTTCACTCTAAGAGGCTCTGCAGGATTGTTGTGAGGAGGAAACTGGGTAGCTGACAAGTATGCTTCCTTAACAGTGCCATCCCAAGTAGAGTTATACCCTAAGTCCATTGATGTCAAAGGTCTTTGAAGGGAGTAACTCCGATGTAAGTGACTCAGATGTTTAAATGGAATACGTTTGAAGTGGTTGACCCTATACACTGTGGGCTCATTTCAGCTCTTGGTAGCTTCCTGTCTTGACAACTCCAGGCTAGATGTTTATCAACCACACAACAATGGGTAGAGAGCAAGAGATTTCAGTTGTTGCCCATAAGTTGTCCCTGTTAGAGGACAGGGGGAAGGTGGAAAGGCAAAATGATCTAAGCCAAAGCCTTGGAAAGTTCTCACAGATTCAGAATAAAACAGGAGGCCAGTTGTACTGTTAGTTGTAATTCAGAGATGTATCCTTATAAAGAACATAGAGGATCTCTGCTGGATAGCATTAGGAGTTACACAGAACATTCAGGAAGGTTATGCTTCTTTAGCGATATACTATTACTTTCACTTCAGTGTGTCCCTCATGTGATTGAATCCTCACTTATCATACCAATGGCACTTTAGAGACTAACATTTATTCCAGCATAAGCTTTCCGGAGTCAGAGAGCTCTCTTCATCAGAGGCATGAACTGGACACCTGTAGCAGATACATTTATATATAATGTTACAAGCAAATTACAGGCGTGAGTGGGGAGAACTTACAAAGACAGGCCTGCTCCTGTCTTTCTTTACACTTTAAATGTGCACTTCATACATCTGATGAAGTGAGCTTGGGGTCACAAAAGATGATGCCAGAATAATTTTTGGGTAGTCTTTAAGAACATAAGCAGAGGTCTGCTGGATCACTAGAAGGTAGTCCATCTAGTCCAGCATCCTGTCCCACACAGTGGCCAATCAGTTAATAGGGAAGGCCCACAAAAGGGCATAAATGTTGCTTCCTGGCACTAGTATTCAGAGGAATACCACCTCTTAAAGTGCCACAAGACTCCTGACTTACCTTGCTGCTACAGACTAACATGGCTACCCGTCACAGTTGAGAACCAGAATGCTAGGAGGACCCGAATGGACCATCCATTTCCTATTCCTATGGCATCCTTATCAGACATCTGTCTTGCTTTTCTCTGAAAACTGCTCAGGATCATGCTTAGAGCTTTGGCAGCATTCTCCTCAGAAATGGTCCTTCTGCCATTTTCAAGCCAGTTCGATCCATCCCTCCAAACACCAGTGTGTAGAGTTCATATTTTATGCCTGAAATGTTTTGTGTACACTAGAGACATAACGATAAGAACACCATTTGAGTCCAGTAGCAGCTTAATGACCAACATTTTTTGGAAGGCATAAGCATTTGCAAGCCAAAGCTCACTTCATCAGGTATCTGACAAAGTGAACTTTGACTCATCAACGCTTATGCCCTGGAAAAAGTTTTGGTCCTTTAGGTGCTGCTGGTCTCAAATGTTATTCTATTACTGCAGATCACCATGGCTACCCACCTGAAACCACAACAGGTAGAGGCACTTCGTTAGTTTGTGCATGCAAGAAGAATGGACTACTGAAATAGGAAGTGTGTGAGTGCTTTCACCAAGATGCCATTTTATGAACACCCTGGTCATTAATTTTCTGTCCAGGGGACTTCAGCCTTTCATTTTCTTTTTTTCTTTTTATAATTTACTCTTTTTTCTTTGCCAAACCTGATCTGAAAACTAGCACCCCACTTTGGTGCTCCTTCCTATGCATATCTTGAGTGGAAAGTAACCCATGCGGAAAGACATTCAGCAGATAGCTGCAGCTGTTGCCATATATGCTCCAGAGCACAATTTTGGGAATTAATAACTTCTAATCCTAAAAATAATATAGATACAGAATCATGTTAGATTCCAAGCTGCCAAGTGGAAGCCTCTTCCTCTTACTTCATAAATATGTTTATAAGAACATGCCCTAATCTCCTTAGAGTACGAAAATGCTTTGGAGATCCCACTCTGTGTTTACAGCTGAAGTTGACAACCGGTAGTAAGTCTTCAGTGCCATCGAGAATAGACTCTGGTACCCCTTGATTTAAACACCAGGAAGACAATAAGCTGACGCCTGTCCTGTGGAAAAACATCCTGTTTGGTCCTGCTGTTTAACTTTAGTGACTCAGGGACGTTCTATGCGTCTGTTATGAATTTGTTACCCTTGTTCTAGAACTGTAGGCTGCCAAAGACAATTGCAGAATCTCCCCACAAATTAGGCCGCTCTCTTTCTTGTCAGTTGCAAAGATGCAAGTTTAATTAATTAAGCAATGATGTAGCACGAATCGCCGTTTTACTTCATCTTCCACAGCATGGCCATCTTTTAGTTGTCCCCAGCTTCTAAAGTTAGTAACCTGTATGGGATTTGTGCTTGGGAGTTTGTTTTAATTCCAAAAGGGACTGTTTTGTTTGGGGCTTTTTTTGTATGGTTTTGTTCCATTGTTGTTTCTTTTTTTTTCTTTTTTCATTTTCATAATTTCATTTTATTATTTCCTATTGGTTTTAGTGGAAGACACTCCCTCCCCTTCTTGGGCCTATCATCATGGTTGAACAAACCTGAGGGGGTTATAGCACTCCTTTATAGGGTTGCCAGGTCCCTCTTTGCCACTGGTGGGAGATTTTTGGGGTGGAGCCTGAGGAGAGTGGAGTTTGGGGAGGAGAGGGACTTCAATGCCATAGAGTTCAATTGCCAAAGTGGCCATTTTTCTCCAGGTGATCTGATCTCTATCGGCTGGAGATCAGTTGAATTAGCAGATCTCCTGCTACTACCTGGCAGTTGGCAACCCTACTCCTTTAGGACATCCACACTTTCAAATTTCGGAAAGCTAGAATAAGAACATAAGAACGTAAGAAAAGCCATGCTGGATCAGACCAAGGCCCATCAAGTCCAGCAGTCTGTTCATACAATGGCCAACCAGGTGCTTCAAGGAAGCCACAAATAAGACAACTGCAGCAGCATTATCCTGCCTCTTAAAGCCTTCCACTGGGGCAGGGAGTTCCACAATTTAATTATGCATTGTGTGAAGAAATACTTCCTTTTGTCTGTTTGAATCTCTCACCCTTCAGCTTCAGCAGATGACACTGAGTTCTAGTATTATGAGAGAGGAGAAAAGTTTCTCCCTGTCCACTCTCTCTAAACCATGCATAATTTTATAGACCTCTATCATGTCTCCCCTAAGCTGGACAGCCCTAAGCATTTAACTGTTCCTCATAGGGCAGTTGCTCTAGCCCCGTGATCATCTTGGTTGCTGTTTTCTGCACTTTTTCAAGCTCAATATCCTTTTTTAGGTGTGGTGACCAGAACTGTACACAGTATTCCAAGTGTGGTCTCACCACAGATTTGTATAAGGGCAGTATGATAGCAACAGTTTTATTTTCTATTCCTTGTTTAATTATGGCCAGCATGGAATTTGCTTTTTTCATAGCAGCTGCACACTTGGTCGGCATCTTCATCGAGCTATCCACTACCATCCCCAGATCCCTCTCTTGGCTTGTTGCTGCCAGCCCTGATCCCATCAGTATATATGTGAAGTTGGGAGTTTTTGCCCCAATATGCATCCCTTTACACTAGCTCATATTAAATCTCATTTGTCATTTTAATACCCATTCCCCTAGTTTGGAGAGATCCTTTTGGAGCTCTTCACAATCTCTTTTTGTTTTAACTACCCTAAATAATTTGATGTCATCTGCAGACCTGACTACCTTGTTGGTCACCCCTAGATCCAGGTGACTGAATAAAGGTGTCCGCCATTTTGAGGCAATGAAAGGCACCCATGTTTAACATTAAAGTCTGTGGGAGAATTGATAGGAAAGATTCCAAAAAAGCTGGAAAATAATTTAATAAAATTGTTTCCGGTCTTACTTTCTATTCATACCCGACAAAGGGAGCTTTGACTCTTTGAAGCGCATATCCTGAAAATCTTGTTAGTCTCTAAGGTGCTATGGGACTTGAATCTTGCTGTATTTAGTGCAGTTTCTCTTGTGTGAGCCCTTACTCAACACCTGGTGCTTTCCTTTTCTATATTTTGTAGTGCAACTTAACTCTCATTGAGAAAGGTGGACTATAAATGATCCAAATGAATACATATTAAATATTTTTAATGCCCATTGCTCACGCAATGTCTTGTGAAAACAGGGAAGTGGTTCAGGACAGGCTAAATTTAACCTAGCACAAGGGGCTGGTGTGACGGTTTCCCCCGCCCACACTTCCATTTGCACAAGGACCCCCTAGCACATGCAGAAATCTTTTGGTGGAACAAAGCTCAAGACTGTCACTCCCCAGGTCTGCACTGTGTTCTAAGTGTCCAAACAGCTGAAAGGAAGGTCATAATAAGGACACCAAGGGGTTCCCTTAGTTAAGCATCTAAATTGAAATGAAAGATAAACCAAAACGTTTCAGAAAGGAGATGAGGGTGCTAATAGGAGAGCATTACCCCCCCCCCCCTTAGCATTGTTTTTACAAATGTTCTTCACGTGCACAAGGTTCAGCTCAGTAAAAAAAAGAGCTAGTGGCAGAAGCATGCCTCTTTTTTAAAAAAGTGCAGATTTACATAGAATAATAGAGTTGGGAGGGGCCATACAGGCCAAGAAGTCCAACCCCCTGCTCAATGCAGGATCAGCCTAGAGCATCCCGGACAAGTGTTTGTCCAGCCTCTGCTTAAAGACTGCCGGGGAGGGGGAGCTTACCACCTCCCTAGGTAGCTGATTCCACTACCGAGCAACTCTAACAGCGCATTCCTGAGAGGAATGCGGGTGCCGGGCTTAGAAGGCAACCCAGCGGCATTGCCTCCTAAGGAGGTTTTGACCTGGCTGAAACCTCTGACTGGCGCCAAAACTCTGTGAAACCTACATAGGGTTACACGGGAGATACGGCACCTAAAAGGTGGTGTATCTCGCTAAAAATAAAAGGGGGCGTTCCCGAGCCGAAAACGGTGGCCCTGCCCCAGGAATGCCCCAGGAACGCCTCCCGGGTCGCCGCCGCAGCCTGTGCTGGTGTCCAGATGCTGGTGGCGTCTGGGCCCAACGGCAGCGGCCAGGGACCGGTGTCCGGGCCTGCACACCGGCGCTGGGGCCACCAACACCAGCGTGCGCCTTCCGGGCACTGGCGGTGTGGGCCCTTGCACTGGTGTGCGCCGTTGCCGGCCTCCTAAGGACTTTCGTTTGGGATGCCAGTGCATCTCAGGAATGTGCTGTAACTGTAAAACATTTTTTCCTAATATCCAGCCAGTATCTTTCCTCCTGCAATTTAAACCCATTATTTTGAGACCTATGCTCTTCTACCAACAGGAACAATTCCCTGCCCTCCTCTAAGTGACAGCCCTTCAAATACATCCTGGTGTGTATGTACTGACCAATCCATTGTTCACATATGTCCAATTGAACAGGTTGGATCTGACTTTTGGATGTGCTTCCCAGTCATTGGGTTGGACCCAGCCAGCTTTCTCATTCCCCCTCACCCAATTCCCTTCCTTACTTCAATCCCCACCCCATGGATTTTTTGTATGTGTCGGTCCCATGATCTCCAGGAGAACATTTTTGGGGTGGCCACTGGCCAGTGGGGACCCCTCCTTCCTTTCTCCTCAGCAGAAAAGCTGGTTGGAATCCAACCCTTTGCATGTAACTAGACTAGTTGCACACAGTTAGGGTTTATTTGGGACTCTGATTTTGCATTGCTGGAAGAGACAGATGACCCATCAAAAGGTAGCAGCATCTCCCCAGGTGTGCCCAATGCTGAAGGAGACAGTGATCCTGAAGGCAATCTTTGCTGTTGTCCTTGGCTGTGTCCAGCCTGAGTTTTCCTCTCTACATTAATTTCATTTCAAAGCAAGACAGTCGCTTTGTGGCTTTGTAACACGGACATAGTATGACATGATGCTGTCAAACCTTTTTAACCATCATTAAACCCTTCCCTCAAGGGATATTTTTCAATCAGACTGTATTACCGTCAATGTGGACTTTGTACCTGGATGTCACAACTTCACTTGCTTGTCAGAGAAGAGCATCAGGGAGGAGTTTCTCGTAAGGTTTATGGGCCATTCTGAGAAGTTTGCTCTCTAGGCAAAGCCTGGTGGTTTGTTCCATACAGAAAGAAATGTTATCAGTGCCGGTCTGGAGCAAGTAAGCAAATACAGAGCTGAAATATAAGTCCTGGTAAGGCTGGGTCCATACGGTCTTCCATCGGAGGGCCAGTGCTTGAGACAGAGTCAACAGCAGGGGTAGTCCACAGCCTAGGCTGGCCTCAGATATATATGGGCCCTTGGATACTTTTGTATCACCAAGAAATACAAGATGGCTTCAGAAACACCTGAAATGTTTCAAGAAGAAGAAGAGTTGACTTTTATATGCCGACTTTCTCTACCACTCAAGGGAGACTCAAACCGGCTTACAATCACCTTCCCTTACCCTCCCCACAACAGACACCCTGTGAAGTAGATGAGGCTGAGAGAACTCTAACAGAGCTGTGACTAGCCCAAGGTCACCCAGCTGGCTTCATGTGTAGGAGTGGGGAAACAAATCCAGTTCACCAGATTAGCCTCTGCCGCTCATGTGGAGGAGTGGAGAATCAAACCTGGTTCTCCAGATCAGACTCCACCGCTCCAAACCACTGCTCTTAACCACTATACCATGCTGGCTCCTATTGAAAAGGGCCTTTGGTATGATTAAAGGTAAAGGTCCCCTGTGCAAGCTCTGGGTCATTCCTGACCCATGGTGTGATGTCACATCCCAACGCTTACTAGGCAGACTTTTGTTTACGGGTGGTTTGCCAGTGCCTTCCCCAGTCATCTTCCCTTTATCCCCAGCAAGCTGGGTACTCATTTGACTGACCTTGGAAGGATGAAAGGCTGAGTCAACCTTGAGCCGGCTACCTGAAACCAACTTCCGTTGGGATCGAACTCAGGTTGTGAGCAGAGCTTGGACTGCAGTACTGCAGCTTACCACTCTGCGCCACGGGGCTCTTTTTGGTATGATTAGGAAGAGGTATTTTGATCCCCATGTCATTTGAATAAAGCTTGCATGCATAGGTTGAGTGGAGGGAAACAGGTTATGCTTATTCGATGATATTTTTTTAACTCTGTGTGAAGAACACCAAGTTTGCCACTTGTTCAGAATGAGACCATAAGAAGAGACCTGCAGAATCAGACTAGCAGTCACTCTATTCCAGCTTCCTGTTTTACACAGTTGGCAACCAGTCACCCTGGAGGGGGAACAAACAGGACATAGATGCCAAGGCCTTCCCTTGTCATTGCCTCCTCGCACTAAGCAAGCCTGATATTTGATGGTTTTGCTGATTGTCCACTGTTCATGCTGACTGGAGGATGGATATGGGCAAGGGCAAAGGTTTCTTCACCATGGGGGAGCACTGCCAGGCAAGTGAGGGCAGTTTTCTGCAAACCCTACAGGTGGGCTTCCTGGTGGAATATGACTGGCTGTTGTTGGAAGCAGGCTGCTGGATTAGACACATCAGCATGGCTACTCTAACATTAATACTTTTGTTGCCATTTCAGTGTCCTCCTTGCTCCTGTGCTGGGTACTGCATCTGCCACTGGTGCTCATGAACAGCCTGAATATAGCAGCAGAAAAGAGCAAGAGTCCAGTAGCACCTTAAAGACTAACAAAATTCCTGGCAGTGTATGAACTTTCTTGAGTCACAGGTCTCTTTTTCAGATACAGCTAGAATGTGAGTCCATCTGCCCTTAAGTAGAGAAGAGTGAATTCAGACACCCAGTGTAAATGTCAAAAGCAAGTAAATAGCTTTAGCAGGCGTGATTGAATTAGGTGTGATATGCAGAGGGGTAGTGGGTGTGGAGAAATTAGCATGGGTCATGAGACAGGAATCCCAGATTTCTATTCAATCCTGGAGAATGCATAGTCTTGAGCTTCATTATTAGTTGTAATTCAGCTGTCTCCCTAGTCTCCCTTTGAAATCCCTTTGTAAGAGACTACTCTTAAACCAGCAACTGAATGTCCTGGAAGGTTAAAATGTTCACCCACTGGTTTCTGAATGTAGGCGAACTGCACACAAAAAAACCTTAAGAGTTCCTTTCCATCTTGTGTGTGTGTGAAGTGCCGTCAAGTCGCAGTCGACTTATGGCGACCCCTTTTTGGGGTTTTCATGGCAAGAGACTAGCAGAGGTGGTTTGCCAGTGCCTTCCTCTGCACAGCAATCCTGGCATTCCTTCTCTTGAGGGTTCCAAAAAAATAATTCCAAGGCTTGCAGCATTTCAGATTTTCTTTTTGGGAATTTTCTAAAATACCCCCCTCCCCCAATATAATCAATTCAACCCTATTTGCTCAGTCAAAACACTCAGCATCATCCTTGTTCTACAGTTGTTACAGCCAGGCATAGAATTTCATCTGTCTCACTTGTACACATTACTAAACTACACTTTTTCTATATAGACTAAGAAAGAAATTTTTATTTTTTTTAAATGGGAGAGTTTGGATTTTAACAAGCCTATGGAAAAATACAGCCTTAAGGTTGACTGTGGGTTTTTTATTTTAACCAGACATGTTGCACACGTCAATTTTTATATGATAGAATCATCTTATTTTCCTCCCTAAATTTTTTTTACAACAAAAACCAAGAAATTATGTTCAACCCTTATTTCTAGATTCTGCTGCTAGTGGATACGTGCCTGCCTTCCAATTCAGAAATAAGTTGGTTTTGGGTTTTTTAAAGCCATAGAGCAAATAAATCCTATAGAATAAAATGCCCAGTAAAAGTAAATTCTGTGTATTACAATTCCTTGATGCTGTCTTATTTCAGGTTTAAAATAGCAACCCAAAACAGTTTTCCAGGAAGATATTTCGGACTGGTTTCTGCTGTCTAAGAAACGGTGAGTATGTGTGCGCGCACAAGCAATTTGTACAAGCACAAGTCATTTCTCCCCAGTTTTTGTCATTGTTATTTCCTGAAACCATGCACACAAAAGATGGAAGCACTTTACCAAGTAGGTGTTGGTTTTGATTTTGTTTTTTTGGTGTCGTGCTAATTGTCTGAGGTCCAGATTGAATATCAAGTGGCCTTGTATTGCCGTGTGAATGATTTATACATCTCTGACAACAGCCGGAATCCATAAAGGTCACAGACCCAGCCTTGATTCAGTATCATTGTTACAAAATAGCCAGCTGCTGAAAGCCCCTCTGGTGATCAATGTTACCTGCCAGCTTGGCTGATCTTGGGCTGGGGAACGGTGTAGAAAGCAAAGATCATGAGGAGACGATAGCGACGCTGGTGATATGCCAGCCAGGGACACTCACAGCCATAATCCTCCTCAAGTAACACTAAGTGGAAGTAACCGGTAACTTGCTGTGCAATGAAATTTTGAGAACATTATGCATGTTACAACCGGAGCAGCGAAAAGGCAAATGCCACGATACAGGGATAGAAGTCCAGTTGTGGGGTTCTGTCATTATCGTTGTTTCAAATAGTAAATTGGCTGCTCCCATCCCCCCCAGCCAATAATGAAAGCAACAAGATCCAGTTACTGACAGACATACACGAGGGTGTCACCACATACACAGAAAAGCGTGACTATAAATTTGGCAAAAGAAAAAGACAATAACTGGTCTGATGAGAATGGAGTATGCGCCAGGAAGTGTGGAATGTTGAGAGCAGTTGATGGTTAAAGGGGGTGTTAAGTGTGCATGTCTGAATGTGTAATTGAATCAAGGGAAACAAGTTCCTTGTAATTGCATCAGGGGAAAACAAGCACCCTGTGGAGCTTGGAGTTCTCCAGGGCTCCTGAGCTGTATGTTCCCACTGGCTACTGGGATTCCCCACCCCCCAAATCATGGACTTGAGGGGGGGAGTGGCCGCAGGCGGCCATAAGCAGGGGTCCGGTCACTGTAGTTCAGTTCAGTTCTTGTTCTCACAATAAAGCGGTTGCTGTTGGAACTCCGTCTCTGTCCTTGGGGAATTTTTCACGGAGATTTGCTGCGCTTTCAAATCTGATTTGTGTCGGTGCAAATTTTTGGTTATTCATTGTAGGTCCGCATTTTCCCAGAATGAGCAATAAAAGCCGCGTTATAACTGAGGCAACTGAAACCACTTTTAAACCGTCCTTTCCTGTTGGCGCATGTTTTTTGGCTCAGAGGCCCATGAAGAATTGTTTGCTTCAGTTCCGCTGCCCCTGCCCGTGACGTCTACTTTCTCCTCCCCCAAGAACGGTGATTGGCTGGGGGAGTTTCACACTTGGACAAGAATACCGCCCCTTTTGCTGCCTGCCTGCCTGCCTGCCTAGAGTCCTGGCACTTCTCTCCCTCCGTCCCGGAGGCTGGCGGGCGGGCAGGTGGCATGCCTTCCCTGCCCCTCACCCAGGATGGGCCTTGGAGCTGGGCCCACACCTCCAAGCCCAGGGGGACGTCGGACGGATGGCTCCAGGGGAAGACTGGCGGGGCCACGCCATGTGCGCTTCGCGCGCTGGGGGTGGTGGTGGTGGCTGCTCGGTCTAGGGCAGCTGGACCCATGGGGGGATGTTCAAGGGAAGGGGCTATTGGCCCCTCTACCCCAGCGGGGAAGGGGGATTTTTGAGAATTCGGATGGGACAAATGTGCATCCTGAGAGTGGAAAACCCGAGGCAAAACTCCCTCCTATCACTCTTCTGAAGAGGGGCGGCCAGTCTGCTCTGGGTCTCCCTTCTCTCTCTCGATGCACTTGGGCCGGATCAGGGCCGGCGCGCAAGCCAGGGGCCTTCTTTCCTCTTCCCCCCCGCCATGCACACTGGCTGGATCGGGGCCGGCGCGCAAGCCAGGAGCCCTCCTCTCTCTCACGATGCACTGGGGCCGGATCATGGCTGGCGCGCAAGCCAGGGGCCTTCTTTCCTCTCCCCCCCCGCCATGCACACTGGCTGGATCGGGGCCGGCGCGCAAGCCAGGGGCCTTCTGTCCTCTCCCCACCGCCATGCACACTAGCTGGATTGGGGCCGGCGAGCAAGCCAGGAGCCCTCCTCTCTCACACGATGCACTGGGGCCGAATCATGGCCGGCGCGCAAGCCAGGGGCCTTCTTTCCTCTCCCCCCCGCCATGCACACTGGCTGGATCAGGGCCGGCGAGCAAGCCAGGAGCCCTCCTCTCACGATGCACTAGGCCTGATCAGGGCCGGCTCGCAAGCCTGGGGCCTTCTTTCCTCTCCCCTCACCGCCATGCACACTGGCTGGATCGGGGCCGGCGAGCAAGCCAGGAGCCCTCCTCTCTCTCACGATGCACTGGCTTTAATGCAAGAGGTTTACAGTGGCCATTTATGCACTGGAGGTTTTTTCTTGGATTTGCTGCTCTCTAGATGTACCCTTTCCCCATCCAAATTCTCAAAACTCAACAATCAGCCCCCAAGAAGAGTTCTGAGAATTAGGATTGGGAGAATGTGCATCTAGAGAGCTGCAAATCCAAGGCACACCTTGGATCCAAGGCACACCTCTTGGCACATGGATGCAATTCCTGCCCCCCCCCCCCAATCCTGTCTTTCATTAAAGGGCAATGGGTTCCACACCTATAGAAAATAGAGGGAAGCTTGAGGAAAGCGCTGCCTTGCCTCCCCCCCCCAATTTGGAATCTGACTGTTCCAAAAGCAGAACAGAGCGAGAGTGGAAGAAAAATGGAGGAGACCAGAGGGACTGGTGCTTGTTTTTTGCGCTGGGGCTGGTGAACCGCACGAGGTAATCTGCTGGGCGGAGTTAGGGCGGAGTTGGGGGCAGGCATAAACAATGAGCTTGTTGGAAGGGGAGGCCTCCTGCAAAAGGGACAGACCAAACCATTGTCAAATACAGCGTGCTTTGTTCCCATGAAAAACCAAAACTACAGATAATTGATGGGGATAAATCGCAGCCATGAAAAAAACATTTAAATCAAGTTTTTTATTGGTCCATGGCAAAAGAGAAGCAAAATCTACCATGAAAAATGCCCCCTTGTGTGTTCCCCCATGCAGACTTAACAGGGGGAAAAATGGGCAGGGAAAGTTAGCCTGATCAACCTCATGAGAGCTTATAGAAGGCATGGAGAAATTTGGAGTGCTCAGGAGGATTTCCAAATTGTTCCCTCTTATCACCACTCATTGTAGGGTTGCCAGGTCCCTCTTCACCACCAGCGGGAGGTTTTGAGGGCAGAACCTGAGGAGGGCTGGGTTTAGGGAGGGGAGGGACTTCAATGCCATAGAGTCCAATTGCCAAAGTGGCCATTTTCTCCAGGTGAACTGATCTCTATCGGCTGGAGATCAGTTGTAATAGCAGGAGATCTCCAGCTACTACCTGGAGGTTGGCAACCCTAACTGCAAGTCACTATGGGTATCAGCACCAGCAGAAAGGTGGGGGAATGAATGCTCCCCCAAATAAATAAGAAATGTTTGAAGGAGGTCTTAAGATGCCCAAGCTCATATGGGTTCCTCCCTGTACATCTCTTCCCCATACTTCTTCCAGGTTTTTTTTATGAGTCTTCATTTGTTTCAAAAGGAACATTCCTATTTAAACCAAATGAAATGCAAAAGGACATGAGGACAGACTGGGGAAAAAATGAGGAGAGACTGAAAAACAGAAAACCCCCAAAATAAAAACAAAGACAGCCATCCAGTCAAAGGTTTGGGGGAACCATGCATGGGTAGCACATTGGAATGGGTGTTAAGGGTGGGAAAGGAGGAAGGTGGAAACAAAGCAAACAATGCTTTGTGGAAAACATGATTCCCATCTCTGAATATGCTGCCGAAAGAGCTCTTGACACATTATGCTACCTGTGTGTGTTACAATGCAAAGATGCTCTTTACCTTGGAGGCAACATAAATTCAGTGTGATAATACACAGACTGCCAAGGCTAATGCTTGTTTAAATGCTGGCCTAATTGTAGCATGCAACCCACCTACATTGATGGCATGTAGTTTGTTTTTATGCCAGAGATGTCACAACCTTGTTGGACCTAACCTTCTCCCCCCACCCCCCACCTAATGGCATCAACATTTTCTTTCACCTTTCGAATCCATCCTGTTTTCAGTTCTCTAGATCATTCACTGTTTGCACTGGGCCTGCCCATCGCTGAAGTTAACCGCCTTTCAATGTAGCTATTGTTGTGCCACTGTTTGCTTATGAAGCAGCCACACAATAACACTAGTGTATACGGGAGGAAAAAATGCGTAGACGATAAACTGTCCATTGTCTGGACACTTGGGAGAAACGAATGAAAGGGGTAGGGGAAAGGGTGTCCAGAAAAATCTGAAATGGGGAGGACAAACAGCAAAAAGTTGTACAAAATGAGCAGCAGGGGAGACACATCTTCACCAAATTTAAAAAGGGATTGGGAGCAGAGATGTTCTTGTTTTCATCATGATTTACTTACTTAAGAAATGCATGAGAACCACTGTGGTGTAGTGGTTAAGAGCAGTGAATTCTAATCTGGAGAACTGGGTTCGATGCCCCGCTCCTCCACATGAAGCCTGCTGGGTGGCCTTGGGCCAGTCACGGTCCTGTCAGAATTCTCTCAGCCCAAGCGGAGTCAGGCAATGGCAAACCACCTCTGAACATCTCTTGCCTTGAAAACCCTATGCCATTGCCATAATTCAACTATGACCTGATGGCCCTTTCCATTCCCACATGTGCTTTTCACTGTGCACTGAAACCTGAAGTGATACTCCTGGGATCAAGTCCCAGAAGGTGGACACTAATTTTGGGCAAATTATGTGCCTTGACTACCTCTCCTCCTTAAGTGAGGTTTCACTAAAAGTAGCAAAGCTTTACCTCCCCGAAAGGTATACAGACCTTAAAGCATCCTCATGGGCAGAAAGACTGCCTTGGGAAGTGGTAACCTAGCCTTCTATATAAACTTTTTCTTTGGTTTTTTTTTCTGTTTTCTGAAGGAAATTAAAAAAAAGGAAGAAGTAAAAAGTCTGATGAGGAATAAATATACCCAGGAGCAACTGTGTGTTTGTTGTAGTGCACCGGCATAAATCTGCTCATGGTTTGCACTTGGATTACTGGCAAGTGTTCACCTCCACCATGTCCCTTTGTTACTCCCATAAAAATCTTTGCCTGTCATTCCCTTCCATACTGGTTCGTCAAACATCCAAACCTACCCCTCCAATACACCTTGAATGAAACATATCATTTTCTTTTTTGAAGAACCACATTTAGTTCATGCTAAGCCACATTTGGCTCTGTAGACATAGGTTGTAACCCCCTGCTCTAGCCCATTCACATATTCATGTTATTACACTATTGACAGGGATATGGAACTCCTTGCCCCAGGATGTGGTGATGGCTGCCAACCTCGAAGACTTGAAAAGGAAGTGGACATGTTCATGGAGGATAGGGCTACCCATGGCTACTAGTCAAAAGGAATACTAGTCATGATGAATACCTATTCTCTTTAGGATCAGAGGAGCATGCCGATTACATTATGTGCTTTGGAACACAGGCAGGTTGCTGCTGCAGTCGTCTTGTTTGTGGGCTTCCTAGAGGCTCCTGGTTGGCCACTATGTGAACAGACTGCTGGACTTGATGGCCCTTGGTCTGATCCAGCATGGCCTTTCTTATGTCATCATGATGAATTTCTTATCCTGGATGTTTTGACCTGAAAATCTCCATTTTGGTTTTTGCTTCTCCTTTATGGGAATTAAATCCACAGGTCTTTATTTTCATGCAATTTTCTTACACCAAATTTTTACATACACATTGGTTCTCGTAGGTTATCCGGGCTGTGTAACCGTGGTCTTGGTATTTTCTTTCCTGACGTTTTGCCAGCAGCTGTGGCCGGCATCTTCAGAGGAGTAACACTGAAGGACAGTGTCCTTCAGTGTTACTCCTCTGAAGATGCCGGCCACAGCTGCTGGCGAAACATCAGGAAAGAAAATACCAAGACCACGGTTACACAGCCCGGATAACCTACGAGAACCAATGAACTCTGACCGTGAAAGCCTTCGACAATATTTACATTCACAATTTATACATTTTTGAACATGGTGGGCTTTTCTGCATGCTCAACTTATTCCTGCTTTTCTTAGCAGTTGCTCTGCAAGCATCAGAATCGTGTTATTTATTATTTATTATTATTATTTTATTCAATTTGTACCCCACCCTTTCCCAACCCAAGTTGGGCTCAGGGCTACTTCCAGCATTATATAAATACATAAACAACAATATACAGTTAAAATTCAAATATGAAATCCAACAATAAATTCCAATAATGAAATAAGATCAATCAAATAGCCCTTATTTATCAGTGCACAGGATCACGACTGACCTGGGAAAAAGCAGCCAGAGCCCCCACTTAAAATCTCAGTGAGGCAAGCAGAAGAAAAATGAGTGTGTGTGTGTTGAGCTCGGGGCTTCTGCACGTCTGCCCTCCCTCTGCATTTTCCCAGTTGTTTAGTTGGGTTATTTTTTTACAGATGTGCTTTAAAAAAAAAACCGCATTTTTGAGGAAGGGTGCTGTCATCATTAGCATAACAGCATCACCCTCCCTTTCTTTTTTGGTGATACACTACATCAATATACCCCTAGAGGAGGGCTATGCCCTGCCCTCTTCCTTCCTTGTAATTGGCTGATTGGACAATGGTCTTCTTCTCACCATGTTGATTTTGAACGTACTGGAGAAGACGTCGTGTAGGATGTTTTTTATAAGATGCATTGGTTGCATTGGCATTTTGCAACTGCTCAGTCAGAAGGATAAAAATGGCAATTCTCGGCATTTCGCGAAAGGTGTTTCTTCTATGTTCAGAGTTACCCACAACATGAAGTGTTTTGGTTGGCTAGTATACTTCATGGCTCACTAGTGATTGGCTGAAAGATTGCCTTGATGGCAATTGTCTGATTGGTTGTGGAGCCAAAAATCACACATGTTCAAGAATTGTCATTTGTCCACACACAATAGAAAGTTTTAACCAATCCTGGAAAAAAACATAACAACAAGCAGAAATGTTTTAAGGTGGGAGGGGCAGGCTTTCTGGAACATCTCTGATCCACATACTACTTTCAGGCACATGTTCATTAAAAAAAACACCTCAATGATACCTATCAAAAAGCTAGTTCTGTCTATGGGGGGAGGCGTTTGTGGCAACGGGCCTGGAAGAGTATTGATCTTGGCCTGTGCCATTCTTTTATAACAACGTATCAATACAGTGATACATCTTTATAAGGCTAAGATACAAAAAATTGTAATCAAAACTGTGTATTTCCAGGGCAGAGAGGGGGGAGAGAGAGCACAGGTCATGGGGTGTTGACAGTCCTGTCATTGATGTGGGTGGAAGTGGGATGAACAAACAAAACCAACGGGACCATTACAGATGGGAACAAACACAACTCAAAAGCTGGTTTCAGATAAAGACTGAGGGAAAAGGGGTCACAACAGAACCAGAAAAAACAACAACAGGAAAACGCAAGGTGAAAACTAAAAGCTCAAGAAAACGTGCAGAAACCAGAGGGTAAACTGAAGAAGCATGGGGCTAGAACCAACACAATAACCTCATGTGGAAAATGTTTGGATTAGGTTTGCCAGGTTTTTTTTTTTTAATGACAAAAAATGATAGTTTGCACGCTTAGCCGGGGTGGCACCATGGCCGCCATGTTTCAGGCACCTATCAGAGCCAATGACTTAGCAAGGGGCTCATTGCTGACCAGAGATGCTGGGCCCATCCACTCCCACTAGATATGAAAGATTGCCCTCCAGGCCTCTGCACTATTGTATGGGCTTCTCAGACAATTAAAGTATCTCAAAGGACTCACTCTCCCCTCTCCCTTTCAAGAGTGTGTGGGCATACGCATAGGGTTACCAAGTCTAGGGTTGCCAGGCCCTCCTTCACCAATAGTAGGAGCTTTGTTGTGGAGGGACTGGGGGGCGGGGCAGCGGTGATCGGTGCAATAATGTCACTTCCAGGTTTAGCCCAGAAGTGACACCGACACTCTAGCCCATTCCTCCAAATACTCTATAGAAACCATACAGTTTTTGGAGGAATGTGCTAGAGCATCCCCATCACTTCCGGGGTAAACCCAGGGGTGACATTAATCACCCCCTTCATCTGGCTCTGAGCTCCTTGAAGACAACCCTACCCTACAGTCTTCATCAATGCATAATCAGCTCACTCCTGAACACATGAAGCTGCCTTATGGTACGTCAGAACACTCGTCTATCAAGGACAGTATTGTCTCCACTGAATGGTGTTGGATCCTCTGGGTCTCAGGCAGAACTGTTTCATATCACCCACTGCCCAATCATTTTAGCTTGAGACGCCAGGGATTAAACCTGGGACCTTCTGCATTCAAAGCAGGTGTTCTACCACTGAGGCATGACCCCACCCCCTGTCAGCCTGTCATTCCTCGTCTGTAGGGTTTGTGTTGGGATGAGTGTTCTGCTGGATTCTCAGCACCAAACTGATTTTTTTCTCCAGCGCATGCTGTTGTTCCCTGTGCTTACGGACAGGAGAACAATGCTGAAAGCAGCCTGCGACTTTAAATTGTTGTTGGCTATTCATTGCATTGACAATAGATGGTGGTTGTTGTGAACTGGCAAAAAAAAAAAAAAATCTCTCCGCTGAAACTAACAGCAAGCCACTTGGCATAGATCGAGCAGAAAGTGGAGTTGTTTTATTCAAATGTTGGCTGAATACCTAAGCAGCTGCCAGGTTTCTTTTAAGACAAAAATTAGTTTCATTTCTCTGTATGTAGCACTGAAACGTATCAGATAATTATCTCGTTGGTTTTTAGAGTAACCCCCCCCCTACCCTTTTGTTATTTAGGGTTATGTCATCGGCAGGTAGGGGGCATACCAATCTAAGAAAAGTGGCTGTGCTTGGCCGTGCCCATTTGATTGCACATTTGGGTTTCATGGGAATTAGGACACCAGATAAATAAATGACTGCACTCGGATAAGGTGCCTGAACCGCAACCTTGTGCCTTTGCATCAGATTTACCACAATGGCCCACAGTTTTTAAGACAGATGTGTAGGGCTGAAGACAGAGTGCTAGACTTGTGAGAGTCAGCATGGCGTAGTGGTTAAGAGCGACGGACTCTAATCTGGAGAACCAGGCTTGATTCCCCACTCCTACACATGAAGCCTGCTGGGTGACCTTGGGATAGTCACAGTTCTCTCTGAACTGTCTCAGCCCCACCTACCTCACAAGGTGTCTGTTGTGGGGAGAGGAAGGGAAGGCAACTGTAAGCTGGTTTGAGACTTCTTACAGGTAGAAAAAAATAGATGTATAAAAACCCATTCTTCTTCTTCCTAAGTGCTGTCAAGCCACAACCAACATAGGGCAACCCCAGCAAGTGGTCTCCAAGGCAAGTGAGAGGCAGAGATGGTTTGCCATTCCCTCCCTCTGTTGAGCCCTTCTTGGAAGTCTTCTGTCCAAATACTGACTCTTAGCTTCCGAGATCTGACAAGATCAGGCTATACCATGCCATTTCCCCTCCTGTGCTAAATTTAGCCTGGTTCCAATTTGTGCTCAAACCACAGTTCTCTAGAGGTGGCCTTTAAGAATGATGTAATTCTGTTCAGGATACCACCACTAGCCTCCAGCTGCAGATATTTAACATGCAGATATTTAACATGACTGAATGCATGTTAAATATCTGCATGTGGGAGCAGGTAAAAGTGATATTGGCCCTACCCACTTCTGCACAACATGGCATCTCTGCTTGGAGGACGTGTCCATGCATACTCTCACTCCTTGTAATCAGGAATGTGTGGAAAGCAGCTTTCCCATGTAGGTGCTGTTATCATGAGCTGGTGGTCACACACTCTTGCTTGCTCTCAATCTCCATGAGCTCAGTCAACATGCAGAGGGTTAGCATTCTTGTAATAAGAACAGAGCTGATTTCTTTTTGGGTATGTTCCTTGGAGGACCGCAAAAGAATCCTACAGCTTTGATTTCAAAATCAACACTTTCCATTTGAACAGCATTACCAAACATAAGCTGGAGAACGATGACCCCGTTCAAAACACCACTTTTTATCAATTTGGAAACAATCTGAATCAAATAGCATTTCAGAGGCGCTTGTTTGAGCATTTTCCTGACTGCGTTTAGTGACACTCCGCAGACAGATCAAACAATGTGTATCCAGACACAATGCTCACAAGTTGGAATATTATAAAGCTCGAAGTCTGCTCAGCAGTTTGGTGCATGCACACGATGCCTTCTAATTGGGCTACGGCATTACAGCCGTGCCTCTTTTTAAGTTTTCCCGTGGAAGTATAAGCTTTGGAATGACAGGATATCAAAGTGAAAATTAATGTCGGCCACTTGTATATTGCCTAGACGTTACTTTGGAGAGAAAAAACAACGGGAGCGAGACGAAGCCATACATATGTTAAATTCACATCAGTAATAAAGATTAAGTAGAAGTTAATAGCATCCCAGTCATGCTTGTGGAGGTAATCTCCTTTCTGAAAATTCAAAATTAGATTTGGAGGATCGAAGCAAACAGGGGGTGAGACTTTGGCGTAATATTTTAATCAAATTGTCATGAATGAGTGGATACAATTAAGAATTCTGTCAGTCACAGTGCTGAGCCCCTTTTGTTAGTCAGCTGTTGTGAGGGATGCACCAGGGCATCGTGGGTAGAGATTAAACTTGACCTTTCCCAGGATCTTCATTTTTGACCCTCTGGCTAGGTTTTGCTTCTCAGATGTCCATTTTTTTCCCTTTAAGGGGAGAAAAGCAGAAACAGACGTCGGGAGAAGACAAAGGCACTTAAAAAAAACAACACTTCTTCCTTCAAAATAAATAAATAAGTCCCTTGCTTTTAAACAGTGGACAAGCCTCTGTATCGGTTCCCTGCCAGTAATAAAACATCTGTGTGCTTTATCACTGTTTTCTGCTGTGTCCCATATGCATTTTATGGTAAATGACATGTAAAACAAAAGAGTGATACGATTCTAAGATGCAAGAAAAGAGAGTTCCTTCTTTACCAAGATGTCTTTCACAAGTACTAGAATAGGGTATTAAAAAACATAAAGTGCTAAGTGTTTTTCGGCTCTATGACAAGGATACGTACACCCCTGTGTTTGTGTCTGTGTTGGGTGTATAACATGATAATAGCAGAATGTAAAAACCACATGGAGATTTTTTTCTTCAAGGCCATGGTGATATCTATATCTATATCTATAGATAGGAATATAGAGAGGTATATAGATATTAACATAGCCTTGAAGAAGAAAAAAACTCTTATACGGTTTTACATTTTGCTATCATTATGATATATATCTATATCTATATATATCTATATATATAAATATATAGTATACTGAAAACCAAGAGTGAATCCATTACAGATTTGGATTCGGTTCTGATTCCAGTTCATCAGTATTTACTAACTTTTGGATCCACTCCCAGTTCAGAAAATAACTAAAAAAAATCAGTGTTCTTCGGGTACTCTCAACCACTTCTGTACAGATTAATGTCAAGCTCTTACAATTGCAACACAGTTCCTATAAAATAAATAAAAGGGGGGAAATTATGTTATTATGTTATTAAAGATGCAGTTGGCTTGCGCTAAAACCACATGCTTTCCAAAAACCTGTCATTCATATTTGGCCACTGAGAGGATAAAATGCATTTCAGTCCCTGAATATTGACTTGTGCAACAGGAATAGAAAACACAATAAATTTACTCAGATGGCAGTGTGGGTGGAATGAATTAATACGTGTGGAGGTCCAGGTGGCCTCAACCCTTGTCTCTGCATGTTCATCCAAAATTGTGCACAGCTTTTAGCTGGGTTCCAAGGGTGAACACAGAGAATACACATGGTTCCCTGCAGAGCTGAAGTTCAGAGCAATGCATAGATGTTGGGCATGGTGCCAACAGGTGTGATCTCATAGCTGGCGCATGTGTCAATTCTACAAATGTTGTTTGAATAGGGCTAATTTTAGCTTTCAGATATTTTTGTGTTTGTCCCTTCTGACACCAAAGAACAGCAAATAATGTTATTTTGTGCATCAGTGGTGTTACCACATTTCCCAAGAAACTACAGTTCTGGTCAACCAGCTTTTATTTATTTTTTAAAGGATAACACAGAGATAAAAATAAAAAGAAGATGAAGGAAATGATTGAGGGCTGTACACCAGTCTGTTAATGGTTCAGATTGCGTAATCCTTTACGCAATCTCCTGGTAGCCCAGTTTCAGAAAATAAACCCAAAATTAGCCGTTGCGGCAATATTCGGGTTTTGGGTTGACTGAATACCAAAACCTGGGAATCCATATAAAAGCCATAGAAATCATGTTAAAATCATGCATACACATCACAAAAAAATCCACAAAACTGACTGTGAAAAGTAGACAAAATTAGAAAGCAAATAGAAAAAAACTAGGTGGCCTTTATTTGTTTTTTACCAGTTCATCTTTGCCCCAACAACTGGGAACTAAACAAAGGAAACATTTTTCATCCCCATCTTCATCCCCACTTCTGAACGAGGGTTGTCAGCTGGGCTGTTCAGCAGGAGAAACATCACAACACTTTAGGAATTCCACAAATCTGAATGGTTAAAACCCTAGAGATTTAGGGAATTCCTAGAGCATTGCGACATCATTTCTGAGAACAATCAGGAGTGATGTCATGACATTACACAATGTCACTTCCTACCCCCCTTCCATTTTTGCTTCTTCTGGAGTGGAGAATGGCAGCAGAAGTGTAGTGGTTAAGAGCGGCGAACTCTAATCTGGAGAACCGGGTTTGATTCCCCACTCCTCCACATGAGCGGCGGACTCTGATCTGGTGAACCGGGTTGGTTTCCCCCTACTCCACATGAAGCCAGATGGGTGACCTTGGGCCAGTCACAGTTCTCTTAGAGCTCTCTCAGCCTCACCTACCTCACAAGGTGTCTGTTGTGGGGAGAGGAAGGGAAGGAGATTGTAAGCTGGTTTGATTCTCCTTGAAAAGATAGGGAAAATTGGCATATGAAACACAACTCTTCTTCTCCTGGAGGAGGAGTTGGAGGAAAATGTTTCAGGTAAGCAGAGAGATAGAAACAAACTCCCAGAATCATCTGGTTGACTAATTATGAGTTATTGGATTTGCTTCAACCAGCCAGCTATTTTGAGACCACATACACTATGTCGATGTAAAGAATGCTGATGCCTATTCAGCATCAGTTATATGTCATGCTATGGCCTGTAATCTCTATTCAGAGGATTTATAATTTAAATCAAGAATTACAATGATGTAACACGTATATAATCCCTCTGTTGATCTTCTTTCTGCTCTTGCTCTGATGCACATGAATTAAAAACCCTTTTCCTCTGTATTTGAGGACTGAAGAGCCCCTTCTAGGCTTGCCAACAGACAAGGAAGTGTCTAGGAAGTGGGGAAATATGGGCTACCACCATTCCAAATACATTATGTCACTTCCGGGGCAAACCCACAGATGAGGTCATTGTGTTGGTGCAATTCACTATGGTTTTACCATAGAGTTTCCTATGAAACCTACAGAGTCAGTCATGTTGGTGCTATGATATCACTTCTGGGATCACTCCAGAAGTGACATTATGCTGTTGGAGTGACAGGAATTTTCACTGCCAATGTGGATCCGGGGCTGCTGCTGGGAGGTCTCCTACTATAGTGGGACACCTGGCAGCCCTGGTCCCATCCCTTTAATAATGGCTTAATGTGTAGAAATGGGCAGCTGAAGCTTTTATTTATTATTTATAAGTGACTCTAAAGATGAGCAGAGTGGATGGGTAGTTTCATATAGGAAAAGGCTATGTTGGCCCTGAGCCATACAGGGATTTATCTGTCAATACCAGCACCTTGAATTGAGCCCAGAATAAAATAAGGAGCCAGTATGGATCGAATAAGACTGGAGTTATATGGTCACTACCACCCACTCCAGAACATTCAGTACCTACTGTAGCTTCCAGACATTCTTCAAGGGCAGTCCCATGTAGGGTGAATTGAAGTAATATAATCTAAATGCTGGTAGGGCATCCACCACAGTGACAGGGCTATTTTTTTCTGGCAGGGTTATCAACATACTTCTTTAGGGGGAGTGCAACCCCATCCAGAACAGGAGATCTCCCAGTTCTTGCCTCAGCCCCTCCCCCACATAGCACCTCCATTTTGTTGGCCTTAAATTTCAGCTTGTTGGCCTTCATCCATCCCAAAAGCTGCCTCAGGGCACCTGTTCACAGTTTCGAACAGCCTGGGATCTGTTTTCATGACATGGAGGTAAATATCATCACCAGCGTGGTGTAGTGGTTAAAAGCGGTGGTTTGGAGGGGTGGACTCTGATCTGGAGAAGCGGGTTTGATTCCCCACTCCTCCACATGAGTGGCGGAGGCTAATCTGGTGAACTGGATTTGTTTCCCCACTCCTACACACAAAGCCAGCTGGGTGACCTTGGGCCAGTCACACTCTCTCAGCTCCACCCACCTCACAGGGTGTCTGTTGTGGGGAGGGGAAGAGAAGGTGATTGTAAGCCGGTTTGAGTCTCCCTTAAGTGTTTGAGAAAGTTGGCATATCAAAACCAACTCTTCTTCTTCTAGTAAAAAATAAATAAATAAAAAATAAACAGCATCCTGTTAAGCCTCTATTAAACAGACAGGACATTTTTTCTCTCCAGGCAGTTGGCACCTCTGGCCTCTTGTAATTCCTTTGAAAGATGGAAAGAGCAAGCAATGCAGAGGCAAGAACAAGGAACCTTTAGGTTCTTCCTGAACAAAAGCTTCAAACATCTTTTTCTTGGAGTGGCATTTTTCATGTTGATTTGTCTATAGAGGATTAGGTATCTGTACATTATTTTTTTTGCCACTGAGTATAGAGACAATAAACAGAAAAGCATGTCTGTGATTCACTAATAATATATATATTTAAAAGGAAGATCTTGGGCCACACATACTCCTACAAGAAAGACGAACCTGACTCATCTGTTTCCACTGCTGTTTTTTGGGCTGCTGAGTCCTTAAGATGGTACATCAGCTGGCTGCTGACTGAAAAGCAGTGCATCTTTTGCTGACAAGTTGCCATAAAGTGTACTGCTGGAAAATTCAATAATATTCAAAGGCTGGTATACACCTTGGCCTCTAATGAATATTTCTGTTTGGAGGATAAGAACAGCCTTGCCAAAAAGTTCATAGCATTTTAATAGCTTCCCTGCTTACACATACGTGGGTTTGTAACCTAAAAGTAAAAAGAAACATTAACAACTATTGTAAAGTCCCCCTGCCTGATTGCCTGGAGATTATTATTATTTGCCACAACTGAGTAGGCAAGTGGTGGGTAATATGCCATTGGGTAGGAAGATATAGGTCAGGGGACAGCAAGTATGTTGACTTAGCTGCCTAGGAGTTCTCCTTTAAACACAAGGGCCACAAAATGGAGACTCCACAGAAGGTGAATAGCTGAAATCCAAAAAGCCGAATATCTATTCAGCTTTTTCGGGAACCAGCTATTTGGCTTTGGGCAGATTCCCATGTTTTGGTATTTGGTCGACCCGAAACCTGAATATTGCAGAAACAGCTAATTTTGGGTTTATTTTTGGTTTGGGTATATCAATATGCACAACCCTATTGTAGAGTCCACCCTTCAAAGCAGCCATTTTCTCCAGGGGAACTGATCTCTGTAGTCTGAAGATCTCCAGGCCCCACCTGAAGTTCACTTTGGAAAGTCATGCACTCACTCTCAGCCTCAGTTCTCCTTCTGTGCTGTGGGGTCATAATGTCATATAATGTCAATTGGCAGGGGCATGCAGAAGGTCTCAGGTTTGATCCTTGGCATCTCCAGTTAAAAAGATCAGTTGGTAGGTAATTTGGAAGACTCCCATCTGAGACCTCAGAGTGCCGCTGCCAGCCTGAGAAGACGATACTGACTTTGATGGACCCATGGTCTGATTCAGCACAAGGCAGCATCATCCCTTCTTGTGTCCAGTACTTTCCAGGGTCACTGTGAGGTGAAAACATGGTTTGAAACCCATTTTGCAAACGGAAAATGACAGAGTGATAAATGATAAAGAATGGTGCATGTGGGCTTTTTGCTTTAATCCAAAAGTTTTCAAACTTTGTCTACAGGGAACTCTTTTGGCATTGAGTTGTCTGCCAAGAAACCATTGAACACCCACCATGAAAGCCCTGGTTTAGTAAATGAGACATTGTGCCTTAGAGGACAACCTGCTGTAGGACACAGTGTGGGCTTGGCTCACCTCCCTGCTGCCCCACGTGAACCAAGAATGCCCCTTAGAGCCCATCTGAAATCCCGCTGCATCTACAGTACGCAAGCTCTATTTCAGGAAAAGTTGCCTACAGCTAGCATTCCTTGAGGAACCTTGTAAAAACTTTGTGAGTTGTGAAGAACACGGTTTCAAATTCTGTGAAATGGTTTGCATCTAGTTGGGGCTGTGCAGACAAAGGAATCCAGGTTCTTCCTGAACACCATAATCATGACCTCAGAGAAAACTATCCCTTCAGAGTTTCCTTCTCCAAATATATGCTTGTTCAACATTTTCTTTGTCCTAAAGTTACCACTAAAAATTCCAGAGGGAACAGAGTAGTCGAAGTGATGCTGCATTTTAAACCATTAAAAACTTATGCCAGGTTCATAGATGTTTTGCTAGTTATATTCAAAGTAACAAATCAAAAGCTCTTTCCATATCGTGTTTCTATTCGAATGGTTAATACTCTACCTATTTTACTTAACGTATAATAACAAAACATTTTTTCCAGTTCAAATACTTCTTTTGAATGATTTCTAATCCTGGGTTATTCTTTTTGACTTGATTTTTTTAAAAGGTCCCTTTTCATTATATGCAGCCTGCAAGATGAATTTTTAAAAAGGTACTCACGGTGTACAGTGACAATATGCAATCTGCATCTCCATGGTTTGTTTTTACCTTTTGTTACCGAAAGAATAAATTCCAAGCAACTTGTATGACGACGTCAGTTTATCCTCGCACTCCTCTGTATTATGGAATCGAATTATATTTTAACACGGCATTTACTCCATTTGCCTGGGTAATTATTTCAAATAAACTGACAGACCTATTGTGTAGTGACATCACAGTGATTCTAAGTTTGGGATATATATTTTCCCCCTCCTTCTCTCTTTCTCAATCTCCATCTTTCTCTTTGAACAGGAGAAAACAAGCCCTTCTGTTAACTCAGCAAACAGCACAATAAACTGCATTAGCAACATTTAACCAAAGTGTTGAAAAACATACTGAAATCAACCCTCTTGCACTTCAGGGGTTGAAAGGAATATGCATCAAAACGCTTGGCATTTAATTTTTTTCCCCTCTCCCCTTCTTCCGGAATTTAGCCAATGAAATATAGCTGCCAGTGTCTCAGGCCGGCGTGTGTTCTTCTGCAATATGCTCTCGATCAATCAGATTTGCATAACTAAACTGTCGGCAAGCCCGCTCCGCTGCCCAGGTGCTGGGCCATTTGCATATAGAACAGTGAGGAGGTCCCAAGAGTCACTTCAGACTCCAGTGACTGCTGAGCCCGCAGTCCACATAGCACTGGAAATGAAATTGGAACGACAAAAAAAAAAAAAATGGTAGCGCTAGTCTGGAAGGGTGAAATATGCACTTGTGTTTGAAAGGTTATGTAGAGATCAGAAGACAGCATTCCGACAAGAAAATACACACAGGCCCACACAAAGCAAAAGTTGTGGATTTGAATAACGACATTGTTTTGCTGGGTATTCAGATGTCTAGTGGGGAAGCCTGATGAATGAATCTCTCTTTCTCTCATCTGTCTATTTGTCTGTCTGTCTGTCCGTCTATCTGTCTATCTATCTGTCAAAGAGGGAAGCATCATAGTATAGCCTGAACTCGTCAGATCCCAGAAACTAAGCTGGGTCAGTACTTGGAAGGGAGACCTTCAAAGAAGGCTCTGCAGAGGAAGGCAATGGCAAACCACCTCCACTTCTCACGTGTCCTGAAAGCCCCTTGCTGGGGTCGCCATAAGTCAGATGTGACTTAACAGCACTTTACACACATACACACATCTGTCTGCCTGTAGAAGAAGAAGAAGAGTTGGTTTTTATATGCCGACTTTCTCTGTCACTTAAGGCAGAATCAAAGCGGCTTACAATCACCTTCCCTTCCCCTCCCCACAACAGACACCCTGGGAGGTGAGGCTGAAAGAGCATGACTAGCCCAAGGTCACCCAGCTGGCTTTGTGTGTAGGAGTGGGGAAACCAATCCAGTTCACCAGATTAGCCTTCGCCACTCATGCGGAGGAGTGGGGAATCAATCCCGGTTCTCCAGGTCAGACTCCACCACTCCAAACCACTGGTCTTAACCACTACACCACACTGGCTCTTGTGTCCGTCCATCTGTCTGTTGGAAGAACGTTTGAAATAGATATACTTTCTGGTTTTTTTTTTTTTTTAATATGATGTGAAAGACCTTACCCTAATACTCTGGAGAGCTGCTGCCAGTCTGAGTAGATAATACTGACCTTGGTGGACCAATGCTGTGATTCACTATAAGGCAGTTTCATGTATAGTAAACACAAGTTTCCTGTTCCCCTTAATTTTTTATCTGGCTGGAAATTAAATACAAAAGAATAGGGGGGAGGGAGAGAAGATATTTAAGTGCATAATTTATGGGAGTGAGGCATTGGTGAGGAGGGTCAGAGTTCAGTGGTTGAGCATTCACTGTGCGTGAGGAAGGTCCCAGGTTCAGTCTCCGACATCTCAAGTTAAAGGATCTCAGAAAGTTGGTGTTGGTCTTTGCCCAAGAACCCAGAGATCCACCACTACCTCCTGGAGCAATTATTGTTGACCAATGGTCTACCTCAGTAGAAGACAGCTTTGTGTGCTCATATAATGGTAAAGCTAAATCCACTATATGGGTCAAGTTAAACACAAAGCTGTGGGTCTTGTGTTGTTGCTTAGTGACAGGGCATCTGCTTTGCATGCAGAAGATCGCTGGCACTTACAGTTAAAAGGAGCAGGCGATAGATGATGTGAAAGTCTTCTGCTGGAGGGCTGCTGCCACTCAGAGTAGACAATACTGATTTTGATAGACCAATGGTCTCACTAAGTAGAAGGCAGGTGGATATATTCATGTATAAGTTCGTTTAATAAATAGAGACTGGTGGTGCCAGTTTTTGCACTTTTAACTGTGCCTATCTGATTCAATGTAGGGAAGGCAGCATGGTATAACCTGATCTCAGAAGCTAAGCAGGGTCAGCAATGGTTAGTATTTGGATGGGAGACCACCAAGAAATACCCGGGTTGCTATGCAGAGGAAGGCACCTGCAAACCACCTCTGATAGTCTCTTGCCATGAAACCCCCAAAAGGGGTCGCCATAAGTCAGCTGCAACTTGACTGCACTTTACACACACACACATCTGATCCAGTGGACTCTGCTTAGCATCACACTGTGTGAGATCTGATGTTATTCAGGGAGTCTTTGGTCACCAGCTATACTCTGATCATTGGAAAACTGGCCCTTCTATCCCCTTGTTTATTATTCCCAAATTAAGCCCAAATCAATTTTGTGTCTGCCACGTTCCATTCCGTCTAATGTTAGCTGCAATTTTTTCCCCCAGTCACAGCCAGCCTTTGTCGCATGCATAGATTCCCAATCCCATGTGCCCACCTCGTCCGTAAAATGCCATGAACTCCGATTTCAATGCTGGCTCCTGGTCAAGTCTGTTCTTGTGATGGGAGGGAGGCAAAGGAGAGGTGTCTCTCCTGGTTTGAATGTCACTTCTTGTCAAGTCGGCATCCCAAGGAGTTTCCATGACAACAGCTTTTTTTGCGCTGGGGGACAAGGTCATGCACCTGTGATCTCAGTGAAAAGGACAATGAGGAGAACGTACATTATTTAAAGCTTTTATCTTTCCATGAGTGTTTCAGGATAACCTTGAAATTGGGCAAATAAAGACCAGAGTACATTGCCATGCAGGGTAAATTGGAGAGGAAGGGTTCTGAGGAGGCTGGAGGATTTTACTTTCTAGCACAGGACTAAGTAGGTTTGCCAGCCTCCAGGTGGGGGCTGGAGATCACCTGGAGGTACGACTGATCTCCAGACCACAGAGATCAGTTCCCCTGGGGAAAATGGCTGCATGGCGTTATACCCTGCTGAGATTGCTTCACTCCCCAAACCTCCCCCATCCAAGGCTCCACCCCCAAATTGCCAGGAATTTCCCATCCTGGAGCTGGCAACCCTATGACTAAGTCAGACTGTCCATATAGTTATTGACACCAGTACCCCTAAAACAACAGCTCAGGATACACCAAGAAAGATAACCCATCCCTTAGAGAGAATCGGAAAACAATATATCCATATTTATTTAATTATTTAAAACATTCATTGGCTGCCTTTCTACCCTGCAGCACAGAAAGCGGCTTACAGTGTCAACAAGACAACAAGTTTAGAACATCCACAATGATTCAGTGGTGGTCAAATCCCAGGAACTCTAGGGACAGATTGAATCCTGTGCAGCATCTCCTTGGGAACGGGCCATGCTGGCACCACGAGATGTCCTTAGGGGTGCAGGGGACTTTGCAGGGAATACGTTTGATCGATGACCATACCGTGTTGGACAGCTGCGATCACCCGTGAGCTGGACGTTTGTTCTGTTAGCCTGTCCATTGTACTGAAAGGGTTTTATGCAGCTGTGCGGTAGCTGTGACCGTGGAGTTTTGTTTCTCTGTTGTGGCAGGGCTTCATTGCCTGGCATATGTGCAGTAGGTGATATGATTATTCCCGGGCTCAGGGATGGCTGGGTCAGGTAATTGACACCTCCCAAGAAGCACTGCAGAAATGTGCTTGCATGAAATAACGTTAATAACACAGACTTAAACCAGCACCAAATGGTAAGACTTTTTTTTTTTTTTAAATTACAGTATTTAATAGCTTATATTTGCTGGCTGACTGGGGAGGAGCCATGGCTCAGTGACAGAGCATCTGCTTGGTGTGCAGAAGGTCCCAGGTTCAATCACTGGCATCTCCAGCTAAATGGAGCAGGTGGGAGGTGATGTGTGAGACCTCTGCCTGAGACCCTGGAGAGCCGCTGCCAGTCTGAGTAGACAACACTGACTTTGATGGACCAAGGCAGCTTCATGTATTCAGTATAAGGCAGCTTCATGTATTCAGTGATTGATTTTCTCACTGTTTGTTTATTTGATTAGTTGCTGATCTGAGGTTTATGGGGAGGGGGAAACTGGACTCCCAATTAGGCTGAGCGTATCCATTTATAAAACACTGCTGGTTGCAGGTATGGACTGTAATGTTTGAACACATGAAAAGTGACCCAGCAAACAGGTCTGAACTGTTGGGCTGAACCAATGGGTGTTCAAGACCCCCCCCCCCATTACACTGTCATCTGCCCATTATAGATGTTGCTGCAGCAGCATGGAAATGGACCACGCAGAAAATCAACTGCGGCACTTCCTATGAGTGAGTCCTAAGCATGCTTATATGGTAGAACTCATCTCTGATTAAATGAACAGGACTTGCTTCAAAACATGTGTGTTTATGACAATCTTGTTTTCAGTGCCTTTTTGCCTTTTATGGCTTCATCTCTGAGACCTTTTATCAGCCTTGTGGCTTTCCTTTGAGTTTGTTGTTTGCAGATTTGTCAACATCCTTCTCAAATTGTCTATGAAGCCTTAGCATTCTTTGCAGTTTGTCAACATCCTTCATAAATTATGCCACTCAGCAATGTGCTAAAAGATTGCCTTGCTGATGTGGAGGAGAGTGAGCATAAGTGCATTGGAAGAGCCTCGGTGGGCTAGATCAAAGGTCAGGTCAAGTCCAGCATCCTCTTTCCCACAAATGCCAGCCAGATGGTTCTGAGATACCTGAAAACATGGAATGCAGGTAACAGTCTTCTTCCCACTTCGGCTTCTGCCAGAAAACTGGTACTCAGAAACATACTGCTACTGAGCATACAAGATTCCTTTAGCTAAAAGTCATTGTTACTGATATATTATCCAGCCTCAAGAACCTTCCTCCAACCTTGACAGCCTTTAGAACATAAGAAAAGCCCTGCTGGATCAGACCAAGGCCCATCAAGTCCAGTAGTCTGTTCACACAGTGGCCAACCAGGTTGCCTCCAGGAAGCCCACAATCAAGGCGACTGCAGCAGCACCATCCTGCCTGTGTTCCACAGCACCTAATATTATAGGCATGCTCCTCTGAACCTGGAGAAAATAGGTATGCATCATGAATACTCCTCTCCTCCATGAACATGTCCACTCCCCTCTTAAAGCCTTCCAAGTTGGCAGCCATCACCACATCCTGGGGCAGGGAGTGCCACAATTTAACTATGTGTTGTGTGAAGAAATACTTTTATCACTTTTGAATCTCTCACCCTCCAGCTTCAGCAGATGCCCCCGCATTCTAGTATTATGAGAGATGGAGAAAAGCTTCTCCCTGTCCACTCTCTCTAAACCATGCATACTTTTATAGACCTCTATCAAGTCTCCTCCTAACCACCTTCTTTCTTTCTCCCCTTAACCATCTTCTTTCTCCAATTTAAGTGGCTTTTCCATTGGAGGAAGAGTCACATAAGATGAAGGAAGACTCCATAGGCTGGGGGAAGGCTTCATATTTTACTTTGAATAGTGGCAGGGTACAGGCTATTGCCCCTTGTCATTCTCAGAACAGTATTAGCGAAGAGACACTGGAAATTATGGGCCACTGCCTGGACAGTTACAATCAGGTTTTCTTTTCATATGACCAAGTTACACTGGGAAAAGCCAATATAAATTGCTCGTGTACATGTGATGGTCTCAAAGTATAGTCTTGATTTGAAGGCATGTGATGCATCAACCTTGCTCAAGCTAAAAGACTATGAGATCTCCCAGGAATCCTATCTATGCCTCCTGTAGGATTGCCAGGTCCCTCTTTGCTACTGGCGGGAGATTTTTGGGGTGGAGTCTGAGAAGGGTGGGGTTTGGGGAGGGGAGGGACTTCAGTGCCTCAGAGTCCAATTGCCAAAGCGGCCATTTTCTCCAGGTGAACTAATCTCTATTGGTTAAAGATCATTTGTAATAGCAGGAGATCTCCAGCTAGTACCTGGCGGTTGGCAACCATAGCCTTCTTGATTCCCATGATGGAAGAACAATAGGATATAAATGTTTTCCAGTCATAGCGGTGATTGTTGACTTTGGCTCATTCCTTTTGGTGGGGGTGGGGGGCCATTCAGCCTTGTTCTTTCTTCCCATCACCCCTAATAATTATGCAGTTTCTCTCTTCAACTCTGGGTTAGCACCATCTGTTTTACCACCTTCTAAATGATGGTGGAAGCAGGAAAGCAGGAAACCTGAGTGTGACTCAGCAGTAATGACTAGTATAAGGATTTCTCTCTCCTTTTTTTTACTGCTTTTAAACTACTTTGGAGCATTTTATGGGAATGAAACTCTCAGACCAAGCCCTTATGGGGCAAATTTAAGGACATTCTAAAAGCTGCTTAGGATGGCAACGAAACTAAATTCCCTTCTTCAAAGGTGGAACCTACGAATCTCTTCTATGTTTTCTTCCAACAAAGGAAGTCATCCTTCAAGAAAGAAGAGACATAATTATAAAAGTAATTCTCCATAGAAGGAAGTCATTCTCACTTGAAGAAAGACTTAGCAGAAGAATCATAGGATTAGGCTTGCTGACCTCCAGGTGGGACCTTGAAATCTCCCGAAATTGCAACTTATCTCCAGACGACATCAATTCCAACCATATGCTTGTATCTAGTCATCCCTCGTAAGAGAGCCAGTGTGGTGTTGTGGTTTGGAGCGGTGGACTCTGATCTGGAGAAACGGGTTTGATTCCCCACTCCTCCACATGAGCGGCGGGCACTAATCTGGTGAACTGGGTTGGTTTCCCCACTCCTACACATGAAACCAGCTGGGTGACCTTGGGCTAGTCACAGCTCTCTTAGAGCTCACCTACCTCACAGGGTATCTGTTGTGGGGAGGGGAAGGGAAGGTGATTGTAAGCCGGTTTGATTCTTCCTTAAGTGGTAGAGAAAGTCAGCATATAAAAACCAACTCTTCCTCTTCCCCCTCCTCTTCTTCTTGTGAAAGATTTATTCTAACTTTTATGCAGATATATACTTGCAGAAGTTTTTGTTTTTTAGTAGTGATCCAACAGCCTGCAAAACCTGATTAACTGGGGTTGATAGAAGAACGAAAGAAATGTGGTTGGGGGTATGCCAACCATGAAAAGCAGCGACTTGGTCCCAGACTAAGGTTTTCATGGATGGGAGCACTTCTGTCCTCAGAGCATGATTTTCCTGCAATAGCCCAAAGTGCCCATCCAGTTCTATTCCTGGGGATCCTCTTTCCCCCAGGAACAGGGTCTTGGGGGTCATTTGGGGCTGTCATGGGAGGGGAAAGTCATGTGTGGGGAGGGGAAGGGAAGGTGATTGTAAGCTGGATTGATTCTTCCTTAAGTGGTAGAGTAAGTCAGCATATAAAACAATTCTTCTTCTTCTTCTTCTTCTTCTTCTTCTTCTTCTTCTTCTTCTTCTTCTTCTTCTTCTTCTTCTTCTTCTTCTTCTTCTTCTTCTTCTTTCTCCAGTAGCTTACATGCTTAATCAAACACACACTACAAAACTTATAAAACAACAGCAATACTATAAAAACAATAAAAGAAACTCATGATCGGGCAGCACTGAGGAACTAGTAAAATAAGAAACAGTAGCAACAAAAAAGGTTTACAGGAAACCACTGTTTATAGATGATAAAAGCACCTTGTCCAAGAATGGAATGGAATGTTAGCCACTGGGTAGTAGTCATAACTGTACCTTCCTGCAGAGAGGGATTTCTTACCCCCCTCCCGCACTTCCTTAAGTTCTGTGGAAGAAGTAGGTGATAAAAAGTACCTAGGCAGATTGGGAGTCAACGTTTCAAAAATTTTATTGCATTAGCTCAGGAACCAAAGCAAATAATGCAATTCCAACACAGTAAATAATAAACAAATAGAATACATATATACCTAAACCATAAATAAAGCAGACTGGAAGTAGTTTACATGGGCTTAGAATGGAGTAATTCTGCAAGATATCTCACTGGTTTAGAAATAAAAATAACAGGTTTTGAAGGGTTTTTAATGATTTGTGATTTAAAGGCAATAGTGTAAGACTAGAAAGTAACAGTCTTTTTGTTTATATTTAATCCAAGTTGTAAATTTGTTTCACATCATAGCTTGGAATAGTGACCTTCTTTAATGCTTTCCAGTAAATTAATTGGAAAAGCAGAACCGTCATTTAAAGCAACAGTTAAGAGCTTCCTTTAAGTCATTAAAATAAAATGAACTGATAAAAGGAAGTATTTCTTCACACAAAGCATAGTTAAATTGTGGAACTCCCTGCCCCAGGATGTGGTGATGGCTGCCAACTTGGAAGGCTTTAAGAGGGGAGTGGACATGTTCATGGAGGAGAGGGCCATTCATGGCTACTAGCAAAAATCATGGCTAGTCATGATTCATATCTATTCTCTCCAGGATCAGAGGAGCATGCCTATTGTATTAGGTGCTGTAGAACACAGGCAGGATGCTGCTGCAGTTGTCTTGTTTGTGGGCTTCCTAGAGGCACCTGGTTGGCCATGGCCACTGTGTGAACAGACTGCTGGACTTCCTATGAAGAAAGGATAAAGGAGCTGGGTATATTTAGCCTGGAGAGGAGACAACTGAGAGGTGATATGATAACCATCTTCAAGTACTTGAAGGTCTGTCATATAGAGCATAGTGCCTGCAGAGTTGTTTTATGTTGCCCCAGAAGGTTGGACCAGCACCAACAGGTTGAAATTAAATCAAAAGTGTTTTGGGCTAAACATCAGGAAGAACTCTGACAGTCAGAGTGGTTCCTCCGTGGAACAGGCTTCCTTGGGAGGTGGTGAGCTCTCCTTCCTTGGAGGTTTTTAAGCAGAGGCTAGATGGCCATTGTCAGCAATGCTGATTCTGTGAATTAGGCAGGTCATGAAAGTGAGGGCAGGAAGGGTTGCGCCAATGTTTGGCTCTCATGGCCCTTTCTTACAAGCCCAGGGTAGTGCCAAGATAGCCACTTTGGAGCAATTTTCTCCCAGGTCAGATTGGCCAGAGATCTTGGAGTGTTTTTTTTTTTTTTGCCATCTTCTGGTCATGGAGTAGGAGGTCACTGGGGGTGTGGGAGGAAGGTAGTTGTGAATTTTCTGCATTGTGTAGGAGGTTGGACTAGATGACACTGGTGGTCCCTTCCAATTCTATGGAAATGGGGACAGCCCCCTCCATTTCACACCAGGTCCTTTTGTTGGTGTGAATGTACAGACACATAAAATCATATCAATAGGTTCTGATGCCCATGTGTGTACCCATTCATTGTTACAGTTGCATCCCTACAGATGTATACTCGTTAACAGAAGCCATAAAACCTGCAGTGGTATCAGGTAGACCTGAAGCTTTTCAGTGCCATCCAAACCACCCTTCGAAGCCCATTGACTTCAATGGTCTTAGAAGGGTGCAATTCTTCTTAGGATGGTACTCCTAGGTCTCAGGGGAAAGCAGCTCAATTTCAGCTTCCTTCAATTGCTGTTCAAGCATCATGCCTGCTCTTTGGGTGCAGATAACATAGTGTTATATTTCTTCAGCAATTCAACCATTATATGTGGGAAATTTTCCACTTTAAACAGGGACGGCGAGCATCTCCTGCCAGCCACTGTTACAATCTGACTGATCCACAGGATGCCAACACTTGACAGAGAGAGCCTCTCCATCCTCCTGTTTCTTGCCAAAAACACAGAGAGTAGTGACAACCAAGCTCTCTCAACATGTGACATCTGTCAACTCCCTGGATGCCTTACATTTGGGCTTCAGACCAGAGCACAGCTTGGAGATAGACCCCGTAGCTCTAAAAGATGACCTCCTCTTGGCAGTTTGATAAAAGCTATATTGCAAGCGCCCATACAACTCGATTTCTTCCCTCCAGGTTTTAATTAAAACTGATAAAAAAGAAATTTTTGGGAGAGAGAGATGTACAAGTCCAGGCCCATCCAGAGATATCCAAAGCCCAAGAGGAAAATTAACTGAGAGGCTCCCTTGGCCTAGAGATGGTATATCCCTGTATTTATAGGAATCACGGCCCAGGGATTGGGGCTTCTTTTAATGTGAAAATGAGGGCGTATAGTCCCTGATGTTTAATCTCCATCCCTACGATGAACTTGTTTGTTACATACAACTTCCTTGATTTTACAACAAAAAAGTGATGTTGTCAAAAGAATAACTTGTGTTTAAAATCTTTTTTCTTATGTTTTAAAGGAACTATAATAACATACACAGAAAAAAATAACCTACTGTAAGAAGATAACAAAAAGGCAAGATGCTAGCCCTGTCCTCGAGTTGCCAACCTTCAGGTACTAGCTGGAGATCTCCCACTATTACAACTGATTTCCAGCCAATAGAGATCAGTTCACCTGGAGAAAATGGTCGCTTTGGCAATTGGACTCTATGGCATTGAAGTCCCCTCCCCAAGCCCCACCCTCCTCAGGCTCTGCCCAAAGAAGCTCATGCAGGTGGCAAAAAGGAACCTGGCAACTCTACCCTATCCCCACAACCCATATATGTGTGAAAGCAAGGCACGTAGAGGTAGAATGGACATGAGCAATGAGGATGATCAGGGGCCTGAAGACCAAGCCCTACAAGGAAAGGCTGAGGGACTTAGGAATGTTCAGTCTAGAAAAGAGGAGTTTGAGGGGGGACATGATTGCTCTCTCCTAGTATTTGAAAGGCCGTCACTTCGAAGAGGGTAGGGAGCTGTTCCTGTTGGCAGCAGAGGACAGGACTCGAAATAATTCATATAAATTACAGGCGGAAAGATACCGGCTGGACATTAGAAAAACATTTTTTTGCAGTGAGAGAGTAGTTCAGCATTGGAATCAGCTGCCTAGGGAGGTGGTAAGCTCCCCGTCACTGGCAGTCTTCAAGCAGAGGCTGGACAAACACTTGTCAGGGATGCTTTAGTATGATCCTGCATTGAGCAGGAGGCTGGACTAGATGGCCTGTTTGGCCCCTTTCTATTCTATTATTCTTAATATACATGTAATTCCAAGCACATGAGTGCATTATCAACAAGAGGAGGAAGTGTACATGCATAGGCTCCATTCTCACAACGGGACTGCTGCCTTTTGAATGCTCCCAATGAAGGGGAAGGATAATACATACACTTCTTCTGCAAGTAGATGCCATGGTCACAAGTTAGCAGTCACATGTCAGTGGGTGGATGGGATCAGCGCACTCATGCTCACTCCTCCCTCTATGCATGTTGATTCAACTCATGCTCGAGTTGCTTGTAGAGGGCTAATGTATACACTGTACACATGGCCCCTGTAATGCGTGTACAGGGATATCCTCTATCTTGATTCCCTTCAGCAAAAGCCCTAGTAAATTTCAACACACTGAAATCTTTAGGGATGCTGTGAATTTCTCAGTGGACGTGTTTGGCAGTCAGACTTACCCTATTTAATACTCACAATCAGACTGTGAGCTGATATGTTCAGATTATATCAAGAAACTCAAAGAACAATCAAATAAGTTTGCAGTTGCCTGTTGGTCATCCCTCAGCTGATGGGGGGATTGTCTCTGAGTTGGGTTCTGATCCTTCCCAGCAAAATAGCTACACAGTGAACTTGCAAAAGAGTTTATTTCTCCTCCTCCTCCTCCTCCTCCAAGCTGCCAGAAACATATGTAATGCTTTTGATCTCTGCATTGCAAAAGGGAAAGGAGAAAATGCTCATTTCTCTTCTTTTCTTTGCAGCCCAAGCCAACGTCTTGAGATGGGGAGAAAAGAAAGGAAATCAGCTGGGCTCATTAGATCTGCCGCATATCAGCAAGTCTGGAAAGCTGCAAAGTTTTCAGAGTGGAAGCTCAAAAGAGCATGACTTCCAGCTGCTTAGCTGGGAGTTGGCTCCTGATTCCCCTAAAAAAAAAGTTTGCTAGTTTTAGAGCAAAATTGCCACAACAGGAGAACAGAAGCTGACTCCCAGCTGATCCCTCATCAGCTGAATCAGCTTCTGGTGGCTTCAATTAACCAATTCCTGCAAATACATGAAACAAATTGTGAATCACCCCGCTATTAATTTTCTGCCTGATCACCACTGGTGAATGTGAAGTGAGTTGAACTGGCAGATGTTTGAGCATCCCTAGAAATCTCCTGTCTGTTGTAAGATCCACAATCGGCTTTAGTTTTGCCATCCCTTAACATTATTGTTTTATATATTTGAACTGCCTTAGATCATAATTTCCCTTCCATATCTATGTAACAATGAAAGGGGGTCCAGGTGAACAAGAATCCTGTGCTTTGTCTTTAGATGCCTTATGCTGATGTATGATTTCCATGATAACAATATCCCTTGTTTTACATAAGAAAATACAGTATGTGAAGCTGCCCAGTCAGATTCATGGCTTCTCTAGCTCAGCATTGGCAGCAGCCTCAGGTGGGCATAGATCTTTCCCCATGCTTCCAGAGGACTTGTAATTGGAGGTACCGAGGATTGAACCTGGATTCTTCTGCCTCTCTTTAAGGGAGCTGTGCCTGGGTTTCAGGGAACTTGGCAACCCCAGCATGTCCTCTTCGAGTCATGCCTGCTCTACAGCTGAGACTAGTCCGTGCGTGTGTGTGGCAGATTGATAAAATACCGTTGCTGTGGGAACAATAGCTCTTGAATTTCTTGACATGTATCCAATGAAAAGTCTTAACATTAATGTTGCATTAGCATAATAGTTGGTGTGGAGGTTTTTTCCCCCCTCTCCTTTCCTTTTTTTTTTTACATTTAATTAAAAAGGATGATAGAGTGGAATCTGTTAAGGAATTTTAAGCCAATATTTCAACTCTTTTTGCCAGCTTTGAAAATGAGTGAGAAATACTTGCTCTTTCGGAGCTCGTAAGAACCATCCCATGTGCAAGTCCAAGGAGAACATTAGAGCTGCTGGACTAGATGGACTGTTGGACTAGATGCACCACTGGTAGGGTGGCCAACCTCTGGGTGTTAGCTAGAGATCTCCTGGGATTACATCTGATCTCCAGGTGATAGAGATCAGTTCCCCTGGAGAAAACGGCTGCTTTGTAACATGAACTCTACAGCATTATACCCATTGAAGTCCCTCCCCTTCCTCACCTTCTTCAGGCTCCAACCCCAAAATCTCCCAAAATTTCCCAACCTAGACCTGCCAACCCTAACCACTGGTCTGACTCAGCAGTACTCTTTGTATGTTCTTATGCCATGTTCTTACTTGATGCTAACCACCTTTTCCTTTTCCTTGAATGAGTCTCTCGCATTTGTCCCACAGCAACTATATGAACAAACCAGATCATCCTCAACCTTGCATTGGGTACCTGGCTCATTTCTTCCACAGCCTCCAGTCTACACCCCCTTCTTTTGTGTCCTGAAGAGTTGTCTGCAAATATTTGGGATGGGGACAGAACGGATTAGCCATTTAACTTACAGCTACATTTCCCAGTAGGCCACTGATGACCAGTATCAGCTCACCAATTGCCTTCTTCTGCACTGCTGTCTGTTTGCAGGAGGCTCCACTGGGTGAGCTAATATCCACTAAGGTTGCTGCTGATCTATATGCCCCCCTGAAAAGCCATCTTGTAACATGACAAGGGCCACTCTGCTAGGCTTTCTCCAAGGTCATTTTGGCTCCCTAGTCCATCCCTGGATGGGGCAAAACACATGAGGCAGCCTTGTACGGAATCAGACCCTTGGCCCATGAAATTCAGTAATGTCTACTCAAACACGCAGCGGTTCTTCGAGGTCTCAGGTAGAGGTATTTCACATCACCTACTTCTCTAGTCCCTTTAACAGGAGATGCCGGAGATTGAACCTGGGATCTTCTGCATACCAAGCAGATGTTCTACCACTGAGCCACAGCCCCTCCCAACAGGATAAAGCTATGTGCCAACTACATTCCTCCCTTCAGGGCCAGATATGAAGAACTTTTAGGAGGAAAGTTGTTCTCTGCAACATGAGAAACTTCTGGGAGGAGTGAAAAGTTCTAGAACAAAAAGGAAGACAGTCTGGAAGGAACAAAGTCCTCTGAAACGGTTGGTGGAACTTGTAAGAGGAACCTAGTTCTTCTACCAGCCCCAGTTAACCAGGTTTTGCAGGCTGTTGGATCACTACAAACAAACAAACAAACAAACCCAAAACTTCTGCAAGTGTATATATGCATAAAAGTTAGAATAAATCTTTCACAAGAAGAAGAGGAGGAGGAAGAGGAGGAGTTGTTTTTTATATGCCAACTTTCTCTACCACTTAAGGTAGAATCAAACCGGTTTACAGTCACCTTCCCTTCCCCTCTCCATACCAGGCACCCTGTGTTGTAGGTGGGGCTGAGAGAGTGTGTCGAACCCAAGGTCACCCAGCTGGTTTCATGTGTAGGAGTGGGGAAACCAATCCAGTCCTCCAGATTAGCATCCACCGCTCATGCGGAGGAGTGGGGAATCAAACCCGTTTCTCCAGATTAGAGTCCACTGCTCCAAACCACCGCTCTTAACCACAACACCACACTGGCTCTCTTAAGAGGGTTGACTACACATACAAGCATATGGTTGATTGGATGGATGGATTGAATGGAGGCCACTGGCACATGCAAGTTCAGAAGGAGCCAGGTCTCTGAATCCTAACCCAGTTCTCCAGATCAGAGTCCACCGCTCCAAACCACTACACCATGATGGCTCTCAAGAAGCCAACCCAAGGAGGAATCCCTCTTTTCAACCACCTTCAGCTCATTGGGGAACCCCTCCCCATGTCTGTCTTCACCATAGCCCCATAGAAACTATAAATGCCTTTGTAGATGTGTGTGTCCTTAATCTTTGTTTGGGCATTCCACTTGTGAGGGGCACCATTCCAACACAAGTGTTAATTTGAGTGTTATTTCTCAGAGGTTGCGGTATAAGGTGTACACCACTGATAGGTGTTTCACCTTGAAGTGCCCCCCCCCAATGTGCTAAGTGTTCAGAACTCCTTCTCCGTTCAATGTTCTCTCAGTTCAGTTCAGCTATCAGACAAACAGACATATGGACTGTGCTAAAGTTAGGTACTGTAGATAGGAGAAAGATGTTCAGATGGCACCAGTGTTATTGAGCTTTCTCTCATAACAGAATACCATACTGTTAAAAAAATGGTCTATTTTTATGTCATTTTCTTCCACTTTATATTGAGATATAAAATTATTAGTCGAAGGTTGGCTCGCATCATCAGAGCTTTTGAATGTTGGCAGCAGCCTTACAGTCTGTTGCAGGCAGCCACTGCCAGAGAAGTCGCCTCGTCGCAAGCAGAAAATAGGCGTTCCTGGCGAACCCTGCGGCGCCACCAACTCGGCAACGTGAGGCAGGATTTCATCCCTTGCCCTTAAGAAAGTTTACAAGTTCTCCTCAAGCAGTTGTGAGGCCCTTGGGAAGGCAACGGCGGATCAGGCGAGATCCAACCGTTTCTGACGCTAGCTGAAAGTTGAGAAAGGAGACCTGGCACTCGAGCGCCTTTGTTTACTCCCCCCCCCCAAATAAATGGTCTTGCATATCAATTACATGTTCATACAACATTTTTGCTCCAACTATGTGGTGTTTTGGGGACTGTCTGCTGTCTTTGAATTAGGGTTGCCAACCTCCAGGTACTAGCTGGAGATCTCCCACTATTACAATTAATCTCCAATAGAAATCAGTTCACCTGGTGAAAATGGCCGCTTTGGCAATTGGACTCTCTGGCATTGAAGTCCCTCCCCTCCACAAACCCCACCCTCTTCAGGCTCCGCCCCCCAAACCTCCCAGTGGTAGGAAAGAGGGACCTGGCAACCCTACTTTGAATCCACCTAGATTACTGATGTCTACTGACTGCCTGTTTGGGGTCTCAGGCAGAGGTCTTTTACATTATCTGCTTTCCAATCTATTAAAACTAGAGACTGAACCTGGGATATTCGGCATACCGCTATCACTACTGATGCTATACCATGAAGCCACAGCCCCCTGCCCCAATAAATATGAACACATAAAGCGGTCTTACAGTAACACTGTTCACTAGTTACACTGAACCCATGTATGATGGTAGAAAGTGGCATGAAGTCACGACTAACTTATGGTGACCTTCGCAGGGTTTTCAGGGGAAGAGACAGAGGTGGGTTGCCATAGCCTGCCTCTGGACTTTCTTGTCCAATCCAAGTACTAGCCAAGGCCAACCCTGCTTCCAAGATCTGATGAGATGGGGCTAGCCTGGGCTATCAAGGTCAGGGCATGCCCAGTGGACATTTTATTTTTTAAAATATGTGCATTGAGTAATTCTCATGTTACTTGAACACATGTACAGGTGAACACGGGATTGAAGCCCCACATGTATTCAGGTACTGGCCCCCAGCTTCATTTCTAAAATTGCATGCTGGCTGTTTCTTACAAACAGGCGTATGCAGGTACATAAGGGTTGCCAACCTCCAGGTACTAGCTGGAGATCTGCTATTGCAACTGATGTCCAGCTGATAGAGATCAGTTTACCTGGAGAAAATGGCCGCTTTGGAAGGTGGACTCTATGGTATTATGCTCCATTGAAGTCACTTTCCTCCCCAAATCCCGCTCACCTCAAGCTCCACCCCAAAAACCTCCTGCTCGTGGCGAAGAGGGATCTGGCAGCTCTAAGGTACATGCAGGCCATATATGTGTTCACTGTAACATGTGAACAGGGCTAATGATGAGTTACACCACTGATTCATCTAGGTCAGTGGTGTCTACTGACTGTGGGTCTTCAGGGTATCAGGCAGAGGTTTTTACATTAACTGCTCCCTGATCCTGATTGAATGTAGGAAGGACTTTCTGCATGCAAAGCTGGTGGTGCTGTACCATCCAGCATGGTTCACCCTAAGGTTGCCAGTTCTGGGTTGGGAGATACCTGGAGATTTTAAGGGTGGAGCCTGAGGAGGGTAGGATTTGGGTAGAGGAGGGAATTCAATGGGGTATAATGCCATGGAGTCGCCCTTCCACAGCGGCCTTTTTCTCCAGTGATCTTTGTTGCCTGGAGATCAGTTGTTATAGCGGGAGAAAAGGCGGCATGGTATAGCCCGACCTCGGGAGCCAAGCAGAGTCAGTACTTGAGAAAGGAGACCACCAAGGAAGACTCTGCAGAGGAAAGCAATGGCAAGCCACCTCTGCTTCTCACTTGCCTTGAAAGCCTCTCACTGGGACTTGACAGCCCTTTACACTAGTCTCCTGCTATTACAACTGATCTCCAGCCAATAGAGATCAGTTCACCTGGCGAAAATGGCCGCTTTGTCAATTGGACTCTATGGTACTAAAGTCCCTCCCCTCCCCAAACCCCACCCTCCTTAGGTTACACCCTAAAAACCTCCCGCTGGTGGCAAAGAGGGACCTGGCAACCCTATTACACACACATTCCTCCAAGGAACTCAGTGTGACATATGTAGTTCTCCATTTTAACCTCACAATAACCCTGTGAAGATTCAGCTGAGGGGAAAGCTGACTGACCTAAGATCAAGCGGTGAGCTAATGTGGCAGAAGGAGGGATTCAATCTCCACCCACCCTTGTCTCACAGATCCTAGTGCAACACTCTAAGCATTCACCTCACTGCTTTATAGCATTGCTACATTGATAGTAGGAAGAGTTCAGATTTCACATTGTGACAGCTTCTTCCCTGACTTCTTCACTTCTATTTTGCTTTTTCGTAGTTGGCATCAAATCTATAGCTGTTTACTTTCATGTGGTTTTCCATTTCCTTCCACCATAGTTTTTCAAATCAGATGTGCATTTTTTCAATGTTATTGTTCATCGAGAAATCAGCAGTGTATGCAGTGTATACAATGTATGCTTACATTACAGGCATAAATAATGTCCTTATATAGAGAGATGCTGCAAAAATGATGCATCAAAAGTGAGCAACATGCTTACACAATACAAACACATTTACAAAATCGGTACTGAAAAACAGAGAACTGAAACTGTGAACAAAAATATTAATAGATATATTTCAAAAACAAAAACAAAATAGGGAATATTCGTTGATGATGCTGTTTGAGACAAAATGACTCTCCTCGTTTTGTGTTCTCGGTGATTTTTAGGACATTGCAGCCATGTTGGCCTTGGTTTGTTGCTGTTGCTGTTGTGCTTTGTCTCTGCTTCTACATTGCCTTCCCATCCCTCAGGCTCATTTGCCTAGAATTCTGAGAAATCCCTTTGGCTATGTTGATCCATGTGATGGACATCATATCACTACATCCAACAGGGTCATGTCATGGACACCTAGGGTTGCCAGGTCCTTCTTCATTACCGGTGGGAGGTTTTGGGGGCAGAGCCTGAGGAGGGCAGGGTTTGGGGAGGGACTTCAATGCCATAGAGTCCAATGGCCAAAGCGGCCATTTTCTCCAGGGGAATTGATCTCTATCAGCTGGAGATCAGTTGTAATAGCAGGAGATCTCCAGCTAGTACCTGGAGGTTGGCACACCTAGAGGGGAGGGGAAAAATAATAGTCAAGGATTGAAGTTAGTAAAGGAGACATTGTGCAGGTATTGGGAGAGGGGAAGAACAGCCACAAGGAGAAGAAAAATAAATCTGGGGAGAGAGAAAATAGGGGAAACGAAAACAGAACACAATTGTGCGTGTGTGTGTGTGTGTGTGTGTGTGTGTGGATGAAATAGAAATGAAGGCAGTGGCAGAAGCCAAGGGTGGAGCAAGTGGGGGTGGACCGGCCGGGAGGGAGAGGATACCATTTTCATTCCCTTCTCCTACAAACCCTCACAGTTCTGCCTCTTCTTCATCAGAGGGTGACTTCACATACTTTTGCAGGTTCACATTTCTGATATTAATGCTTGAATTAATGATGTTTTAAAAGACAAAACAGAACATTTTAATCTCCATCCCACCCCCTTACTTAGATATATTTTGGACAGATTGTTATCAGCTTGGTTTCACCAAAGCACTTCCCTGTTGTATTTAAGACATTTATTTCTAATGAGCCAGTTGTCTAAGTAGCTCTTTTTTCCATCCTCGGCATAAATGTCTGTGAAGAGACCGAACATTTTCTGTTGTTTGTTATTCAAATGGTTTATATGAGCATATTGCAGCCTTTGGACTCCTTGCAAATGATTTTCACAGTAAGAAAATAGAGCCTTTTATGAAGGTCATCTGAGCATGGAATTACATGTTACAAGGAACAAGAAGGCGCACAGAGCTGCCACTGAAAACAGCAGCCCTGTGTCTCTGCTGGAATGTTTAGGACAATTTGCCCTGTGCCCCCGGTGGTATAATGCTATGTAGAGGGGTGGGGCCAACAGGGCACATATTCAATTGTCATGGAGAAGAAGGGGGTGACACAGATTTTCCATATTCAAGATGTAGGCATCCCTCCACCCCAACTGGAGTTCCCTTACCTCCTGCCTTCCACTCACATTAGGCTGAAAGAAGGCAGGAAGGAGTCAGACGCCCTTCCATTTTTGCTTTCCATATGTGATACAATGAGCTAAGTAAGCCTACATTGACTAGAATGTACATTTGGCTTTAAACTTTCCTTTATCTATGCTATATTATATTTCAGATCTTTAGTTTTTAGGGCCTATTTCTAATTCAGATTTTGCATTTTGAAGCACTGATAATCCCCCCCCCAAAAAAAGGCAGGAGAATGATGTTGCAAGCCACTTTGGGTTCTAAATATTTATACCCTGCTTTTCTCTTCAATGGGGATCCAAAGTGGCTTACAAAATCATTCTCTCATCCTCCGTTTTATCTTCACAACAACCAACCTGTGAGTAGGTTAGTCTCAGAGAGAGCAAGTAAGGTTGCTAGGTTTCTTTTCACCACCGGCAGGAGCTTCTTGGGGCAGAACCTGAGGAGGGTGGGGTTTAGGGAGGGAATTTAATGCCATAGAGTCCAATTGCCAAAGCAGCCATTTTCTCCAGGTGAACTCATCTATATCGGCTGGAGATCAGTTGCAATAATAGGAGATCTCCAGCTACTAGTACCTGGAGGTTGGCAACCTTACTGCCAGATCTTAGTTCAGCTCTCTAACCATTACACCACACTTGCTCTCAATGTAATGGCGTATTCACTCATTTACAAAGACTTCTAATGTATTGCATAGCGCATGAAATCTCAATGTTTTAATTTCTCCACATATTGTGTGATGTATACTTTTTGGGGGAATTTGTTTGCCTTTCATGAAACACTAGAACTCTATGGCATGAAACACTAGAAGGATATATAGTACTCCAGTAAATAAATAAAACAAATTCATTTAATGACTTTTGAGGATCCCACCTTCATCTGTTTAACTGGGCAGGTGACTGATATAAAATCCTATGCAACTTCTGATGCCTTCTCCAATGCTGAACAAAGCCCAGTACGATGTCTGTGAGCCTCATTCAGTCGGGTAGGCCAAGAATTGCACAGACCTTCACTGCCTTAAACGTCTGTATCACAATTAGCATAAGTGACAATTGCAGGCTTTTAGCCATTTCTGATATTTGAAATCCATCACTGAGGTCGTCATGGAGGAGGAATATATCTACACACTAATGTAGGATGAGGTATATGGTGCGCATGCAAGTGAGGTGAAATGACTTCAGAAGCAAGGAAAGTTCAAATTGCCATTCCTCTCACCACAGAACAATGCTGTAGCAGTTTTGGGATGGCATTTTCCCTCACTGCCTTGCATAGAATCTTTCTAGAATTTTGCCGCATCTCAGATGATCATTAAATTAATGTAAACTTCCCTATTCTATCCAAGCTCAGCTTTGCATGCTTCTGTATCATTTGTTTGGGAAACACAGAATGTGAACCTTTCCCCTCATTGTTTGATTGGCATATGTTCAAGAGCATTAGGCCAACTGGAAGGCAGGAATGTGCTGGAGGGAAGATCCAGTTCTTGGGCTAGTCACAGCTCTCTTAGAGCTCCTTCAGCCCCACCTACCTCACAGAGTGTCTGTTGTGGGGAAGGGAAGGTGATGGTAAGATGGTTTGATTCTTCCTTAAGTGGTAGAGAAAGTCGGCATATAAAAACCAACTCTTCTTCTTTTTTGGAGGGGCAGAGTAGGCTTTCAGTTGCTGTATACACAGACTGGACAACCATCTTCTTGAGATGCTCTACCTTTTGATTTCCTGCACTGAACAAGGGATTGGGCCAGACAGTCCACAAGGTCCCTTCCCACACTAAGACTTTGGTGGTGGAAGTGCCATCAAGTAACAGCTGACTTATGGCGACCCTGTAGGGTTTTCAAGGCAAGAGATGAACAGAGATGGTTGGCTATTCCCTGCATCTGCGGAGCAACCCTGGCATTCCTTGGTGGTCTCCCATCCAAATACTAACCAGGGCTGACCCTGCTTAGCTTCTGAGATCTGTCGAGATCAGGCTAGGCTTAGTACTCTGTGTGTAAGGTGCCGTCAAGTCGCAGCCAACTTATGGCGACCCCTTTTGGGGGTTTTTATGGCAAGAGACTAACAGAGGTGGTTTGCCAGTGCCTTCCTCTGCACAGCATCCCTGGTATTCCTTGGTGGTCTCCCATCCAAAGACTAACCAGGGCTGACCCTGCTTAGCTTCTGAGATCTGACGAGAGCAGGCTAGCCTGGGCCGTCCAGGACAGGGCAGGCTTAATACTCTACAAACTCCCACTTTGTTTGCAGTTTCTTTCCAGTTTTGTTCCATCTACTCCCCACCCTACGCCACACGATTACTTTGCTTTGCGGTTTTGTTCTCTGTGGTACCGACTAAGGATTTGGGAGGAGGGAAGAGGAGGTCAATTGATTGAGGGTTGATCAAAATGGCTAGATTAGTGTGACTTAAAGAAAATAAATCCTCTCAGCACTTGTTGTTTGTTTCTTTTAGAAATGCTATAGACTGGCAGCTATGGATTTGGGTGGGGTGGCGAAATCAGAGTCATTGGAGTGTGTAGAGGAAACCATCAAAATGCATGCCGTGCCTTGACACTAGAACAAAAAGCAGGCAGAAATCTTTTATTTCCCTAAGCTAAATCTTCAGTTTGCAAATGAAGGGGGGAAGAGAGAGAGAGAGAGAGGGGTGGGGAAGGGAAAAAAAAAGAAAGAGACAGAAGGAAAGAGAGAGAGAGATGGAGAGGCAAGAGAGGCTTGTAGTAAAACCGCAGCCTGAGCCTTCTAAACCCTCTTGCTTCTCTGATTGATACTTTTCAATTATACCTTCCCATTTCACTGACATTTGAAATGCTATTTCTCCCCCCCCTCTCCTAGCGATAACTTCAAATGCTTAAGTTCCAACAGCACTGGTAACCCTGTTTAGCTGTAGTAGTAAATTGGTTCCTTGTACAACATAATGGCAGTGACAGGCTTTTGCTAGGGAAATGAGTTCTCCAATGGGACATGCCTATGATAAGACGTCCAGTTCTGAAATTGTATTTCTCTGTATCAGAATTAAATCTGGACTTTATATTTCTTTGCTGCCACTGCTCCCTAGCTGGTCCCTATACAGTACGACCAAAGACTGACAAGTAATGCTTACATAGGAAGCCTTTCACTTAAATTGGATTTGTGCTTTTATGTTGCCTCCTATTATTAGCTATTAAAATCTCCCCACGTCTTTTTTTTTTTTTTTTAAATCAGTGATAGGGGTTGCCAAAACCTGAAACTCTTGTGGGGACTGGAGCTGGGGGCGGGAAAAGGAAAAGAAGTGGGCTCGTTTTAACAAAGGGGATACTGAGACCGAAAGGTCGACAATTACCTCCGATTTGGTTATGGTGGCATGTAATCTGCAGCCTCTGATCTTCCTCCTAAAACAAAGGCGTTGAAAGGTGTGCTGCAGATGTGTTTTAAACAAAGGCCGATCAGAGGACCCACGGAAACAACAATAATAGGCTCCAGTTTGCATGCCTATATAAAACTTCAGTCTCCTCCCCCCCCCTCCTTCAGCTTTCCTTTGCTCTCATATTGTTTCTTAAGAGCTGTTAACGGTTAAAACAATTGTAGGGGCCCTCCTGTGTCTTTTGATTTCCTTTGGTGTTTGACAGTACCACAAGTGTGTGCATTTTAGTTAATGCTGTGATTAACATACACTATAATGGAACATTACAATGGAGGCCACCGGGAGATTATCAGCACATGTAATTTTTCCTTAACCTTAGGTTCATATTATCACTTAAATAACAAAATAATAATCGGACAGGCAAATGGGGGGGGGCTTTCTCTGTTTCCCTTTTGTGTTAAAACTTAACGCAGTGTAATCCCTTTGTAGCTTTCCCCCTTCCTTTCTTGTACTCCTTTCTTCCTTTCTACAGCGATTGCCTGTATCTCTTGTTGATCTCTTATTGTTTCTTTGGAAAGGCATCAGTTGTGCCTATAGCTAAAGGTTAATATAAATGTCATGTTCAGGATTGGTCAAGGCGTTTAGGGGGCAGAAACCCCAACTGTCTCCTTCAACAAAACAGTTAACATGAGGCACAATCTGTGAGGAACACGGTCCTCCTAAGCACACTTAACACCTTTCTAAATCAACTGAACACAAGAGTGAAACTCTTAGGGTTGCCAGGTCCCTCTTCGCAACTGGTGGGAGGTTTTGAGGGCAGAGCCTGAGGAGGGTGGAGTTTGGAGAGGGACTTCAATGCCATAGAGTCTAATTGCCAAAGTGGCCATTTTCTCTAGGTGATCTCTATCGGCTGGAGATCAGATGTAATAGCAGGAGGTCTCCAGCTAGTACATGGTATTTGGCAACCCTAGTAACTCTGCTTCGAATGACAGTGGAAGATCTTTGTATAAGCTTCACTGAAATGAATGTCTACATTCTGGGAAATTGTGCTCCAAGGATCAGTTCTTTTCATCTCCCAGTTTTCTACCTTTAACAGCATAAGGGCCCTGACCTGGATGGCCCATGCTAGCCTGATCTCGTCAGATCTCAGAAGCTAAGCAGGGTCAGCACTGGTTAGTACTTGGATTGGAGATCACCAAGGAATACCAGGGTGGTTATGCAGAGAAAGGCAATGACAAACCACCTCTGTTAGTCTCTTGCCTTGAAAACCCTACTGGGTTGCTATAAGTTGGCTGCGAGTTGACGGCACTTTACACACACACAACAGCACAAGAAAAATGATCACGGTAAACCTCTTTTGTCCTTTGTTTTGTTTGCCCTTAACGTTATGCCAGACTTGCTGCTTGCTTAGGGTTGCCAACCTCCAGGTTGTGGCTGGAGATCTCCTGCTATTACAACTGATCTCCAGGCGATATAAATCAGTTCCCCTGGAGAAAATGGCCGCTTTGGCAATTGGACTCTATAGCATTGAAGTCCCTCCCCTTGCCAACCCCCGCCCTCCTCAGATTCCACCCCCAAAATCTCCAGGTATTTCCCAACCTGGATCTGGCAACCCTATGCTTGCTAGTTCACATCTAGACCTCTAAGAGAAGATGCAAGTAGCTCCAAACTCCAGAAGCAGCTTCAGAAGATGGGCATTTTATCTCTAAGGTGAATACGTGATGGATGGACACACATGCCTTTCAACAGAAAAGCCATCTTGGAAATAACACAAATGAAATGCAAGCCTGAGGTTCCCATTCCATGGTCAGTGTCTGGGATTAAAAAATATTTATTTAAAACCATTTCTATCTCACTTTACTGAGAAGCTCAGAGTGACCAGTAACACAGGTTAAAAGAAAGCAATGTTACCTAAGCAGATCTTACATGCTAAACTGAGATTCATTCTGTAATAATGTAGACAAGCCTTAGCAATATCCAGTTATACCACTCTGAAGATACAATAATAAAAATCTCAGGGCTCAAAGATCCCTTAGTTCAAGATCTGTCAGCAGAAAGTCCACTGGAATGCCCAGGTTATAAGTAGGGTTACCAGCTTCGGGTTGGGAAATACCTGGAGATTTTGGGGGTGGAGTCTGAGGAGGGCAGGGATTGGAGAGGGGAGGGACTTCAATACCATAGAGCCCAATTGCCAAAATGGCCGTTTTCTCCAGGGGAACAGATTTCTATTGTCTGGAGATCTGTTGTAATCCAAGCAAACGAAGGGAAAATCCAAGCAACGCAAAGCAACGCAAAGCAACGCAAAGCAACGCAAAGAGACGACACTTCTAGATCAGTGGTCGTTTTGCAAAGGAGTTGCTTCTTCAGTCAATCTTCTTCATATTATTTCAGAGGCTTGATTGCCCTAAATAATATGAAGAAAATTGACTGAAGAAGCAACTCCTTTGCGAAACGACCACTGATCTAGCAGTGTCGTCTCTTTGCGTTGCTTGGATTTTCCCTTCGTTTGGTTGGATTGTTTGTCTTCAATCCTTACCCTTGGATTTTTGTTTTGGACTGGTTCATTGGGGTGACGTAACCTCTATTCTTGTGGATCCTTGTTTGGACTTATGTTCTATGGACTTGAGAATTTTTTTTTGAGGTGATGTAACCCTTATTATGTTGTTTCAACGTGTTGGTGATGTAACCTATATATTCTGTTCTATACTTGTATTTGCAATTTGTATGCTTTGCAACGAGTTTCAGTGCCAATAATTTTTGATTCAATCAGTAAATCTTACCTTGTAGTGAGTATTCAGTTTAAGTACTGCAATTTTTCTAGTACAAGCCTTGGTGCTGCTTATTGATTACCTAACTACCTGGCAGTTGGCAACCCTATCTTGGTCTCATCTTGATTGACCCCAAGTTAGCTGCTCTTGGGTGGTTTTCCTCGCTGTCCTTTGAGGTTTCTGGTCGAGTGGGGAAGGAGGGCATTCATTTAGGACTTTTCTTGCTAAAAATTAAGCACCGCTTTGTAACCGAAGGGAAGGAAATGACCAGCATGCAAACTTTATGGCTCTTGTCAGTATTTTCACAATGCCACTAATAATCAGAAACATCGAATACAGAAGGGCATGTTGAATCCTGTCATTGAAACAGCAAACAGCTTTAGTCAAATGTATTGGCACAGGATTAAAAATGCATCAAGCATGTATTTGTCTTCTCAATAGGAAGCCCTTATTAATAGTTTGAAGAGTGGAAAGCTTAGCCTTATACAATACACACTGTAGTGGCATTTTTTTTAAAAAAAAATGTTTTAATGTGCAAAATTGTAGGATGCAAAGGTTGCCTTTAATGCTTCTCACCAGCTCCAGTAATTTCCCCACTTAGAAGCCATTCTTCCCCCTTTACAAAAGAGTGTCTCATAGTGGTCACAGCAGAAATGCTGCGATACCAGGATGAGCCTGGGGTGCTACCAAGTTTAATGACTTTGTCACTGTCAAAATATTGGGCGTAGCAATGAAGGAACATGACAGCGTGGTGTGCCTGGGAAATGTCTCTCTTCTGCCTCGTGATCTCTCTGACTTGGCTTCACCCTGGAGATACTGGCTTGCGTTGTGAATTTCAAGGGAGAGGCAGAATCCAAGGAGATGCTCTGTGTGTGGCAAACCTGGACAGGAACTCGAATGTCATCAACCAATAGGACGAATGACAAAATAAAATGACACCATTTTATTTATTGTCACTGGGATCCTAAGAATACTTATTCAGAAGTAAACTCTCGGAAATCAATAGTGTCATTATGAGGAAAAAATGGGGAAAGTAGGATGCAGCTACAATAAATACATAAAATGTTTATAAATGCAAGAATTTTAGGATCAACCTAAGCCAGAAAACACAGTATGCAGCAGGAACCAGGCATTTATTTCAAGAATGGCCTTTAGCATACAAGTACCATGTGTTGTTTAAAATCAATAAACTTCTTGACCCTTGGCACCAGTGGACCTGTGGACCTGTGGGTCATGGTTGGCCACCTGTTCACTATCGTTATGCACCAACTCACCACTGAGAATAATTAGTATATTCTGTATAGTAGGAATGTAATTTAGAAGGCCACCTTTTAAATTGTGTTTTTTAACTTATATTATATATTTTATATTGTAATGTATTATTCTTGGAAGCCGCCCTGAGCCCAACTTGGTTGGGAAAGGGCGGAGTATGAATTAAATAAAATATAAAATAAATACATATACATTTTGTTAGGCCAACATGAGGCCAAGACGATGACCCATGGAAACACCTAGGGACTATCCCAGGTTTTTTAAGCTGCCTGTGTCACCATTCGTGAAGATCATTGGTATGATATCTTGTCTTAATGCCCAAGTTCTTGATATCCTTCATCTTGTACTTGACTCCAGCATCACTTGACTTCGGACTTTCCTCTGTGTCTCTGTAGCAGAGATCTCTCATAGAAAGCGACTCTCATGGTCTTCCCACACCTCAGTTCATTCATTTCTTGCGGGTACAGCTTGTCCATTGTGAATAAGTCAGTTGGCTTACCAGTTTACAGATTCAGCTTATTGTTTAGGTTGTCAACAGGGGCAACTTGACATTAGATATAATGATTTCTTGACCCCTTCAGGCACATAGTAAAATTTTCGCTGATTCTCCCATCACTTGCTTTTTGTGGCACTTTCACACATGCTGAATAATGCACATTCAATCCACTTTCAGTCCACTTTAACGATCATTTGCAAGTGGACTTTGCCATTCCACACAGTAAAATCCAGCTGCAAAATGCATTGAAAGTGGATTGAAAGTGCATTATTCAGTATGTGTGAAAGGGCCCTTAGTCTTTAGAAATTTGGAAGCCTTGGGAAGGAAATGCAGGAGAATGGAAGCGCTACTCAACACTAATACCATGGTCTGTCAAACTGAAATATTTTTTCCCATGATGCACCATTTTAGAGGTGCCTTTAACCACTGTTCTTACAGCTTCCAATCTGGTGCTGCTCTTTCACAGTAAAGTAGAAGCACTGGTTCCCCTCAGCTTGAGCACCGTATCCCACTGTGACCTTCTTTGCTAATCTCTTCCTCACAGCTGCCAGCTCTGGTCACATCACTTCTATCACTTGGCCAGATCGGTTCCAATCTGTCACCGTCAGTTCTACTCCAGACCCTTATCTGCGCTTGACCTAGCTGACTAGGTTCTTATCTTGCTCTGAATTCTGAGTCCCAGAGACAGGTTTCATCCAGACACTCCATCCCAATAGGACTTTATTATAGGGTCCTGTCATGGCTGATGGAGGATGAAGCAGACCTCTTTTTGGCTAGCTGCACAGGACTGGACAGGAGCTTTCAGGTTCTCTCCCCCCTTCTCTGGCATTTGTTAAATAAGGCATGACAAGGATAGTCTAAAAACAAAGGAGTGACAGATCTACAACCAAGTGAAGAGGATGGTAAACTTTCTATTGATTGTAATGAATGTGGATAGCTCCTGCAGTTCATAAACTTGGACTTAGAGAATCATGCTTGCGCCTGCGGATAATTAAAAAAAACCTTAAGGACAAATATTTTCAGTGATCGTGTTTTATAGTCATTCTGCAATTAAAAATATAATAGATTTTAGTCAGCTGTTTGGTATAATGTGGAACAACTTTCAATGTTATTGCTCTGCCGCATTTTCATGAGGTTTGATTTTTGATACCAGAGTCTTCCCTTTGAAGGGATCGAGTGTTTTTGAGTTGAGGTTCCCATTTGCAAAATCATTTTTTTAATGTTGAAAAAAGAATGCTTTTTGTTGGTCCTCTTTTTATTTTTTTAAAAATGCAATTCCCACGGTCCTCAAAGTTCAACAGCAGTAGTGAGGTATCTCATGCCCATGCCTTCTTCCAAGGATATGCCCTATTGGAATGTGTTTGGAGGTGATTTGCTTCCCCAAATAACCCAGCTTAGACAGATCTTCAGAGCTTGGAAGCTAAGCAGGGTGGGCCATGGTTAATACTTGGATTGGAGACCACCAAGGAAGACCAGGGTTGCTACACAGAGGAAGGAAATGGCAAACCACCTCTGCTTGTCTCCTTCCTGGAATGCACCAGGAGTCAGTTGTGAGTACGTTCTTCTTTGTGGTGTTGGGAATATGCTGTAAATTGTCACGGCTTCCCCCTTTTTAAATTCTATTCTATGGTCATGACTGAATTGATGGTGAAAAATAGTTTCCCCAATATTTTCAGAAGAACAGTGCTGGCAAAGTGAAGACCTCATTAGAATAAACTGTTTTGAACTTCCTCTGCCCGTTCAGTGAACTTTTGGACCCATATCTATTTTTTGTCTTCTTTTTCAAAGTTTAGTTTTCTTTGTTTCCCTATTGATGGTTGAAAAATATCTATAAAGTGTTTGATTAAAATGTGCATGAATTTGTATACATGGTTAGAAGATTTGCATCAAGAAGCAGCCAGAACCAATGCCTCTGAAATCTCCATTGCTGGCAATGACTCTAGCAAATGAAGCCATATGATATTACACAGCTAGTAAGATTTTGTGCTAGAAATGCTGCAGTGTTACACTCGGATGCATGGCATGATTTGTCAAGAACATATGCCAACCAAGTCAAGAGAACCTGAAAGCACCATAGGAACATACAATATTAGTGGCTTATACGTATCTCATTTATGCCAGCGTGGTGTAGTGGTTGAGAGCGGTGGTTTGGAGTGGTGGACTCTGATCTGGAGAACCAGGTTTGATTCCCCACTCCTCCACATGAGCAGCGAAGGCTTATCTGGGAAACTGGATTTGTTTCCCCACTCCTACACATCAAGCCAGCTGGGTGACCTTGGGCCAGTCACACTCTCTCAGCCTCACCTACCTCACAGGGTGTCTTTTGTGGGGAGGGGAAGGGAAGGTGATTGTGAGCTGGTTTGATTCTTTCTTAAGTGATGGAGAATTCTTCTTCTTCTCTTCTGTAAGGTGAAGAGAAGATCATTTTTTGAGCTTTTGTATACCTTGATAATTAAAATGTTTGCTTAGAGATGTTTTGCAAATTACTTCTGAACATGTTTTAAATATTCTGCTGGTCACTGCTTTGGAGACCCTGTGTTGGGTGGAAAGGCGACATAGTAATATTTTAAATAAATAAAATAATGAATTATGGGTATTGAGGCACCTAAAACACAGACTACCCTCTCTTGCCAAAGGGATGCCTAATATTGTCGAAGGCTTTCATGGTCAGAGTTCATTGGTTCTTGTAGGTTATCCAGGCTGTGTGACCGTGGTCTTGGTATTTTCTTTCCTGACGTTTCGCCAGCAGCTATGGAAGGCATCTTCAGAGGAGTAACACTGAAGGACAGTGTCTCCAATGCCTAATACTTTGCCTGAGAGGCTATATACCATTTTAAGTTGGGCACAGTATCTTTGAATGTGGATCCAATTAAAAATTGTCAACAAAATCCTCATGAACACGTTGAGCGGTTTTTAGTGTTTGACAGAGATTCTTGCAAAAATGTGAACAGTTTTGAATCCAGGATGACACACACACACTACGGTTGCCAACTGCCAGGTAGTGGAAAGAATCCAGACAGCACTCACACAATATGATAAAGTGCTAATTTATAAAAGTGAAAGTAGGTGCAAAAAGTGAACAATATATACAACAAGATAACAATAAGATACACATATAAATATAAATGACAATCCAGCAAAAGAACAGATTCAATATATAAACATCCTGAAAATCAGGTAAGTGAGTGTCTATTCCTGAATATCCTGTGTAACAGGTAAGTCAGTCTTAATAATCATTTATAGACTTCTCTATGTTTGTAGACTGCTGGAAAGCGATGTCCCAGGCGAGAGCCACGGAGGGAAGATGTCAGGACGTGTTGTCTAGTTCCAAATCACGTTTCGCTCATGGCTTCATCAGCTATATGTATCAGTAAAGTGCAAGAAAAAAACAGTCTCAAATAGGACCAGAAGAAATTCATGTAGGTCTCAAAGTGGACAAGTGCATGACTGCCAGGTAGTAGCAGGAGATCTCCTGCTAATTCAACTGATCTCCAGCCGATAGAGATCAGTTCACCAAGAGAAAAATGGCTGCTTTGGCCATTGAACTCTATGGCATTGAAGTCCCTCCCCTCCCCAAACCCTGCCTTCCTCAGGGTCCACCCCCAAAATCTCCTGCCTCTGGAGAAGAGAGACCTGGCAACCCTAACACACATACACACACACAATTACAGAATAGGGTGTGGGCTACAAGAAGGGATCTTCTTGGGGGCAGGAGGGAGAAAATGTGCTTTGGTAGTACAAACTGCCTCTAACTGCTGTTTTGCTGGTTTGTTCAACAGACTGGGATGCTAATCTAGAGAAAAAGCTCTTCCTGTGATGACACCGGGTGTGGATAGGGTTGCCAGGTCCCTCTTGACCACCGGCAAGAGGTTTTTGGGGTGGAGGCTGAGGAGGGAGGGGTTTGGGGAGGGACCTCAATGCCATAGAGTCCAATTGCCAAAGCGGCCATTTTCTCTATTTTTCTCCTTTCAAAGTAATGTCTTCTACAACTTCCTTTAGGAAGTTTGCAATAAGTTGTAGCATAAGATTTCCAGAGTACCAGGGAATTTAAGGAAGGGAAAAACCCTTTTAAACCACACTATTCAATTAATGTTTGCAATGATGAACACATGTGGCAAGTGTACACACCAGACAACACATCACAACCAGAAACATGCCAAATTGTCTTGTTTGGACTAACAGCGCAATCCTAAGGGGGGTAAAGGGGGTTTGGAGGGGGCATGACCCCTGCATTGACTTAAGTGCCACTTGCACTGTCCAAATGGGCATTTATGCCAGCGCCAGGGAGCAGCGTGGCAGCGCCAAACATGGGTACTGGTGCAGCTGTGGCATAGCTGTGCAGCTCGCAGAGGCACCAAAGGGGGTGTTCCCGGGGGTGGGGCTGACTTTAGCTAGCTCCCGAAGCCCTTTTACCCCGGGAACACCCCTTTTTGCCGGCGTGCACTTACTTCAGCAAAAATGGAGGCATAGCCCCATGGAACTTGGGAGAATTTTCTTGTGAGGCTTGCTGTGCTCAGTGCAGCAAACTGCTCAGGAGGTGTCCCGGCTGTGCCATGGCTGTGCCGTCCCCAGCCACGCCACAACTACTCCACCCCTTTGGATTGCCCAACTAATTCTGCTACTGTTCCGAAGTTTGTGTTTTATTCCTGTCAGTTTAACTGTTATTCTTTTAAATATGTTTGTTTTATAGCTTTTGCTAGTCAGCTGCCCAGTAAGTTATTTTAATGGAAATGTGTTTTTTCAAGAACAAATATTTAAATCTCCAACCCCCGCTTTCAAATCAGTTTTATTACACTTCTTCCTTGTTGGGATTTTGTAGATGGACACAACCTGAGGCACATACGTTGACTCACTCACTCATGCTCAAATATTCAAAATACATTTTATTACTATCAATCTTATTTTGAACTGGTATCTTTTTATTTAGTCCATTCAAAAATCCTGCATATGACATTTTTAAAAATCTGTCATTTTTTTACCTTGTTCCCCCCACCCTTGTTATGGTTAAATTGATTGTATTTGAATTTATCCACCAGCATTGACCCCTCTGTAAACTTGGATATTGATTTCTTATCCACGGAGGGTTTTTTTAAAAGCAGCATAAATGTAAATAGATGTCTGTATTCATTTTCCTGGATAACATTTATCTAGATGAAAGAAGGGTGCATACAGGTTACCTATTAAAAACAACAACAACACAGGAATTGAAGAAACAGAAAAGTTCCCCTGACAAAACAGAATGGGAAAATTGCTGCCTTGTCACTAATTCTGAAAGAATCAGATGGATCAGCTTTCTCTTAACTGCTTGATTCAAGAAGAAGTGCAATTTCTCTTTCTAGAAGAATATTATACACACAAGATGAAGGAGATGAAAAGCACGACAGTCCAGAGGCAGGGAGTAGATTGGGATGGGGTCCCTTCCAGTTGAGAGGAGGCTTTGTGGTTCAGTGGCAGAGCATTTGCTTTGCATGCAGAAGGCCCCAGGTTCAATCCCTAGCACCCATGCCGTCTGTCTGTCTTCCCAACTTTCCTTTGACCTTGGCTGTGTTGTACTTGTACAGAATACTCTTTCATCGACACCTCCAGTCCATGAGTCTCCACCTGAATAGCACTGCAGATGTGGACCCCCCATCACATGGGTTTTCTGTACTCCAAGTGCTTTCCTATGATTGGTTCCTAAGTTAATGGGGCAGTCATTTGGGGTTCTGATTGGGTGTGTTGCGCCACTTCTTTAATAGGTTTAATTACCAACTCATCACAGGGGGCAGGCAGGTGGGTGTGGTAACCTAAGGGTTAATCTCTTGCCCTGCACAAGATATACCAGACTATTAGGGACAGGGTTTAAAACAGTATCGAGGCCATTCGGACACTCTTTGGGCCGGAGACCACCAGAAGGTTGGTATTTGAAGTTCGTAACATTCTCTGGGGAACATACCATTTTGCTTCTCCTTTGTGAAAACAGAACCCTACAGTCCTTAATTTAATTCTGCATTCAGTTTCTCTATAAACTGCAGGCATTTCTAACTCAAGTTATGTGTCAGTGAATACACACACACACACTACATTTATCTTGTACATATGAGTATAGATTAAAGTGGATACAGAATGCACACACAATTCCAGTGAATCTACAAGACCAACAGCTGAAAGCAGAGCACCAAAAACGACTGGCAGAGAAGATAAACGAATATAAAACAAAACAAAAATGGGGAACATTCACGTGTAGGGTTGCCAGGTCCCTCTTTGCCACTGGTGGGAGGTTTTTGGGGTGGAGCCTGAGGAGGGCGGGGTTTGGGGAGGGACTTCAATGCCACAGAGTCCAATTGCCAAAGCGGCCATTTTTTCCAGGTGAACTGATCTCTATCAGCTGGAGATCAGTTGTAATAGCAGGAGATCTCCAGCTAGTACCTGGAGGCTGGCAACCCTATTCACTCGTCCTTAATGTGTATGAAGAGGGTTCCTAGGAAGACATCCTTATCACTATTCCTCTGCTCTCTGAGCTGCTCAGGAACCCGTTCGGTATGGCTTTCCCCCACATTCCTTTGATAATGGGCAAAGAAAGCAGATGTGGAGAATGCCGACCAATGTGGTGGTTTCACACCAAGGATGTCATGCAAAAGCCCTGCTGTTCCATGCTTACCCAACACCCTTTCCCTGGAGCTCTGCAGAGGCTCAAAGCCCTGCGCTCAGCATATCTGGATGGGAGCCGAAATCATATAATAGCCAGCCATGAATGAGAACGCACCAACATCCCTCTTTAGAGAGAGACAGAAATTATCCCACTCGCGCAAAGCATGATGGAGCTATGCAATGGGTTGAACCAGAGCAGCTGCTTTCTCTCCAAGGAGAAATTGGAGTTAATTATTGCTGTTATGAAGAGCCAGGGAAATAAATAGGAGGGAGGGGGGGAGAGAAAAGACATTTCAAAAATGTATTTATTTATTTAAAAATAAAATAATAATGGAAGGGGGGGGGGGGCTTTCATTCTTCCCTGATTCCCTGTGGAGCCTTCAGTTCCTCGGGTGGCCTGAGGAGAGATCAGTGAAGCTGTGCTTTGTAGTCTATTACCGCACAGCTGTTCATCAATTAGAATGGGGAAAATAACCCTGCTGCTTTCAAATAGTGCAGTGGGCATGGCACATTATCAGGCAGAATGCAAAGTGGATACGCGAAACCCCGCACAGTATGGATGCTTTTGTGTGCATGTGGGTGCGTGTGTGCAAGGGAACCTCAAACATTTCCCCCCCTCTTCCTTATCCTGATGTAATGCTGCTATGGCATGCTTGCTCTCCAATCTCACTCTACAAGCGGTGTTGGGAGACTGGAGGAATTTCTGGCAGCTGGGAGAAAAAGGGCGAAAATGCACGGTCACTTTAGCCTCCTTTATTCCGTTTCAGCCAGGATTCAGCCAGGATCGAACACATGCGTTTTTGCCGAACGTGCGTTCAATCCTGGCTGAATCCTGGCTGAAACAGGGAATAAAGCGACCATGCGTTTTTGACCAAAGTGTGCTAGAGGGAAGAACGGGAGGAATGTTCTTTGAAAAGAGCATTCCTCAGGAAGCAACGATCCCATGGCACCCTTAGATGGAATATATGAAACAGCCCTATACCAAATCAGATCCATTGCAGTCAGCATCCTCAGAGTAGATGGTCTTTCAAAGCAATCCTGTGCAGAGTTCCTGTAGTCTATCGATTGAAATCAGTGGACTTAGACTGCAGAAACTCTGCAGAGGATAGCAGTGTTTGACTTGGAGGTAGATAATAGTTTTTCTCAACTCCTGCTACTGGAAGCATTTTAACTGGAGACACCGGAGAGTGGACATTCAGAATGCAAAGCCTGGCCTTAGGGTTGCCAACCTCTAGGTGGTGGCTGGAGATCTCCTGCTATTACAACTGATCTCCAGCCGACAGAGATCAGTTCCTCTGGATTCTATGGCATTGAAGTCCCTCCCCTCCCCAAACCCCACCCTCCTCAAACTCCACCTCCAAAATCTCCAGGTATTTCCCAACCTGAAGGTGGCAACCCTACCTGGCCTCAAATGCCACGGATGGTTTTCGCTAATGTGCAACGGGGGCATTGGCCCAAGCCTCATACTGGGACGGGTTCCAACCATCCACAGCTCCAACCCCCACAAAGGATTGGGGGAAAGAAGAAGAGCAGACTCCTATCACCACTCACACTCCTGTTACATCACTCTGAGGCTCAGGCAGCAGTAGGGTTGCCAGGTCCCTCTTCACCACCAGCGGGAGGTTTTAGGGGCGGAGCCTGAGGAGGGCGGGGTTTGGGGAGGGGAGGGACTTCAGTGCCATAGAGTCCAATTGCCAAAGCGGCCATTTTCTCCAGGTGAACTGATCTCTATCGGCTGGAGATCAGTTGTAACAGCAGGAGATCTACAGCTAGTACCTGGAGGTTGGCAACCCTAGGCAGCAGGCTTATCAGTTTGAGCAAGGGTTCAGAGGAAATTTTTGGTTCCAGAAAGGGAAGCACCTATGCCTGTGGAGCGATGAAGGAAATCTATGAACCTCACACACAGGGGCATAGTGGAAAGCAGGAAGGCAATGACAAAAAACCAGGAGAACCTTTGAAAGAAAATCCAAATCCGACACAGAATTTCAGTCTGACATTCATCTTTCCCCGGGCAGCTTGCCCCCTCCTTTCCCTTCTAACGCGGCAGTGAGAGATCTGGTGAAAAGCAGATAGTTAGTGCTACTTTGCTGCCATATGCCTTCCGATGTGGAAATTTGCATAAACAGCAAAACACTAAAACAGGATTTATACCACAGCTCCCCTCCTTCCCCGTCAACCCTCTGCTGAAAAGCGGCCAGAGACAGAAAAGAAGGCAATTGGAAATGTATTTCCTTTGAAGTAAGTTGCATGGATTTCAGTGGGACTTACTTCTGAGTAAATGCGCTTAGGATCACAGCCTCTGCCAGGGGCAGCATTTCCATTGCAAATGTTCTGACTGGGAGGCGGGATTCGGTTCAAATAAAACCCATCACCACGGTACGAAAAAAAATCTTTAGGTGTACTGTATTAAATAACTAACATAAAACAACCTCCTCACTGTATGGAGAGTTCAAGATGTACAATCACCAACAAGGGCCATTGCCTGAGGGCTACAACAGAGATGTGAAACTTGATGCTTCAATGTGGAGAAATTAGGCCACTGAGAATACCTTGGCTCTGACATTTTCCTTATAACTCACCTGGTTTACTAGGGGGGAAATAAGCCCTTTTGGAATAATCTAGGACTTGCCTCTTCCTTCACCAGTATCGTTTAAAGTGCTTGCATTTCTTCATAATTTCTTTCTATGAATTTTAGCCAGCATTTCCATATTTGCTCCAGGTAGTTCACAACATCAGCTGAAAACTATTCCACATGGGTGTCTATGGTCGTTTATGAATGGGAGTTTTACCTGAAGTTTGTTGCTTGCTGGGCCCACACTTTCCTGTTGGGAATCTATGCACCAGAAATCTCCAAGCTTGAGTCAGGAAGTATTTGAATCCCAACCCCTTGAAATGCTGCTTTGTAATTGGCTGTAGTAAGAGAAAAGCCCCCCCAAAACCCAATTGCCGCATAAAAAAGCATTTTAAGAACAAAAAAACCTGAGCTATTTGAAAGGAAGGGGGGGGGGAGAAACCCAACCCTCATTTTTAAAAGACTTCTGCTCAGAAAGAACTCAGAGGAAGCAGGAATTATTTGAATCCCCACCCCTTGACATGCTGCTTTGTAATTGGCTGTTTGCTTGCTGTGAGAGAAACCAAGCTTCTGTGTCCCGTGCTTTGCCTTATGCATAGGGATTTCACCCAGGCTGAGCTCAGGGTAGGGGGAAGAATTGGGTTAATAGAGAGATGGGAAGTCCTGGGATTTGTGAGGACTGGCAGCGAGGTAATCTCTAATGGAAGGAAAACTCATGCATAACTCCAAGGAACAACCAAGACAGATGGGGGGGGGGGTTTAACATGAGTGAAAGTACCCATGCATAAACAACCTCTGAGAGGGGGGACTACTGCAGCCATAGCCCCCTCCTCTTTATCTTAAAGCAGCACTTCTTCGTTTTAGGATAGGGTTGCCAGATCCCTTTTTACCACCGGCGGGAGGTTTTTGGGGTAGAGCCTGAGGAGGGCGGAGTTTGAGGCGGGGAGGGACTTCAATGCCATAGAGTCCAATGGCCAAAGCAGCTGTTATCTCCCGGTGAACTGATCTCTATCGGCTGGAGATCAGTTGTAATAGCAGAAGATCTCCAGCTGGTACCGGGAGGTTGGCAACCCTATTTTAGGAAAATGTCTGAAAAACAAAATGGCCACCATGTAATATTGCCAGCTCCAGGTTGGGAAACATGTGGTGATTTTGAGGGTAGGGCCTGAGGAGGTGGGGTTTGGAGAGAGGAAGGACTTTGATGGGGTATAAAGCCACAGAGTCCACCTTCCAAAGTGGCCATTTTCTCCAGGTGAACTGCTCTCTTTCTCCTGAAGATCAGTTGTAATCCCATGACATCTCCAGCTAGCAACTGGAGGTTGGCAACCCTACTGCCATGTTAGGGAACTGGGACCAGATTTCTACAACCCTAGCCTGACACACACCCTGGCTGTCTCTGAGGGCTCTCAAAGTATTCAGCAACAGACCCAGCTCAAGGGAGACCCAGCCTTCCTTATTAAATGTATCCTTTTAACTCCATGAAGAGTTTCCAGCTTTTTTTTTTTAAAACTGCTAGTTAATCAGGTAAAGCCTTTCGGAAGACTTCCTTTCTCACCATGCCCAACAAAACAGCTTCCTCTGATGATCTGGACCATGCGTTTTAAGAGACGTTATGTCGACGGCTCATAATATTGCCATCAGCACTGAACACCTTTCTTTGCTGCAGACAGGTTCAATTAAAACCCTGTAATTAATGAATTAGTAGATCAATTGAACTGATTAATTGATAAATGCTTTCAGTCTTAATTAACGGTGATATGGCCCAGGAATGCTACTTCTGCTATTAAAAGCTGCTGATAAATAGGGAAAAGACAGCTCTATTTGGGGGGAAATTATAAGGTACGCCGTTTCAGAGACCACCTGTAAAAACAACAGCAAAACAAACAATTAAGGAGAGAGTAATGAATACATTCAATTGAGTAAAGCTAACTTGGTACATCCCCCTCTTCTACGGTACCTGCATCTTTAAAAGCATATGAACATTTACTTAAAGGCGTTCCTTCTCTCACCCAACCCTCTTCTGGTGAGCTTGTTTCACCCTTAGAAATATTAAAAGAAAGAACAAGTTTAGTTATTACATGCTACAAAAGCCAAGTTTATTTTAAATATGGTTAGGTCATTTATGCATGGGAGTTTTACCTGAGGTTCGTTGCTGGCTGGACCCACACTTTCCTGTTGAGAATCTATGCACCAGCAGTCCCTAAGCTCAAATCAAGTCCCCGCCCTTTAAATGCTGCTTTGAAATTGGCTTACTTTGTAGCGCTTACTGTGAGAGAAAATCCCCCCCAACCCAATTGCCACATAATAAAGCATTTTAAGAACAACAACAACAAACAGGGCAATCTGATGTGGGGGGGGGGGAGAAATCCAAGCCTGGGATTTAAAACACCTTTCTTGTGCTTGGAAAGAGCTCAGAGGAAGCAGGAAGTATTTGAATCCCTACCTCTGGACATGTTGCTTTGTAATTGGCTGTGAGCAAAACCAAGCTTGTGTGTCCTGCACTTTGCCTTCTGCGTGGGGATTTCACCCGGGCTTTGCCCAGGGAAGATGGAAGAGTCGGGTTAACAGAGGAATGGGAAGACTCAGATGTTGCAAGGGCTGGCAGCGAGGTCATCACTAATGGATGGAAAACTCATGCATAACTCCAAGAAACAATACAGAAAGACCCAGTTTGTGAAAGCAGGGTTGTTTGCCCATCATTTAAATCCTGGTGTGCCTTGACAAATGCTGGTCCTGTGGCCTCTGCTCTTGCCCAGCTGATATCCCATCCAGCATTGCAGATTGGTGGCAGTAGGGAACAAACCACAGTAATTTATTTAATCCTAAATGCCTACATTTGTGCTGCATACAAAATCATAGCTAAGACTAACTGTGGCTCATAAACCAACTTCAGACCATGGTTTCAAATTCTAGCTTGATGTATCCTAACTAACCATAGTTACTGGAGAGGTTTGCATTTAGGTCATTAGAAGTGGGAACCCGTAAGGGTAGGCATCTCATTTCCCCTCCCCCAGTATTTCTTCTTTCCCTTTCCTGAAAGCCCCTATAGCCTCTCCCTTTTTCCTGGCTTCCTTTTTAGGGCTGTGAGCTCTAGGTTGGGAAATTCTTGTAGATTTTGGGGTAGAGGTGAGGTTTGGGAAGGGAAATAACCTCAGCAGGTTCACCCTCCAAAGCAGCCGTTTTCTCCAAAGAAACTGATCTCTGTCATCTGGAGATCAGTTGTAATTCTGGGAGATCACCATCCTCCACCTGAAGGGTGGTAGCTCTAGTTCCCATTCTGACAGAGATCCACTCCAGAATCCTTTCCCACCATGAAGTGGAATGTTGTCCAGAGACATCACAGGAACCTGTGGAGGTGACCTTTATTCCTAGTGGGAGTGAACATAGGAACATAAGAAAAGCCATGCTGGATCAGCCCAAGGCCCAGCAATTCCAGCAGTCTGTTCACACAGTGGCCAACCAGGGGCCTCTAGGAAGCCCATGCAAATTAGCTTCCAAACTGAGAAAAATGACTTAAATGCAAGAAAAATAAGGCATGGAAAACATTTCTTTTGGTGGCAAAACAGTCCTTTATTGTGATCATCAAAAATCTGCTTTCAAGAGATGATCACGGTGTGGGGAAAACAACAAAGACTCTACTCAGGGCATCCTTCAGTTTGATAGCAGGTTTTTGGGGTGGTGGGTGGGTGATATTGGAGCCAGCTGAAGTCACGACCAAGGCAGCTCTTGTGAAGGAGATTGCTCATCCACGCAGGTGAGCAGTCTTCTTCAGAATGAAGCCTGTTCAGCAGCTGTTGAAGCTGGTGCTTTTTAGTTGAACGGTATATCCCTCTGGATGGGACTGGGTGAGCCCCATCTTTTAAATGACCCTTCTGAGTGGTGATGGATAGTTTGGTCAGACCAAATTGGCTCCAATTACACGGCCCCTACCTCAAAAGAACCCCAACTATGGGGCCCTAACAAAACCAGTCAAAGATAGAAAAATGGGAGAAAGCACAGAGCGGTGCATCTGAGCAAAGGCGAATAGCCAAACACTGAAAAATCTGAAATCCGAATTTGGCTTTTCAGGAATTGCCTATTCAGCTTCAGGCAGATTCTCAGGTTTTGGTATTAGGTCAACCCAAAACCCTAATATTGCTGAAACGGCTAATTCCTGGTTTATTTTCGGCTCAGGTATATCGATATGCATAACCCTAATCGTGACTAGTGTTCATTTAGACTAGTACCCATGGATAACCCGATCCTCCATGATTATGTCCATTCCCCTCTTAAAGCTTTTCAAGTTGGCAGCCATCACCACATCCTGAGGCAGGGAGTTCCACAATTTAACTATGCATTTGGTGAAGAAAAACTTCTTTTTATCTGTTTTGAATCTCTCGCCCTCCAGCTTCAGCAGATGACTCTGCATTCTATTATTATGAGAGAAGAAGAAAAGCTTCTCCCTGTCCACTCTTTCCATACCATGCATAATTTTGTAGACCTGAGTGGGTAAGCCAAACATCTCTGATTGCTGATGGGACAACTTCCAAGCCATGGGCCTTGGTAGATATGATATCAACCCTTGACACAGCAATGAACCCATGCCCCATGTACATCTGTACACAGAAGGCATTACTTTGGTGGCCTATGTAGTCGTCCCGTAGTCTTCTTTCTATAAATTTGTTAATCTGTTATACAAAATGGTCTTCCCAACAGTTCAGAAAAAGAATGGAGATTTTTGCTGCATTGTTTTATTATTGAAAGTTTCTAAGACGTTACACTTACAGATACCACTTTGAAAATGACACCCATTCCAAAGGTTTTTAGTGAACGAGATGTTTTTTTCCTCATGTGTTCACCTGCTTCTTCTATAATTCTCCAATTCTGTCTACTTTTTCTCCTTTCTGAAGCACAATTCTTTCAAGCAAGCTTTTGATGAGCAGTTAACGCAGATCTGTTTTCACGCAAGCGCCTTGCTTTTGTGCATAAGAGTTTTGTCTTAACATATTGTTCTGAAAAGCAGTGCCTTATTGAGCAAACAAAATCAAATTACTATCTTCTAGCTCACTGTGCTATTTATAGTGAATTATAGTGAGCCATACAACTCAAGAGAATTGTTGTTCATTGCTTGAGAAATGGAGAAATGTTAGCTCTTTTGTAAGGATATTTGTACAAGCAGCAGTGCAATCCTAAGAAGAGTGACACCCTTCTAAGTCCTCTGAAGTCAATGGGTTTAGAAGGGTGTAACTCTACTTAGGATTGCACTGTTAGGATGGGTCTGTAAGCATGTCTGGGATGCTTACCCACAGATTTTGAAGACTCTCCCCCCACATTCCTGAAATTTGACCTCTCCTTGGTGGTATACCCACACTTGATAGAACCACTGAGGGAACTGCTCCTTTATCATTTGAAATCCAAGTATCATTTTCATGGATGAAAAAGGGTTCCCACCAAGCCAAACCTCTACTGACCTGACCGGAATGCTATCTTCTTGATCCATTACCAAAGCTGAAGAATGCAATGCAGGAAATGAAATTCCACTTGGAAAACAGATATCAAATGAGCAGGAACGGAAACTGTGGATGTTTAAGATAGAAGAATTTTGGACAATTTCGAAGGTGATCTCAAGAATTAAAAAGGTACACATTTTTTAAAAAAGTTATCCTATGTTTGAACAAAAATGTCAGCAACAGTAAAAATGTTAACATGAAAACAATTGTTTATAAAATATTTCAGCAATCATAAATGGCTCAAGGGAGAAGAGCAGCGATTTGGGGAGTCCCAAACCCTTTTGCTTAAAACGAATAAAGAACAAAAGAGCCTTGGGAGCAGGGTTTTAGATTTTCCTCATCCAATTTCCTTTTACTTGCATATGAATTTCCCTTTCTGGAACAAGATTTCCCTCCAGAGTTACAATAAGGTTATTGGAACAAGTTCCATGAACAAAAAATGCAAAATAAGCACACACAAAAAATGTCCAAGCACAACCTTCATTGTAGGTCAATAACTAAGCATGTCTTTTCATTCTTCTGGTAGATGTGTAGGGTTGCCAACCTCCAGGTACTAGCTGGAGATCTCCTGCTATTACAACTGATCTCCAGCTGATAGAGATCAGTTCCCCTGGAGAAAATGGCTGCTTTGGCAATTGGACTCTATGGCACTGAAGTCCCTCCCCAAACACTGCCCTCTTCAGGCTCTGCCCCCAAAACCTCCCGCCAGTGGCAAAGAGGGACCTGGCAACCTTATAGATGTGTCTCTCACCCTGAGATGGGCAAAATCTGGGCATAATGTGCATATATGTGTTTGTATGTACAGTTGTGGGCAGCAAAGCAGATTTGTGGCTGAAATGGTAGGCCATTGCTGTCAGGTGATTTGAAGGAGGAGGGAGATTCTTAGCCTTACCAATATCCATCAAGGACACAAAACATAGGAGTCCAATTAACAAGATTTTTCACATATTGACAGCCTATTCCTGACCTGTGCCGGCGGCCAAGTCGAAATTCCTTAGGAAGCCAATGAAGGCCTCTGCCGGTGCAGGGGCCCACACCGCTGGCGCCTGGAAGGCATACGCCGGTGTGAGTGGCCCCAGTGCCAGCGTGCAGGCCCGGACGCCGGTTCCTGGCTGCTGCCACAGCAGCGCTGGGCCCAGCTTCCACCACAGCCTCCTGCCAGCCTCTGGACGCTGGCACAGGCCACGGCGGCGAGCCAGGAGGTGTTCCGGCACTCCGGGAGGCATTCCCAGGGCGTAACGGTGCAGAGTATGGATTAAAAAGTGCACATAGTTGTTGTTTTTTAAATGCACATAATCAAAATGACAGAATTAAAAATATTCAGTATTAAAAAAACAGAGAGAATTCTTTTGAGGTTTTTAAACAGAGGCTAGATAGCCATCTGGTAGCATTGCTGATTCTGTGAATTTAAGCAGACCATGAGAAGGAGAGCAGGAAGGGTTGTGTCAGTGTTTGGCTCCTGTGGCCCTTCCTTACACACTGATTGCCCCTTTGGGGTCAGGAAGCAATTTTCCTCCAAGCCAGATTGTCCAGAGATCCTGGAACGTCCCCCCCCCCATCTTTTTGGCATGGTGTAGGGGTCACTGGGGTGTGTGGAGGGGGAGGTAGTTGTGAATTTCCTGCATTGTGCAAGGGGTTGGACTAGATGATCTTGGTGGTCCCTTCCAACTCTATGATTCTATTAATCTATTTTTTTTAAAAAGCCCAACAGCATTAAAAGTACACAGTGCTTAAAAGAACACAGACAAATCTGTCAAAACAGTTTACCCTTCACCAGATGCTCTTGGGAATCAAACTGTTTTACACACCTCCCTAAATAAAGTGAGTGAAGGCACCATCTACACCCTCTCTGGCAGTCCATTCAAAAGCCAGTTGAGAGACACCACAGAAAAAGCCCATAAGGAGAAGGCTGTCTGAAGTGCATAGCTTGTGCATGAGAATATGCCAGAAGACATGGTTCAAGAAGTATGAGGGCCCCGAAAACCTCCTGCCAATGGTGAAGAGGGACCTGGCAACCCTAGCCTGATGACTTCGAGTCTTGGTGTTGATTATGCATGCCATTTCCAACCAGAAATCAGAAGTCGCCTCATTGTCCCGCTGCCTTTCCCTGCGTTTTGTCTGTGTTTGCAAATTCAGGTCACTGAAGACATAGGTAAAATGCGGGGAAAGGCAGGGGGAGCGCGAGGTGACCTCTGACGGCAGGAAACGGCATGCATAATCAACACAAACGCCCGAAGCCTTCAGAGGGGTGACAGCGAGTGAAACAGCCATGCGTAAAAGACCGTAAGTGTATTCCTGAGAAAACTAGGTCTGAAGTGTGATCGGTCAGGGGCCCTTAAATTCTCCCCTTCCTAAATGGAGCATACTATTTTGGAGATTGCTATTTTCTGGCTGTTTTATGAGAAACTTCCATCTTTCTTCCTCTCATAAGAACACTCATGAACACATGAAGCTGCCTTATACTGAATCAAACTTTTTTGGTCCAGCAGGATCAGTATTGTCTACTTAGACTGGCAGCAGCTACCTCCAGGGTCTCAGGCGGAGGTTTTTCACATCACCTACGGAGAGATCCTTCAACTGGAGATGCCTGGGATTGAACCTGGGATGTTCTTGTTATGTATGCATGTCTGTATGTGTAATTGAATAAAGGGAAAACAAGCACCTTGTAATTGTATCAGGGGAAAACAAGCACCCTATGGAGCTTGGAGTTCCCCAGGGCTCCTGAATTGTATGTTTCCATTGGCTACTAGGTTCCCCAGTAGCCAATGGGAACATACAATTCAGGAGCCCTGAATTGTATGTCCCAAATCACGGACTTGGGGGGGAGTGGCTGCAGGTAGCCAAGCGGGCATATAAGCAGGGGTCCGATCACAGTAGTTAGTTCCGTTCTCGTTCTCTCAATAAAGCAGTTGTTGTGGAACTCCGTCTCCGACCTCCTATATCGCCCACGCGGACAACAGTTCGGCATACCAAGCAGATGCCCTACCACAGCCTTCTGAAAGCTCTCCTCCTTACAGTTTCCCCCCGCCCCCTGCTGAAGTATTTTCCTCTGTGAGCACCATCACAGAGGAAATTACAGAAGAAACAATGGGCGAAAACGCATGGTCGCTTTCTTCTCCTTTAATCCCTGTTTCAGCCAGGATTGAGCCTGGATCGAACGCATGCGTTTCGCCTAATGTGCATTCGATCCTGGCTAAAACAAGGATTAAAGGAGGATAAAGCGACCATGCGTTTTCGCCCAATGATGAGGTAAGACGAGAAGATTCTGACTTACCATGCACTGCTTTTTAAGAAGAAGAGAAGGGTTTTATACCACCTTTTTCTCTACCATAAGGAGTCTCAAAGTGGCTAACAATAACATTCCCTTCCCCTCCTGACAACAGGCACCTTGATCTTTTATGCATGGGAATTTTACCTGAGGTTTGAGGCTGTCTTGACCCACACTTTTCTGAATCCTAAAAATGCTATTCATGTTGTTGTTCGTCCTGGAGAAAGTCCTGGGGTTTCCAGAGTACTGCAGAATCACCAGCAGAAATCCGGAAGTGTCTGAGTCCCTGTCCCTTGAAAACGCTGCTTTGTAATTGGCTGTAATGCTTACTGTGAGAAAAACGTCACACACACACCCCTCTCTCCTCTCCCGAGCTTTGGCTAGTGTATGGAAATGGAGACAATTTGACCCAGGTTGCTCTCAGGAGAGACAGAAGAATCCCGTTACAACAGGATCGGGAAGACCTGGACATTGTGCAGGATGGACACAAGGTCATCTCTAAGGGATGGAAAACTCATGCATAACCCCAACAAAAAAGTGAGTCGGACCAGCAGAGAAAGTAAGTCAAATGGCTCATGCATAAAAGACCCTTGTGAGGTAGGTGGGGCTGAGAGGGTTCTGAGAGAACTGTGACTAGCCCAAGGTCACCCAGCAGGCTTCATGTGGAGGAGTGGGGAATCAAACTCTAATTCTCCAGATTAGAGTCCACCGCTCTTAACCACTACACCACGCTGGCTCCTATGATTTAAAATGCTTGAGAATTATATGCAGTGTTTAGTACAATAGATTGCCATTCCAAATCTTTTTCCATTTCTTTTGTTTATTTGTATTTCCCATCCTGTTTTGGTGTAAAAATAAAACAAAAATATTAAGAAAGCAGGAAGGCAGACCAAAATACCTGCCCAGTGAATGTGGGATTGTCCTCCTGTGTAAGGTACAATTAAATGTGCCAACTTTTCTTTCTTTCTAGAAGGGGTCTTCAATGGCGGTGTGAAATGCAGACATTTTACATGAAAAACTTTCCCATCATTCCATCTGCATGCTGACAAAAGCTCTCCCTGCCAAATTTCCTCTTGTAATGCATCCCTGTTATGAAGAGAACAAAAAGGTGGCAGAACCTGCAAAGAACAATAGGAGCTTCTTGGTATTGCTGGCCTGAAGCAGGATACAATTCAAATGAAGAGGCAAATGATTTGCAAACACAGCAACAAGAAAGCGAGGGTGCAGTCAGGATGTCATAGCAACCGTATATAGCCACTGACCCCTCTTGGGAGCAACTCCCATGCTTATCAGGTATGTGGTAGTGTCGTTTTTGCTAGTACTGATGGCTAGGGTTTCCAGGTGCCCAGTGGTGGCGGGCAAGCCCCCGGCAATTTGCCCCTTTGCCCACCGACCAGCTGACAGTCAGCGGGCAAAAGTGCACACGCGTCCACGCCGCTGCAGGTCACTTCCGGTTGTAAACCTTAAGGAGTTGTGCCTTAAAAGTCTCCCGCCGGAGGAGAGGTAGGACCTGGCAACCCTACTGATGGCCTATCTTGGGTAGGAGAAAGGTAAGGATTTTGCTCAGAGAACAGCTAGATTTGAGGCCAGTAGTACCTTAGAGACCAACATGATTTTCAGGGTATACGCTTTTGAGAGCAAAAGCTCCCTTCATCAGCAGACCAACATGGCCACCCTCCTGGATAGGCTTGACAGCTCTGGGTTGGGAATTGCCTGGAGATTTTGGGGGGTGGAGCCTGAGGAAGGCAGGGTTTGGAGAGGGGAGGAACTTCAATGCCATGGAGACCAGTGGCCAAAGCGGCCATTTTTCTCCAGGGGAACTGATCTCTATCACCTGGAGATCAGTTGTAACAGAGGGAGATCTCCAGCCACCAGCTCGAGATTGGCAACCCTACCCCTGAAACCTCTCTCAGAACTGGTTATCGCAGCTGTCATCCTTAGGGCTTACTTGGGAGTAAGCTCCATTGAATATCATACTACTTACTTCTAAATAGAGCTGCTTAGGATTACTTAGGGTTGCCAGTTCCCTCTTCACCATTAGAGGGAGGTTTTTGGGGTGGAGCCTGAGGAGGGTGGGGTTTGGGAAGGGACTTCAATGCCATAGAGTCCAATTGCCAAAGCGGCCATTTTCTCCAGGTGAACTGATCTCTGTCGGCTGGAGATCAGTTGTAATAGCAGGAGATCTCCAGCTAGTACCTGGAGGTTGACAACTCTAGGATTATTCCCCACATTTGTTGACCCCAACATGCCACTGCAGGTGCTGGCAGCAGGTATGGAGGGACAGTTGTGGCAATAGAGTATGCGCAGTGCAATCCTGTGCAGAAGTGCTCCTGTCTTAGCCAAGAAATCAATGAGCTGTTCCTTGAGTAACTCTGTATATGATTGTACTATTAATCGCACATCCTCAGTCTTTTTTCAGCAGTTAAACACATTTGAGCTTTTGGAAAGCAACCGGACCAGTGTGTTGAACATTCAGCTCTGATATTTGTGACTTGAGGGGAGGAAGCAATCTGATCAGGCTGGTGACCAATTATCCTGGGTGTCATCTGTATGTGGCTGAATATTGTACTCGTAGTGCTATAGCAATTATTTGCAAATTATTGCTGTAGCAAAAGAAGAGCACAATTATCAAATAATGTACAAATGCAGCCCTTGTTCGCATTTTTAAAGCTTTTGCTACATTTGTTTCTATGATTCTATGATTTGGGTGTTTATTGCATATTTCTTGTTTTTTATTTTTAGTGCACCATTTATTGTGGTTGTTCCAGCTTGGTTTTAATTTTGGCATATTTTTAAATGAAATGCCATTCCATATTTTTTTTAAATAATACATTTTGGAATAGTGACTAGTACAATAGTTGTAATCATGGTATAATCATAATAATAGTCCTTGCTGAATGTGTGTGTTACAGTGAGGGGAAAAAGTATTTGATCCCCTGCTGAATTTGCCCGTTTGCCCTCTGACAAAGTGTTGTGGTCAGATGAGACCAAAATCGATCTCTTTGGCATCAACTCAACTCGCCGTATTTGGAGGAGGAGGAGTGCTGCCTATGACCCCAAGAACCCCATCCCCACCGTCAAACATGGAGGGGGACATATTATACTTTGGGGGTGTTTTTCTGCTAAGGGGACAGGACACCTTCACCGCATCAAAGGGACAATGGACGGGACCATGTATCATCAAATCTTGGGTGAGCACCTCCTTCCCTCAGCCAGGGCATTGAAAATGGGTCGAGGATGGGTATTCCAGCATGACAATGACCCAAAACACACGGCCAAAGCAACAAAGGAGTGGCTCCAGAAGAAGCACATTAAGGTCCTGGAGTGGCCTAGCCAGTCTCCAGACCTTAATCCCATCGAAAATCTGTGGAGGGAGCTGAAGGTTCGAGTAGCTACACATCAGCCTCAAAATCTTACTGACTTGGAAAGGATCTGCAAAGAGGAGTGGGACAAAATACCTCATGAGATGTGTGCAAACCTGGTGGCCACCTACAAGAAATGTTTGACCTCTGTAATTGCCAACAAGGGTTTTGCCACCAAGTACTAAGTCATCTTATGCAAAGGGATCAAATACTTATTTCGGTCATTATAATGCACATCAATCTCTGACTTTTGTCTTCTGGGTTTCTGGGGGTTTTCCTGTTGTTATTCTGTCTCTCACAGCTACAATAGACCTACCATTAAAATTATGGACTGGTCATTTCTTTGTCAGAGGGCAAACGGGCAAATTCAGCAGGGGATCAAATACTTTTTTCCCTCACTGTATGTGCCGTCAAGTCACTTCCGACTTATGGCGACCCTATGAATTAATGACCTTCAAAACCTCCTATCATTAATAGCTTTGCTCAGGTCTTGCAAACTGAAGGCTGTCTCTTCCAGTTTATAATAAGTGAAAAATCATAACAAAGCTAAAACCATTTACCTTGTTTTATTTGAATTATATGTGCTTCAAAAAATGTTTCCATTTTTTTTGCAATTGTTGGCATTTGCTACATAGACATTCGTGTTATTTTATGTTCTTCTTGATGTCATTTTCCTTCTCTTTTGCCCTCACTGCTCTTGGCTACTGATGTCCAGGCTGTTATTTAATGCTATGGGCAGTGGCAATCCACATGCTTTTGTTGATGGTGTCATGATGTTACAGACGCTCATACACAAACCTGCATAAATCTGCATGGCTAATCAGATGAAATGGAAGTGATGGCAAGTAAGTCGGAGAAAAGCAAACAGACTCAAAGTGGCTTGGATCCGGGTAGATTTTTTATTCAAGCCTACCCAATTTTTCTCCAGCATAGTGTAGTGGTTAAGAGTGGTGGACTTTAATCTGGAGAACCGGGTTTGATTGCCCACTCCTCCACATGAGCAGCAGACTCTAATCTGGAGAACTGGGTTGGTTCCCCACTCCTACACATGAAGCCAGCTGGTTGACCTTGGGCTAGCCACGGCTCTCTTAGAGCTCTCTCAGCCTTACCTACCTCACAAGGTGTCTGTTGTGGGGAGAGGAAGGGAAGAGATAGCAAGCCGGTTTGATTCTGCTTAAAAGGAAGAGAAAATCAGAATATAAAAATCAACTCTTCTTCTGACTACAGCCCCCACTCTAAATGGTTTTGTCCATGCAGGATCCATGATTCCCAGCATAACCTTTTTAGGTGGACAAAGAAAAGCCCTCCTCCATTTTTCACCAGAGGTAAAGTTGGTTGGATTCAACCCAATATAATCCTATTCTTGTTTACTTAGGAGTAAATCCAACGGAAGTCGAAAGAGCTTACACCAGAGTAAATGACAGCTAGGAGAACAGTACCCAGCTTGCTGGGGGTAAAGGGAAGATGACTGGGGAAGGCACTGGCAAACCACCCAGTAAACAAAATCTGTCTAGGAAATGTCGGGATGTGACGTCACCCCATGGGTCAGGAATGACCCAGGGCTTGCACAGGGGACCTTTACCTTTACCTTTAGGAGAACAGTAAGGGTCCCAAGCAACATCAAAAAGTTGTGAATGTTTGGTAAGGTAAGTATCTTTTCTGCCAAATCTCTTGGTTGTATCAGATATCCTACTTTCAAAGCAAATATCAATAATGGAAGAAGATTTGGCTCAGCCCTAGTGAGAAATTTCTTATTTCAACATGTAGCTATATAGTCACATGCTTAAATTAATATAGCAGGTATTTGCTGGTCTTTCTCTCTCTCTTTTCCTTTAAGGATATAAATTCCAACCATGTTTTGTGTGAAGGGTCTCAGTGCATACTGACATTGTGAGTGTCAGCTCCAGATCACTTTAATCAGAGAGTGGATATGCATGATAAAACGGATAAGGGACTTTAATCAAAAAATCCGCTGGTCTGGAAACGTGACGCACTCCGCCAAACACACTTCATCCCCCTTTTCTTGTGCCACTGCCAAGATTTTTATTTCATGAATATGCATTGGAGGAGACGATATTACATTAAAATGTGACATTGTTGTGGAGTGTTAGGGATTTGGAATTACAATAAATAAATAAATAAAGACGGGACAGGCGCCGGCAAAGTTTTTATCATTTGAGCGTGAATGTCGCGGCACATCCCTTCTCCCCACCGAGCCCTGACACTTACCCCCACCCCTATCAAAGTTTATATTTGGACAGAATATTGGATTCTGTATCCTTATAGCATTCTAATAAGAAAACTAATCTTAGCAGATGGATACTTTGTTTAAATTCCATCCAGAAGGATATTGTTCAGAGTTCTCACCTAAGGATCATAGTTTTCCATATAGAATACTTATTTGTGGGTAAAGATGCACAGGTGGGGATACTGGTATCAAGAAATAAGTGCTCGCTAGAGAGCCTGATTCCAAATGGGAATGAATGCAAAGTTATTCTTTATCCAAAAATAGCTTTGGATCAGGCCTCGAGAGAATTATGAAGTCCTTTTTTTTTTTTTCTCTCGGTCCATTTTTTTAAACATGTAAAATGAGCAAGATAGTAATGCTGTATTATAGAAATCTGACATCAATAAGCCTGTCTTAGCCTCAATTTTTTAGGTTTGTATCTATCACATAGTCTGTTCTGATCTGCATTCATCGAAATGTGTTAGCATTAATTCATCTCAAAACTTTTGTTAAGCCCCTGTACCCAGGATTTCTGGAAACTGATCTCTCGAACAGTGTATCCCGAAACACACAATCCTTGTAAGTAGTGATGCATTCTTCAGATTAAAGGTGAAGGCACTATCAGATTTGGTTTGCCATTTTACAGTCCCTTCCTAGCATGAATACCAACAAGGCAAGAATCTAGATCAAGAGAAGGCATAACTTAGTAAAACAATGCCACTTGTAAGTGAAAGCACCTCTTCCTTATTCATCTCTGGTAGTTCAAGCCCCCTGCAATGGCATTTTTCAAGAGTGTGTCACCTGTACTTTTCCAGGAGAGGTAGAAAAACAGACAACTAAGGGAAGAGATGGTTTAGGTTTCTAAATTCATGAATGGCACTGAGAGAATGAAAGGAAACATATTTCCATCTCCCCCTTTCATAACTCTAGAGCTCTAGTTACCCAGTAAAATTGATTGCTAATAGACTGAGCGCAGGCAAATAAAAGCATTTCTTCACTCAATATGTAATTAAGTTAGGGAACTCACTGCCACAAGATGTAGTAATCACAGCTAGCTCCAATGGCTCTAAATAAGGATTAGACATATTTGTGGAGGATGAGTCTGACAAGGCTGTGATAACTCTCATCAAGTATATGTCTTTAAATTCCAGACTGTGAGTACAAACAAAAAATTGTGAATGGTGCTATGGCATGCAGAAGGTCCCAGGTTCAATCCCCATGCTCTCTAGTTTAAAAGATCAGGTAGGAGGCAATGTGAATGACCTCTACCAGAGACCATGGAGAGCCACTGCCAGTGTGAGCAGACAATACTGACCTTAATGGCCAAGGGTCTCTGATTCAGCATAAGACAACTTCATGGGTCCATGTGACTGATATCATAGAATCATACCATTGGAAGGACCACCAGGGTCATCTAGTCCAACCCCCTTCATATTGCAGGAAATTCACAACTACCTCCCTCTACTTCCCCAGTGACCACTACTCCATACCCAGAAGATAGCAAAAAAACCAAAAAAACCTCCAGGATCCCTGGCCAATCTGGCTTGAAGGAAAATTGCTTTCTGACCCCCAAAGTAGCAATGGGCATTACCTTGGGCCACAAGAACCAAGCACCAACACAACCCTTCCTGCCCTCCCTCTCATGATCTGCCTAAGTTCACAGAATCAGATGTCTATCTAGCCTCTGCTTAAAAACCTCCAGAGAAGGCGAGCCCACCACCTTCTGAGGAAGCCTGTTCCACTGAGGAACCACTTTGTCAGAATGTTCTTCCTAATGTTTAACGGAAACTCTTTTGATTTAATTTCATATCGTTGGGTTTGGTCCAACCTTCTGGGGCAACAGAAAACAACTCCACACCATCCTCTATATGACAGCCCTTCAAGTACTTGAAGATAATTATCATATCACCTTTCAGTCATCTCCTCTCCAGGCTAAACATACCAAGTTCCTTTAACCTTTCCCCATAGGACTTGGTCTCCAGACCCTTCACCATCTTCGTTGCCCTCCTCCCGCCAGGGTCAGGCAAGTTCCTGAGCAAAGTGACCCGGCACAAGGATCAGCCTCTGTGGGAGAATTCGGACAGTGACACTCTGAGCACGTTCCAGCTTGTCTATATCCTTCTTAAACTGCGGTGCCCAAAACTGAACATAATACTCTAGATGAGGTTTAACCAGAGAAGAATAAAATGATATCATCACTTTGCGTGATCTGGACACTGTACTTCTGTTGATACAGCCCAAAATCGCCCTCCGCCAGTAAGTCCCTCAACCCTACCAGCAAAACAGGTCCGTTTTGCATATTCCGAGGAATGATAGAAGTGAGGGAGCCTTGATGAGATGAAAAGTGTGAACATTTTATGAAAGGGGTCAAAGCCTGGTCCATTCCTGCTCTAGGCAAACTTCCTCAGCCAATGATGTTGCTGGCTGCCAAGCCATGTTGCTGCATGGCTCTCAGGGACACTTCGCTGAGAAGAAGACAATTACAGAGAGGCCCTACCTTCCTCAGAGGAGGGTTTTTGAAAAGTTCTGTGCTTGATTTCTAGTGACCTCAGCCTTGTGGAGGGGGGGGGGAGAGCTGCTGAGTTCAGGTCTTCCTTATGCCTTACAAGACAATGGATAAAGGTGGAAACACTTGGTCCTATAATTCTCAGCGGTCAAGCTGCCGGACAAAGCAAGATTGTACACTCAGTCAGATTGGGGGCTTGCCCCCGAAAATCTGATGATGATCAGATAGTTAAATTGTGGATGTGGGGATGGCTGCCAACTTGGAAGGCTTTAAGAGGGGAGTGGACATGTTCATGGAGGACAGAGCTATCCATGGCTACTAGTCAAAATGAATACTAGTCATGATGCATACCTACCAATTTTCTCCAATATCCGAGGAGCATGCCTATTAGGTGATGTGGAACACAGGCATGATGCTGCCGCAGTTGTCTTGTTTGGGGGTTTCCTAGAGGCACCTGGCTGGCCACTGTGTGAACAGACGGCTGGACTTGATGGGCCTTGGTCTGATCCAACAGGGCTTTTCTTATGATCTTATTTTCTTAGTTTTAGACAGGTTAATTATTTCTTGTTCATTTGGGACTAGCAAGTTCTGTCATGGCCCTCTTGTTTCAGTTGTTAATGATCAGTTCCTGTTCTCTTGGAAAGGGCAAGGGAGAGGAGAGAATTAAGTACTACTTTTTTACTTTCTAACCAAGTAAATGTGTTTTAATTTTATTTTTATGACCAAAATAGCACCATTGCAAAACAATGTTCACAAGTAAAAAAAAAACATCCAGTGGCTTTGGCTGTGTAAAGAAGTGCAAAACCATGCAGTGGTGGGGGATACCCACCTATTATATGAGGTGCTGTGGAACACAGGCAGGACACTGCTGCTGCAGTTGTCTTGTTTGTGGGCTTCCTTGAGGCACCTGGTTGGCCACTGTGTGAACAGACTGCTGGACTTGATGGACCTTGGTCTGATCCAGCATGGCCTTTCTTATGTTCTTATCCTATGCGGAACAGTAATTTGAAAAATGAGACCTTTGTCCTGACTATTTTGTGGATGCGCAGTGGACTGAATGGGGAGAGTTGTTGGGTGGTGTTAATCGCAAAAAAAGAGTGACAGGTGAAGCAATTTGATTTTTTCTTGTTCCCACTAGAGTGTAACCTAATTGCTTTGGATGTTTGTTTGTTTCTTAAGAAAAAGACAAAGCCTTCCTTATTTCAAAAATGTCACTGCTGCTGTGAAAGTGAATGGAGTGGAATTCTCTTTGTGCTGAAAATGAAGGAGAAGGCTGGGGGGAGGACTGAAGTATGCAACTGCAACTGGCAATCCCCCCACAAGGTTTTATTTGTAGCTGATCTGCCTATTATAGAACATTCTCACCTAGGGCTGTCAATTCGGTTTGGCCCGAACTGAAAATCAGCCGAATTTCCCCTGATTCGGTGGTTTTTAGTTCGGGAGGAACCGAACTCAAAACTGGCGGGCAACCGGGGGGGCCGAATTCAGCGAGTTCGGGAGTTCGCGAATAAATTCAGCAAATTTGGCCATCTGTAAGCAGCATAACCGTCAGTAAGCAGCATTCTCCTCCCCCGGCCAATCGGTGGGCAAGCTGGGTCTTCTTCTGGCCAATCAGTCAGGATTGAGTACTGGAGGAATCAGCTGATGTGCGGCCCGGCCAGGGAGAGAGAGAGAGAGAGAGAGCGAAATCCTCGTGTGTGTGTGGGGGGTGCTTGTGCACATTCGCTCCTTTCTGTGGCTGCAGGGGGCGTATTTTTTGGGGTACAGACACAAAACTTTCACTGGAGCTTCAGATGAAGCTTCTTAAGGTACCCCCCAAGTTTTGTAAACATTGGGTCAGGGGGTCCCGAGATATGGGCTCCCCCCTTTTTCTTTCCATGGCTGCAGGGGGCGCATTTTTGGGGGTACAGATCCCAAACTTTGAGCGGAGTTTCAGACCAGTGTTCTTAAGATACCCCCCAAGTTTTGTGAACATTGGGTCAGGGGGTCTCGAGATATGGGCTCTCCCCCTTTTCCCTCCCCCCTTTTCCCATTTATGTGGCTGCAGGGGGCGCTTTTTTGGGGATATAGCCCCCAAACTTTTAGCATAGCTTCAGTCAATTATTCTTAAGATACTACCCAAGATTATTCTTAAGATACTACCTACTTAAGATACTAAAGATGGGTTCAGTGGGGGCAGAAATATCGCCTCCCCCCCTTTTCTCTTTCCATGGCTGCAGGGGGCGCATTTTTGGGGTTGCAGATCCCAAACTTTGAGCGGAGTTTCAGACCAGTGTTCTTAAGATACCCCCCAAGTTTTGTGAACATTGGGCCAGGGGGTCCCGAGATATGGGCTTTCCCCTTTCCCCTATTGGGATGAATGGATCAGCCAATCCTGTGCATCTCCAGAGCAAAACGTTCCGTGCCTAATTGGAATCATCTTGGATTACAAGTCCTCTTCAGCCCGTCCTGATGGAACAGAAGACAGCCACAATAAGACCCCTTTGGGGGCTTTAATCTATAATTTTTCTCCTGTGTATGTGTGTGTGTGTGTGGGGAAAGCAGAGTCTGTGTGTGTGTGGGGAGGGAGCAGTTTTTGTGGGTGGGGGAAAAGCCAAAGGGGGCTTTCGTCGGTTCTGCCTGGGGTGTGTGTTCCCCCTCGAGTCTCTCGCTCCCTGGTTTGAGGGGGGAGGTTTCAGTTGTGTGTTGCAAAGGTGTTGTTTAACAAGGTTGTGTTGTTTTGCAGTTGTTTTGCAAATTTCTCAGCTGTTGTCGGGGCTGGGAGCTTTGTGCGTGGGCGGCAAGCTCTGCTGAGAGATGCACATTAAGGGTGGGGGGGACCCCTTTCAGGGCCCATATCTCAGCCCCCCCTGACCCAATCTTTACAAAACTTGGGGAGTCTTTCAATAAACGTCCTTTGAAGCTCTGCCGAAAGTTTGGGACCTCTAAGCCCAAAAATGCCCCCCCCCAGAGCCGCGGAAAGGCGCGATTGTGTTTTTAATGGCTTTATTCGGCCGAATTTTTTTCCAAACTTTGAATTCCCGCCGAATTGAACGGATCCGAAGTGGGGGAGTTCGGACTTCGGCACGTACCGAACCCACAAGGGCCAAATTCGGCCGAATCCGAACTGTACCGAATTTTTTTTTTGACAGCCCTATTCTCACTTTTAGTATAGGTTAGCACTATTTGGCAGCCCTACTTGTAATCCAGGAACTACCACCCTTGGCTCCGAACTCAATCACTTTTGCTTCTGAATGTGTTTATCTCACAGGTAATTGTGCTAAGAGATGCCAGGCCCTATCCCCTCCCGGTCTTGCTGCCGAGCAAATGAAGGTTTGCTCAGCAGCTAGGTTAGGAAACCTGCTTACATTCTTGGATGCCTCAGATTGGTTGCCAATTCCACGTACGTATTATAAGATGCAACACTTTTTGTGCAAACCTGGTTACAGCATAAATCCTCCCTGAACGAGACTCCAAAACTTCCTACTTGGACACAAAAGCTACCAATAGGGTAGCCCTAGTTGTTAGCTTAGGGTTGCCAGCTCTGGGTTGAGAAATGCCTGAATAATTTGGGGGTGGAGCCTGAGGAGGGCGGGGTTTGGGGAGGGGAGGGACTTCAACGGGGTATAAAGCCATAGAGTCCACCTTTGTAGATGTCAAAAGACAGCATTATTTCAAGGAACTTTCTAAGAGAGAAGTGGCAGGAAGGGCTATTTGGTTAGCATGCTGATGTTTTTTTCTTGTGGCGTTGGATTTATGTGCATATTTTGCATGTTGTAAGCTGCCTTGCGCCCCTGGTTGCAGGAGGAAAGGCCGAATATACACATTCTTAAATAAATAACAATTCTAATCCCTGCTCTCCAATAGACTCACTGGGTGGCCTTGGGAAAAGTTGTCGCTTTTCTGGGTAACAATTCCCCTATCTACACAAAATGGTAATAATAATTACCTACCTCATATGGAGTACTGTGAAGCTGAATGAACCGAGGATTGTAAAGTACCCTACATTATGCATGCTAAAAGTGCTGTATAAATGAGAGATGATAATAATAATGTATGCCCATTAGCTGGAGTCCTTTCACTGGGTCTACGAAAGAATGCTCCTCGTGAATAAATGGGTGAGGAGGATGACTTTGTTGAAATTTCTGACATGCTTGGTCAGAATGAATAATTTGGGTGTCTGCTTTTGCCATGGCGGGTCAACCCAATGGTTCTTGCATGTCATCATTCATTATGTCGCAACTTGTGACAGACAGCAGATGACACAGCGGAACCCCAAGCACACCGACTGGCAGATTATTTATTTTATTTATTTTATAAAAGCACACACACTATTCTTATCTCATTCCTGCTGCGGTTTCAGCTAAAAGACTCCCATTGTGAATTCTTGTTATTAATTAGTGGCTTTGTATATCTGCATGAAACACATACATTTGAGATACAGCACACCCGTATGTGAACTAAAGCAGCTTGGAACTAACGTCTATTTTTAAAATAAACCTGGATAAAACTTAAATATGTTTCTACATGCAATCTGATAACATTTTCTTTAAACAATTCCTCTATTTTGCTGGGGAGGGGGGCTACCATTTGGTGATTTTAAACTTTTTAGATAAGTATAGAAGTTCTCCACTTTAAATAATCCCTCTCTACATCCATGAAATTGGAAGTGGATAGTGCTTTCATTATTATTCTGGTATTTGCTGATTGCAACTTGATACGAGATCACCAAAGGACTGTCAAAATCTAAGACAAGAAAGATGACTTCTGAAGATTCTAGGTCTTAAAACTGCCATGCTTTTCATAGTTATTCCAATAAACCTTTGAGATAATTATTTCTTATTGCCATAGTTCTATCTGTTCCTTCTCCAAGGAGTTCAGGTTTTAGAGGTGAGGAAATGCATGGTAGTTTAGGATGAGGTAGTTTAGGATGAGCGATTGAAACTTGTTTTAGGTCACTTATTGAGTTCATAGCTAATGAGAAATTTGAAGCCCAGTTTCCCGTAAGTACTCCCATCCACACACCCCTCCCACCTCAAATAGTGTTGCCAGCTCTGGGCTGGGAAATATCTGGAGTTTTTGGGGGTGGAGCCTGAGGAGAGTGGTTTTTGGGAGGGGAGGGACTTCAGTGGGGTATAATGGCCTAGAGTCCATCTTCTAAAGTGGCCATTTTCTCCAGGTGAACTTATTGAACTCTGTCACCTGGAGATCAGTTGTAGTAGAGGGTGATCTCTAGCCACAGCCTGGAGGTTGGCAACCCTAACCACAAATCATATACATCAATCATAAATAAACACAGCATTTTAAAAATCCTGCTGTTCAGTGTTCATCTATGCAGTCTTTAGTGACTTTAATGGCTGCGCATCTGTTTTAATTGACAGTGTTTTTGTGCATGCATAGTTTTGAAAACACCAACACCAACAATGTAACCTATTTAACAGACGTTGGAGATGTTTGGTGCCAAACCGAACAGACCCAGTAATCAGCTCACATCTCATAATCATAACTGAACAGGGTAAATTCAACTATTGAACACATTATTTATTATTTATTTACAAATGTATATGCCACCTTTTGCCCTGTCAGGGCCACCAATGAAATGCTGGGTGAAAAACGCATGGTACCCCTAAAATTGATATTTTTGGCTATATTGTTTAACACAACTTTCTTCAAGGGTGCTCAGGGAAGCACAGATGGTCCTCTTCTCTCTTATTTTACCTCATACCTATCCTTTGAGGTAGGTTAAGCTAAGATAATGTGCCAGCTCCAAGCTTGAGTGGGGATTTGAAACGAGGTGTCTCCAGTTCAACACTCAACCACACTGGTGTAAACCATGTGCAGAGTTACTCTAGTCTAAGCTCACTAATTTCAGCAGGCTTAGACTGGAGTCACTCTAAATAGGATTGCATTGTTATAATGGGGACATTTCTGGTTAAAGCATTCAGTGACTGCGGGTTAGGGTTGCCAACCTCCAGGTGGGACCTGGAGAGCTCCTGGAATTATAACTTCTTCAGACTAAAGAGATCAGTTCCCCTGGATAAAATGCCTGTTTTGGAGGGTGGACTGTATGGAATTATACCCCACTAAGGTCCTTTTCCTCCTCAAACCCTACCTTCCCCAGCTCTACCATCAAATCTCCAGGAATTTCCCATCTCGCAGCTAGCAACCCTATTGCTGGTGCTCCTCCAAGGTGGTAGTAGTGATTTGAAGTCTTGACTACCCAAGATTACCCTGTAGGATATTTCAAGATCATGATCATATTTTGAGTGATCCTGAAAATTTCCCTGTTTTATCTAGGGGGACTGTGAATGTCCTTAAAGGGTGTAAAGGGTGACTTAAGGAAATTACTGTTTGTTTGAGAAAAGTATAGATTTTAAGTGGGTAAAAACTTCTGAGCATGAAACCAATCGTTCTGATTGAAGTATGTTTTTGATACTACAGGTTGAGTATCCCTTATCAGGATATCTGATATCCTGACTGACCCGAAAACCAGATTTTTTGAGCCGGCATGCAGGCATTACTCACAGGAACTCAGCAGCATGCCAATTTGCTTTCTGATGGTCCAATGTACACAAAATTATTTAAAATATTGTTTAAAATTACATTCAGGCTATGTGTATAAAGTGTATATAAAAGAGATATAAAACATAAATTAATTTTGTGTTTAGACTTGGGTCCCATCCCCAAGATATCTCATTATGCACATGCAAATATTCCAAAATACGGAAATATCCAAAATAGGGACTACTTTTGGTCCCAACCAGTAATATTTTATAGATGCCGCAATACATGTAGATACTTCAGCATTCTAAAAGTCTTTCAGAATTTTCTTTGGGCAAAAGTAAACCACTAGTTTTCCACTTATTTCATTGGAAACCCAATCTGGATAGGTGGCCTCCCCACATTGTGTGGAAGACTGGCTATGGCCTTGTAAAAAAAGTCATGTTAAAGAATTCTTTGTTTAAAATTTCACTTCCACTGTGGATGATCAACTTGGTAATCCAAAAACGTGAGAATGTGAATACAATCTTCACCATAAAAGTATGGTTTCAACAACACTATAATTCCTACCATGCCAGCGTGGTGTAGTGGTTAAGAGCGGTGGTTTGGAGCGGTGGACTCTGATCTGGAGAACAGGGTTTGATTCCCCACTCCTCCTCATGAACAGCGGAGGCTAATCTGGTAAACTGCATTAGTTTCACCACTCCTCCACACGAAGCCAGCTGGGTGACCTTGGGCTTGTCACACTCTCTCAGCCCCACCTACCTCACAGGGTGTCTGTTGTGGGGAGGGGAAGGTGATTGTAAGCCAGATTGATTCTTCCTTAAGTGGTAGAGAAAGTCGGCATATAAAAACCAACTCTTTTTCTTCTCCTCCTAGAAGCAGTCTTTGTGATTCTGAGGCCCTGGCCAAAAGTCCAGGATGGAGCCCCAGAATCATGGCCACCGCACCACCAACACATGCATGGTGGGCAGGAGCCGCTGCTGCCTGAGTTACAGATGGGGCAGCCACTAGGAGTAGGGTTGCCAACCTCCAGGTACTAGCTGGTGATATCCTGCTATTACAACTGATCCCAGCTGATAGAGATCCGTTCCCTTGGAGAAAATGGCTGCTTTGGCAATCAGACTCAATGACACTGAAGTCCCTCCCCTCCCCAAACCCCACCCTCCTCAGGCTCCATCCCAAAAACCTCCCGCTGGTGGCGAAGAGGGACCTGGAAACCCTAACTAGGAGTGCCTACTTGGGAGGGTGGGGTCATGGATGGTCAAGGACTCTCCCCATGTGGGGAGCGGGGCAGCTGTCCTGTTGCCTATTGGCTAAGACCACCTCTACATTCTCCATCATAGGTGTGTGTATCTACTTTCAGACCAATTTACATAATTTCTTCCCCTCCTCATTTCCAGTTTCCACTTGTTCGTATAGGCTTTTTATGCTTGGCTGTTTCCCTCATAGTCACCCCTCCGATGACTTCAGGTCTTTGTTTTGACTATTCACGCCATTTCTGACCATCAGCTGCAGTGGGGGCTGTAGTTAGAAGGAGAAGAGTTGGTTTTTATATGCTGATTTTCTCTACCTTTGAAGGAGAATCAAACTAGATTGCTATCTCTTCCCTTCCTCTCCCCACAATAATCCCCTTGTGAGTTAGGTGGGGCTGAGAGAGCTCTAAGAGAGCTGTGACTAGCCCAAGATCACCCAGCTGGCTTCATGTGTAGGGGTGGGGAAACCAACCTGGTTCACCAGATTAGCGTCTGCCCCTCATGTGGAGGAGTGAGGAATCAAACCCGGTCCTCCAGATTAGAGTCCACCGCTGCAAACCACAGCTCTTAACCACTACACCACAGCCAAGCATAAAAGGCCTTAAACTATTCCCCCCCCCAAGGAACTGCAAATCAAAACCATTTCCATTTATTTACTAGCTCCTTTGACCAAAGGTCTTAAGCTTAACCATAACAATAATACATAATACAACAACACATAATCAATTTACAACACCCAACGTATACTTAAGGTTAAAACACAGTAGAAACAATTACTAAACATAGCATCACTAATAGCAAATCAAAACCAAATCATGCCTTTACTGCAAAGCCTTTACTGCAAACATGTTGCATGCGCGGGACAGACAACCCTTCGTTTTGGGGGCTAAATCCATACACGCTTAGTCGTCATGTGGTGTGCTGAAACTTAATGACTCTCAGCTGAGTGTGTAAACTGAATGTGCTATTGAAAACTGTTGCATTCGACATTTAATCTATTCATCTTTGATGGCTGATTCAGACAGCATTGCTTGACAGTACAGTCTCCCCCATTGTTATGGAGGTTACAGTGATAGAAGCCTTCATCAGAGACATTTAAATGTTTTTCTCAGTCAAGCATAATGATTCAGCACAATCAGTACCTGCAAATTAGATGGGTATAAATGATCCCCCCACCTATCCATCCTGGTCCCAATGACAAATAAGACCAGCAAGAGTGAATCATTCTCAAATGTTTTTGTACTTTTTTTTTAGCACTGAGTAAAGATTCCTGTGTAATGCGGTGTTGGAGGAGAGTGTTACGGATACCGTGGATGGCCAAAAAAACCTATCAGTGGGTTCTACATCAAATCAAGCCTGAACTGACCCTAGAAGCTAAAATGACTAAACTGAGGCTATCCTATTTTGGTCACATCATGAAACTACAAGGGTAACTGGAAAAGACAGTCATGCTAGGAAAAGTTGAGGGCAGCAGGAAAAGAGGAAGACCCAACAAGAGATGGATTGACTCAATAAAGGAAGCCACAGCCCTCAATTTGCAAGATCTGAGCAAGGCTGTCAAAGATAGGACATTCTGGAGGACTTTCATTCATAGGGTCGCCATGAGTCAGAAGCGACTTGACGGCACTTAACACACACACAAAGGTATTTGGCATGTAGAGCACACGCTGAGACCCTCTAGCTGCCCTTGCCCCGATAAAGTCTGTGGGCTGGAAAAGTCTCCATGTTGATCAGTGAATTCTGTGCTGGATGCCTAGATTGTCCTTGTGGGAAGACTGCAAAACTGGATTATCCCCAGAGAACAGTATATTGGGATGGATCTGAATATTTCATTCAATCTCATCCAGTTCTTTTCCTTATTAGAGTCTCCATTCACATGGATTTTTTGGGTGGTCACTAGGGCTGTTAAAATTTTTTTGGTAAAATTCGGATTCGGCAAAATTTGGCCCGTTTTTATTCGGGAAGTGCTGAGGTCCGAACTCCCACTATTAGGATCCATGGAATTTGGCATGAAATTCTGCGTTCCTGAATAAATTCGGCCAAATAAACTAATTTAAAGCACATTCGTGGCTTTCCGCGGCTCCGGGGGGTATTTTTAGAGGTAGAGGTCCCAAACTTTCAGGGTAGCTTGGAGGGACCCTACTTGCAAGAACCCCCAAGTTTGGTGAAGATTGGGTCAGGGGGTCCCGAGTTATGGGGTCAGGAAGGGTTCCTCCCCATCCGCCCATTGGAATGAATGGGAGCAGGCAATCCTTAAAGTGCATCTAGAGAGTGGCAAATCCAAGGCAAAACCTCCCATTGTTTCTGGGGCAGCCAGAGAGAGACTCACTGACCCACACTGACCTCCAGGCGAAGGTGGCAACCAGTGAAAACAGCAACAATCACACTCGCAAAGAGGAGATCAAGCCGTCCCCCCACCAGGACAGGTCACCCCCCCTTTGGCTCCCCCACACACACAGTAGAAGCCAGTCCGTGGCTTCGAAGAGCCGATGTAACTACGCCAAAAGTGCATCCCGCTCAAAGCGTAAATAAACAGCGTAACTAGCATGGAAAAAAGAGGGCTTAGAAGGCTTAACTTTTTTCTCCTCACACCTTTTGCTCACTCTCAAGTGATGGCTAGACCACGCATGCAGTAGGCAGGAAGCTGTCATCTGGACACATCTGTTGGGTGTTTGTAGGAGGCACTGTTTTAAGGGTGATTTGGAGCCCCAATGATCTGCAGCCCATTACCTACTACCTGATGTCCAAGATTGAACTTGGAACATTCTGCATGGACAGCAGCTCTACCACTGAGTCACAGCTCCTTGCCTAATTTCTACTAATACATTGAATCAACAACCTTCAACAACTGGAAGCATTTTTTTGTGGTACCTACTGCAGTACCTCCTGTTTTCCACTACCATCTCTGATGTTAGTAGGGTTGCCAGCTTCTAGATGGGACCTGGAGATCTCCTGATATTACAACTGATTTCCAAATCACTTCCCCTGGAGAAAAGCTGCTTTGGAGGGTAGACTCTATGGCATTGTATCCCACTGAGCTCCCTCCCTTCCCCAAACCTCTCCTTCCCCAGGCTCTATCCCCAAATCTCCAGGAATTTCCCAACCCAGAGTTAACAACCCTAGATGTTAGCAATGTCTGCAAGCTGAGATGTATATGAGTGTACATAGGTTTACCTTTAAGTGAAGAAGAAAAAGAAGAGTTGGCTTTAATATGCTGACTTTCTCTACCACTTAAGGGAGAATCAAACCAGCTTACAATCACCTTCCCTTCCCCTCCCCACAACAGACACCCTATGAGGTATGTGGGACTGAGAGAGTGTGACTAGCCCAAGGTCACCCAGCTGGCTTCAAGTGTAAGAGCAGGGAAACAAATCCAGTTCACCAGATTAGCCTCCGCTGCTCGTGGAGGAGTGGGGAATCAAACCCGGATCTCCAGATCAGAGTCCACCGCTCCAAACCACCCCTCTTAACAACTACACCATGCTGGCTCTCATGAGCCCTCAAGAACTAGTTTACTCCTCAAGTCCCCTATAGCTGGGACCTCACTTAGGTCTGTATGTGTTGATTGGTTGGTGTGTGTTGATTGCAGTCTTCCAGTGTGGGCATCCAGTGTTCTCCATCTGTAAGTGTTCTTTCCCAGCTGGAAGCGATAAGGAGACCTGTTGCTGAAGGCCTCAAAGTCTCCTGTGTGTGCTGATTTTTAAGCAGGACTGAAGGGTGAGCTGATAGGTAAGCTCACCCATATCCACCACACATTAGAGCATACTACAATAGTAATCTGGTAAGGTGAGTAGACATGCTGCGGCTCAGGGATAGAGCACATGTATTAGATAGAGAAGATCCCTGACATTCTCCACTGAAAAAGATCTCAGGTAGCAAATACCAAGGAAGGCCTTTCTCTTCCTGTAACCCAGGAAAGCTACTGCCCTCCAGAGAATACCATACTGAGCTGGATAGATTTAGGTGCTTTGGAACACAGGCAGGACAATGCTGCTGCAGTCATCTTGTTTGTGGGCTTCCTGGAGGCACCTGGCTGGCCACTGTGTGAACAGACTGCTGGACGTGATGGGCCTTGGTCTGATCCAGCATAGCTTTTCTTATATTCTAACACTGGTAGTCATGAAACTGGAGTCTACATTTCCATTAAAAAAGCACCTTCTCATCTTTGGCAGTGAAAATCCCTGCTTTGTAACTGGCTAGGATCTCTAGTCCCATTTTATTATTTCACCGTTGTGAAAGGGTTGTTAAAGAATTTTGCCACCTTTGTGATTACGTGGAGCCGGGGGGGGGGGGTCTCACTCCTGCCCTCTGCTGGTCCTGCATCAGCATCATGCCATTTATGAGTCTCATGCTCACAGGAGGCTGGTGAAAGCAATCATTTTGTCCCACCCAGTTGTCAAAAGTTTCTTGGTTTTGCTGGCTCGTTCATTTGCATCTGGATCCGGGAAGGGCGAATCAGAATGAAACCTCTTGTTCAAAAGAACGCTGTAGGTTGAACAAAACCGTTAAAGGGTTTCGCTCCGCAAAAAAATACTGTCAATTGAGACGTATATTAAAAGGTTAGAGGGAAAAAAATACCTCTTTGCCTGTCCCCCAGTTCTTTTCTTTTTATAGTCCACTGCAAAACAATAAAGATAAAAAGGCTGTACATAATGCGTGTATATTTTGTTGTGCTTTTATTCCGTACTTTTCCCAAAGGAGTCTATGACTACCCACACTAATTGTAGGTTTTTCTGAAAATGCAGCATGAATCATTTATAAATAATGAGACTTTAAAATCCCTAAAAGACTCCCTGAGGTATTCAGTATTTCAGCATAAAATAACTGTTAAATGGAGTTATTCTGAATTAGCTTTTACTGGAAAAGTGGTGAAAATAAAGTTTGCTGTGAATGTACAAGTGATTCTTTTTTTCTTCTTTTTTTACACGGGTATCCGGCGTAATTGACAAGCGATTTTCATAATTCAGGTTTTAGCAAAGAAATCAACTGAAGTGGCTAGCATTAAATGAAGGGAACCGCTTTTCAAGCACAGCTTTTGAGAAAGGGGGGGCAGGGCAGGGAAACCTGCATGAAATGTTGGTTTGTGAGGGGCTAGCTTGCGCTGAGACCTAAAAACTTAATTCCAGCTCTAAAATAAAAACACAGACATAGGGGCTCAGTAATAAATTTATCCACAGACCCCTTCCTACATTCAAATGCCTGGAAATTTTGAAATCTTTTCTCTCTCCTCTCTTCCCCCCTCTCTCTTTTAGCAGCGATTATTTTAATGCAGAGATAACCCCGGCAAGGCACCACTCTCGGAAGTAGCAGGAGATTTCTATGACTCCTTTTGGACTTGTAACCTTAGCTGTCCATTCCTACCTGGTATACAATCAGAGGTTATATTTGATCTCTAGTGTAGAATTATGCAGAGGAAGCTTCCTCCATACTTTGTATTTGATTGACAAATTGGTCTGTCACTCAACAGCTCCTTCAACTTATCGTGAGCGGTAAAGAAAATTATCTGTTCTGTGCATATGTGAGAGACGGTTTGTTCATTAACCTCTAGGCTGCCGGATCTCTGGCACATGTACAGCTTCAAGGCAACTCTCTCTGTGCTGAGTATACAAAAGTTGTTAGCACATGGAGATATTGTGTGCTTCTGTCTCCATTCTTGTGCACCCAGACAGTTATACTTTGTAGGCTTCTATGTAATAAATCATAGGGACATGGAGTCCCTCTGTGGACATTTATATGCAAGCACCAACATTAGGTGGAGATTTAACAGCAAAACAGCCATGTGGATATTACCAGGCAAAAGCTTTGGGGATAGTAACCATCTCTGTACATTCCAGCACCTAGACATTACATTATATCCAGGTAAGTACAGCTAGATGCCACGGGTTAATTCATTGTTGATGAATCGTCCATCGGTGAACATGGTCCATCCAATTAATTGGGAAGCAGATTTTAATACAAACTTCATCCAGATTGTGAGCATCAGGAAACTGCTTAGGAGAGGCATTCCCCTTCTCACACCACCCAGAATTCCTCTTCTAAGATGGCATCAGCTGCAAAACAGGCATATATATCAATCAAGGAAAAAATACTAGAATGCGGGGTCATTTGCTGAAGCTGGAGGGTGAGAGATTCAAAACTGATAAAAGGAAGTATTTCTTCACACAATGCATAGTTAAATTGTGGAACTCCCTGCCCCAGCATGTGGCGATGGCTGCCAACTTGGAAGGCTTTCAGAGGGGAGTGGACATGTTCATGGAGGAGAGGGCTATCCATGGCTACTAGTAAAAATGGATACTAGTCATGATGCACACCTATTCTCTCCAGGATCAGAGGAGCATGCCTATTATATTAGGTGCTTTGGAACACAGGCAGGACAATGCTGCTGCAGTCATCCTGTTTGGAGGCTTCCTGGAGGTACCTGGTTGGCCATTGTGTGACTTGTGACATTGTGTGACCTGGTTGGCCATTGTGTGGACTTGATGGGCCTTGGTCTGATCCAGCAGGGCTTTTCTTATGTTCTTACTTATTCCCATCAAAACTATCATTCTCCCTGTAGATTAATAGAACAGTCCTGTCTGTAAATGGCTTGGGGTAGCAACTAAGCCCTACAGGACCATCACATGGAGATAGAATGGCATACCTAGAGATGTGCTGGTATAATGCCCTGCTGACGCTGCATTGTACATCTGCCATAACTGGGGCAGCACAGGGGATAGAAAAGCAGGGCACAAGCAATATGCCAGGGGAAGATCAGGGCTATTTATTATTCTAAGACCCTTCAGTGCACTTCCCATCCCTGGCACACGTACAGTGTTAAATGCAAGCAACATAACTGGTCTAAGCACAGACAACCTTACTGAACCAAATGGGAGTGAATATCTCCCACCACCGATCTTCTGCCACATTTATCCAGCCATAGGATACCAACTAAGTTTGCAGCCAATCACAGCTCTCTTAAGCACTATGGCTTTGATCCCATGAAGGAGTCTTTGCTGTGGAATGGACTTCTTCTGCTAAATCTTCCATTTGCTCAATGGCTCATTGAAAACTATTGAACTTTTGCCAGCGGATGTTGGAGTGGAAGAAGGAGCATACATGGTGGCAGGAATTACCTAGCACACATGGAACTCATTCATAGGAACCAAGCCTTTAGAAATCCCAGCTGGAAGACCCGTACCTCAGATGATATGATATGTGGCTACAACTCTCTGGCCTTGTACTGTGCACTCTTAGAAAGCACATATGCTAGGGCTGCCAGGTGCCTGGTGGTGGCAGGAAAACCCCCGGCAATTTTCCCCTCTGCCCGCTGACCACCTGAGGGTCGGCGGGCAAACATGCTCGTGCACGCACACACAGTGTGCACGGCACTTTTGGTTTACAACTGGAAGTACCGCTTCGCGAGGGGACTTTTCCTTTTAGTTTGAGTGGTAAAGGGCCGCCTTACCATTCAAACTAAGAGGAAAAGGCCCCTTGAGAGGTGGCACTTCCGGTTGTAAACCGGAAGTGACGCGCACGCACGCACATGCACATGCACATGCAATCCCAACCGCAGCCCCATAGCCTCTCACTGGAGGAGAGAGGGGACCTGGCAGCCCTAACATATGTGGACAGGAACACTAGAGAAACGGCCCTTTGCAATATAAGGGAGTACTTTACACCAGCAGCCGAGCATGAGAGCATTGCTACAGTATACTGATAATTCTTCTCTGTTTAAAAACCTTACAAGAACTCAAATGCTGCCCTGAAGTCTCCACTCCACAACAGAGATCTGATTAGCTACACAGGTGCCATGCTGGCCATGCACCAGAATCTTTTGCTTAGGACTGAGCTGTCAATTAATTACCAGATTATTCAATTAATACTTTATGCAATTAATTGACTACTTTTGCTTTAAATTCCATGACAGCCCAATAGATAAAAGCAGGCATGACTGTCTGATTTTATTTGGACTGAGTGCTGAGGTGTCCATTTTTATTGGCACTAGTAAACTTCTGGATGGATTACTGAAGAAAGAACCTTGGCTGCAGTCCTATACTCCATTAAGTTACTTAAACCCCATTGATGTCAGTGGGGCTTAATTGACCTGACTGTGTGCATGATTGTAATTTGGGAACCTTGCTCAAAGTTATGTGTATTGTCTGTGCCCCATTGTGTTTTACCATGTATGAAATATCAATATTACTCAGTTATGCACCACATGTGCTAAATATTCAGTGTAGTTTCTTAGCGGTTAGTTACTTACTTACTGGTATTTTTCAGGGGGGTTTTCCCCAGCCAAATACACATTAGAGAATCTCCCTACGCTAGCCAGTAGTCCCAATCCTGAAAAAATCCTAAAAATCAGGTTTATTAAGGAATGCCAAATAGGGGCTCTTAAAGTTCTCCAAGGTTGCCATTTTCTCACCTTTTGAGGCTGCCAGGGCTACAGGAGAAAGGGGGGGATGAGGCATTTCTCACAGGGAAATAGGATAGCACATTAGGGGGAACTGTACAGTCTGCCCAATCACAGCAGTTGTTTATGAGTTATCTGGCTTCAAATGTAGAGTCCAACAACCTTTCCACCCATTTGCAGGGAACAGGAGGGAGGGATGAAGGGGATTGCACGTTAGGGGAAGCACTACTCTTTGCCCAAATCATAGGCTGGTTTTCTTTCAAATTCTTCTGAGCATGGGCAAAGAGCTGTAGCTACACTCCATCCCGGTGCGAGGGTTTCTGCAGTGTGCACTGCTAAGCTTCTGCTGCGGAAGTCCACTGCTGCTGTCTGCGAATCTGGACCTGGATTGGAACCTGTCTGCCTACCTGGAGAAGATAATTGATCATCCTTTAGTTTGAAAACATTGTTTTTTAAACATTATTTAAAGTTTTCTTAGTTTTTTACATTTGTTCTTTGGGCCTGGTGGTGGGTTGTGGGTGGGGTGAGGCCAAAGGGCCTAAGGCCTAAAAGGCCTTTTGTTTCCTGCTGTTTGACCAGCAAGTTCTTTGCTTGCTTGCTTGTTTTTTTAAAGCTAGTTAACTTTGTCCCCCCCCCCCCATTTCCATTCCTGTCCTTTGCTGGCTTTTTTCCTTTTCTTTTTTGGGGTCTGGTGGTGGTGGTGGTGGGGCTTTGCTGCTTAGCTAACTTGCTCTGGTTGTTTTATGCACTCCCCACTTTGGCTTCACTTTCTGCTGGTTTTATTTGTTAAAATAGTTCTCTTCTGTATTTGAATTGTGTAGGGGACTTGAGATCGGTGATTTTTGTTGCCTTTTTTAAAATTTCTAGAAAGTTAGTGGGGGGGTAGTTTTTTTTCTTTTGGAAGTTTCCAGAACACAGTGTTGTTGTGTTGTCTTTCTGTTTATTGGAATTGTTGTGTTGAGCCATTTAATTGTTGCGAAACACATTCTGGTAAGGTTTTAAGAAGAGGTTACTTTTAAGAGTATGTTAAGAATTGGTTTTAAAAGCTCAAATTAAATTTCAGCAGAGAGCTTGTTCCTTCCTTATTAGGCTAGTGCTAGGCAATTAAGATGAGGCAAGGTTGTTTGTCAAACACTAATTTGTATAGATTAACTGCGCTACAAAACAATTGAAGCTAGGCAGTTTTAGAAAAAACAGTGCTTTAGGCTCTCCTATAGTCCCATTTCTTTTCCAGAAGGGAGCTCCTGGATTCTTGAAACAGTATTAGCTGCTCTTTGCAGGAAAGGCAGGGAAAGTTTAATTCAGTTCCTTTATGCTTTTAAAAAAGTTTCCATATTCCATCTCGAGGTTCGTTTCAATTAAACCTTAGTCAGGATTTAGAATAGAAAGTCGCTAGTACTTAAAAAAAAAAAAACCCAAAAAAACCCTCTGAAGCAAGGCTAGGTTAGGTGCAATTTTATGACGCAGCTTGGGGGGCAAGTGTGTTCTGGCTCTGGACCTCACCACAGGGACCCAGGGACTGCTGGAGGAGCTAGAGGAGAGATTGGGTGCCCCTTCTCCAGTTCCTGCAGAGTCCAGAAGGCCTTCCAAGGAAAGACAGGAGGCGAGGCCCGAGGTGGCGCAAGAAGAAGAGATGGAAGTGCTCTGCAGGGTGCTGCCATCTCAACCCCTTCTTCCTAAAGTGTCTCTTTCTGTACCCCCCTAGACACAATGTGTCTGCCCTGAACTCCTCATAGGAGGCGGTTCCGGGGTATCCACAGCTTCTAATCAGCATGGGTGCCCCTACACCTCCATACTTCGGAAGCATTTCCTGAGGGTGGAGGATCTCTGGTTCTCGTAGTGCCAGCTGTGTAGGACCCGGATCAATCAAGGGAGAGACCTGACTCATCTCTCAACTACCAGCCTCAGGAACCATCTAAAGAGGCACCGCCAGATGGTGCTTCTTCAGGAGAGGGTGAGGCTGGTGGGGTGGGCACCCAGCCAAGAGGTGAGTCATTCTGCAACTGCCTCTGGTGCTCTGGCCCAACGGTCTCCTCTAGGTAAGGGACGCCAACCATCTTTGGTGAGGTTGGCACCAGGGTGCCTAGGGGTGGGAAACAGCAGCAGCAGCTGCTGCAGAAGAGTTGTTTTCATATGCCGGTTTTCTCTACCACTTACGGGAGAATCAAACCGGCTTACAATCACCTCCCCCTCCCCACAACAGACGCCCTGTGAGGTAGGTGGGGCTGAGTGTGACTAGCCCAAGGTCACCCAGCTGGCTTCATGTGGAGGAGTGGAAAAACCAACCCGGTTCACAAGATTAGCCTCCGCCGCTCATGTGGAGGAGTGGGGAATCAAACCTGGCTCTCCAGATCAGAGTCCACCACTCCAAACCACCACTCTTAACCACTACACCACACAGGCAGGGAAGATGGTCCCTCACCTCATTGGTGAGATGATTGTTCTAGACAGGCACCCCTTTTCTGTAGTTGAAGATGTTGGCTTCCTCAGGCTGCTTTTTCTTCTACTCGTGAAGGAATAATGTTCATTTTGTTCATTGCATTTTATGTTTGTTCACACTTCCCTGCACTGTCTCCAAAAAGTGCCCATGCTGATGATTTGGAAATATTCAAGTTGTTTAAATGTCAATCATTAATCAATTGATTAAAAAGGTAAAAGGCAAGTAAAGGTAAAAGGTAAAGGTTCCCTGTGCAAGCACCGGGTCACTCCTGATCCATGGGGTGATGTCACATCCCAACATTTACTAGGCAGACTTTGTTTATGGGGTGGTTTGCCAGTGCCTTCTCCAGTCATCTTCCCTTTACGCCCAGCAAGCTGGGTACTCATTGTGGATATTATACAGATTGGATTTTCAGGTAGAAACTAGCAGTTTGGTATGGTCGATTTTTTCCCCACTTTGGAAAAAAAAAACATTTTGATTGTGGAAATGCTCATATTCCTTTGATCCTCCTCTGCAATCGACTTTCTCTTTGCTGCTATGTCTCTGGTAGCATTTATTCCTACCTTTATTTGTTGTGGCTTAGTCCCATACAATCAAGGATCACAAAGGGAACAAAAGGATGTCCCAAAACTATACAGCCAATAAGATCAAGCTACATGATGATGTAATGGGTGCAGTGACAGCAGCTGAGAGCAAAGGCAAGTGAAAGCAATGAAAATGAACAGGCAAACATTTGCACAAAGAGTGCTAAAAATTGACCAAGGTGGGTATTTGGGGCACAATGTTTGTGTAAAATGATGAGCAGTTTCAGCTCAGCTTTGATAAGTTCTTTTAATTGAACTGTAGTGTGTTCCATGTTAAAAAAAAAAATTCAGTGCTGCGACCAGGAATTCCAGGGTACAGATTTCAGGAAGCACCCTGGAAGGAACTTCAATGGCCAAAATCTCTCCTTTGGTCAGCAGAAAAACGACTTCATTTTTGCAGCTACATCATTTCAAATGTAGATTTAAAGATCTTAGCAGCAGAGGCTGAAGCAATTGGTCTGAACATTCTTCTGAAAGTAGTCACGAGTTCTTTCATTTTTAAACATTTTTTTTGTTTGCTTTCACTGCGAAAACTGTTTCTTTGCCAGTGGCTGACTAGCTTGAAGTCTTTGAAACACTGAGCTTTCTATAAAATCCAAATAATTCTCCGTAAATCAAAGTACTTGGCATGCTCTCTGCAAAGCCTGAAGCTTTTTTATTTTTTATTTTTTTAAGGTAATCTCTAGAAAGTAGTTTGTACTCATGTTTTCACAGTGATTAAATATGCAAAGTAATTTTCATGATTATCACCCCGTTCTGAACCAAATCAGATGCGGCTATGCTTCTCTTTGTACAAAGCCAGTTATTGGATCAGATTCCAAAACAAATCCCCTGAATTTGGCGGATCATCATTTTAAAAGGGGGCTTGTTAAGGTAATGATTAAATTAAACCACCCCTTTAAGAATATTTAGATCTGGTCCGCCAAGCGGAACGGTCTAATGGTTTTTAAATTAGAAGCTGCAAATGCTGGTGAATTTCTTTTGTGGGTCAAGTGGGTATTAACAAATGCTAAGGCTGTTCTCTCTTTTGTCATCACCTTGAAATCTGCAAAGAAAAGCAAAGAGTCGGAGAGACACAAGGCGAGGAGCGGTGTTAGGATGTAACACCGGAGCTTTTAACCGAGGGCAGCGTCAGATTTACAAGGCTGGGTAGGAGACGTTAGAAGACGATGTTTGCTACTAATCCCTTTATACCTCACTCTTGAGAGAATGGGTGAAAGAGCGAGAGAAATTCAAAGACGTGGGAAACCCGAGTGCATTAAATTCCTGCAGCTTTCAGGTTCTGCAAAGGTGAAATAGCCCACTAAGTACCGGATAGCAGCTTGTGACATATATTAACCATGGCAGAACTGGGTACCCAGGAAGCCACTATGCAGTTCGGTTTGGAGGGGTTTTCCTTCCTGTAGGCTTGCTTTGATATGAGGTCTAGAAGATACTTTCAGACAATATTAAATGAATTTTCCTCAGATGTACTAGGCCATCAGGGCTGCCAGGTCCCCCCTCTCCTCCAGTGGGAGGCTATGGGGCTGAGGTCGGGATTGCGCGTGCGTGTCACTTCCAGTTTACAACCGGAAGTGCCACCTCACGAGGGGCCGTTTCCTCTTAGTTTGAGTGGTAAAGCGGCCCAAACTAAGAGGAAAAGGCCCCTTGCGAGGCGGCACTTCTGGTTTACAACCGGAAGTGCTGGGTGCACGGTGTGTATGCGTGTGTGTACGTTTGCCTGCCAACCCTCAGATGGTCGGCGGGCAGAGGGGTAAATTACCGGGGGTTTGCCTGCCACCACCGGGCACCTGGCAACCCCTATAGGCCATGGATGTCTAACCCACAGCACAGATGTGACAAGTGACAGGATTTTTTTTGGCACAGGTGGACAGGACTAGGTGGGCCTGTTAGTTCAGGCCTTGATGAATATCAGGAACACTGTCACCATGGCACCTAGAAATTTCTAGTATTTTTTTGAGGGTGGGTTGGATCTGGTTCTAGTGGGTTGGCCCCCGCGTTCTAGTATTATGAGAAAGGGAGAAAAGCTTCTCCCTGTCCACCCTCTCCATATCTTCAAAACAATCCCTGTGATGTAGGTTGAAATCAGTGGGAAAGGTGGGAATAAAGGCAGTGTGGGGAGGCCCCCATCCTTGACTTTTGCCCAATGCTCTAGAATCTCTAAGACCATCCTGACCAGGGTAACTGATCTCCAGGTATGGTTCTTCCAGATAACAGTTCCCCTGGAGAAAATGGCAGCTTTGGAGGGTGGACTGTATGGCATCACATCCCTGCTGAGTTCTCTTCACCCCCTAAACTCCACCAGCCCCACACTCCACCCCATGATCTCTAGGAACTTCCCAACCAAGTGTTGGCAACCCTACCTCCGGTCTTCAAAATTCTGTGTGCTTCTGGTTGTACAGCAGCATCTGGGATCTCCTTAAAGCTGCTCTCCAGAAGTTGCCTCATCAAGCTGTCAAGGACAGCTCAATTGGCATTCAGCCTGCACAGGGGTATCTAGTCATGGACGTATACAGCTGCCTTATAATGCCTGAGACCATCTATCAAGCCCATTACTGTCTACCCTGATGGGCAGTGGCTTAGATCAAATCAGGACAGAGAAGGGTCAATATCAGTACAATTCCATTGGGGAGATATGAAGGAACCTTCATTTTTCATGCCCCTTTCAAAACAGCGAACTAAAAAAAATTGTTTACAGCTTCCATTGCATATGAAGTGGTACCGGCACAGGGGGACTTGGACACCATTCCTACCGTCACCTGGCATTTTCCTTGGGCAAGGAGTGTAAAATCGAGCTTGTACTTTGGAAACCCGCAACAGAGCTTTTGCGAAAGAGATGCCTTCCTGCCACTCAGAAGAAATAATATGATTAAATTAAAAATTGCAAATTCCTATTTACCTGATTACAGAAGAATAGCGGTTTCAGAATAGCTTTAGTCTATTAGGTAAATAATGTACATTTTAAAAAGATTTATAAATATGTATATAACCACAGGATTCAGTCTGGGCTCTTCGATAATTAATATGCATCAGAGAGCTATCCATTAAAGATTATTTTTGCCTCTTCTCCCCCCTTTATGCAGACTTGAAAGTTAAATACAATAAACACACAACTCAAGAATAATGATATAACTGGGGCACAAACAGCAGCAAACAGGCAGAAGTGAAACTTTAGGCTGATGGTAAGATGAAATGGAGTTGAGGTCTGGGTGAGCTTAACTGCTTCTTGAATACCTCCTGTTTTTTGCTCAAGTTAAGCCTCTGGCTTAAAGAACAGGTGGCAATGTTCATAGTTAGGTGGAAAATTAATCCCACACCCCTCTATTTCATTGTAGAAAAAAGTGACAGTTTCTCACACGAGGGTTCGCTCCCTTGGTATATACACATGACACAAACACACCCATTCTACAGTTATTGGGAAGGCTCTTTCCCACCCACTGTATGCTAGATTTGGGTGATAAAAGTACTTGGTTTCAAGATGTGGCAGGGGAAGTAGGATCGTGCGAGTTCTTTCCACCTCTAACTTAATATTCAGCTGAAGAAACGGACAGAAAACCACATTTCCATTTAATTGGAAACTAGGGTTGCCAACCAGGTACTAGCTGGAGATCTCCTGCTATTACAACTGATGTCCAGCCGATAGAGATCATCTGGAGAAAACAGCCACTTTGGCAATTGGGCTCTATGGCATTGAAGTCCTTCCTCTCCCCAAACCCCGCCCTCCTCAGGCTGTGCCCCAAAAACCTCCTGCCGGTGGGGAAGAGGGACCTGGCAACCCTATTGGAAACAGTCTCTTCTGCTCTGACCACTGCAGCAGTGTATAACAGTCTTCTATTGATATGTACTGGCCGTGTTTACTTACGGTTTAATGTTAGGGTTGCCACTGCTCTGGGTTGGGAAATACCTGGAGATTTTGGGGATGGAGCCTGGGGAGGGCGGAGTGTGGGAAGGGATCTCAGCAGGGTATAATGCCATAGAGTCCACCCTCCAAAGCAGTCATTTTCTCCAGGGGAACTGATCTTGGAAGTTGGCAGCACTATTTAATGTTTACTCTTGAAGTGAATCTGGCTTGTGTATAGGGTTGCCAACCTCCAGGTAGTGGCTGGCAATCTTGCACTATTACAACTGATCTCCAGGCAAAAGAGATCAGTTCACCTGGAGAAAATGGGCCATTTTGGAAGGCGGAATCTATGCCATTATACCCTCCTAGGGTTGCCAGCTCCAGGTTGGGAAATACCTGGAGATTTTTGGGGTGGAGCCTGAGGAGGGCAGGGTTTGTGGAAGGGAGGAACTTCATTGCCATAGAGTCCTGTTGCTGAAGTGGCCATTTTCTTCAGGTGAACTGATCTCTATCAGCTGGAGATCAGTTGTAATAGCAGATCTCCAGCCACCACCTGGAGGTTGGCAACCCTAGTCTCTCCCTCCCTAAACCATGCCCTACTCAAACTCCACCCCCACAATTTCCAGGTATTCTGAGGGAGTATAATACCAAAAGGTCCATTCTCCAAAGCAGTCATTTTCTCTCCTAACTATGGGAGTATCTGTAGGAAATATTAAACTCACCTAATCCTTCAAGGCTGGCAGACGGAAGGTTTCATTTACTCCAGGGTTTTCTCACTCCTTAGAACTTTGCATTCTTGCATACACATTCCTTCCCCGTTAGTGTGAATTAATGCAATTCCAACACATTAATGTGATTAATATAGTAGTACATTGAAATACAGGGTTGCCAACAGGCCTGGATAAAAAAAACACCCTGGCCCTTTACTAGGGTTGCCAACTGCCAGGTAGTAGCAGGAGATCTCCCGCTAATTCAACTGATCTCCAGCCGATAGAGATCAGATCACCTGGAGAAAAATGGCCGCTTTGGCAATTGAACTCTATGGCATTGAAGTCCCTCCCCTCCCCAAACCCTGCCCTCTTCAGGCCCCTCCTCCAAAATCTCCCGCCAGTTAAGAAGAGGGGCCTGGCAACCCTACCCTTTACTAGAGGATTAATAGGACATTGAGTATTACTCAACTCTGTGCCACAAAAAGATACTTAGCTCCAATGGGCTGCAGAGATGTTTAGTAGCTAGGGTTGCCAGGTCCCTCTTCCCCACTGGTGGGTTTTTTTCGGGGGCAGAGCCTGAGGAGGGCGGGGTTTGGGGAGGAGAGGGACTTCAATGCCATAGAGTCCAATTGCCAAAGCAGCCATTTTCTCAGGGGGAACTGATCTCTATCAGCTGGAGATCAGTTGTAAAAGCGGGAGATTTCCAACTAGTACCTGGAGGTTGGCAACCCTACTGGCATCCCAAGGTGACCCTCTGACATCACTTTTGGGTGAACAGGGAATAACATCAACATGCTAAGATGCTGCCAACCCCCCCTTTCCCCACCATTTCCTCCTCACCAGCCAGCTGAACAATGTCATGAAGTACCCACTGGCAACGGGGGATCCCCATTGGGGCTTGGAAACCCTGTCTAGAGATGATACTAGGGTGCTGTGACTGGAACTCCAGACTTTTCATTCGACCCTTAAAGGCAACTATAGGAGGCCCACTATGGAGTAGGGAAGGAGTGTTGAATCCCCTTACGCTATTCCTTGACCCCAGTTGAAAGTGTCCTTCTGTCTGCTTTAAGCCTACCTTAAGAAAAAGACAGACACCCATCTTGCCCCTGTCTTTTTCCCTACCACAGCTTAAAGCAGCCCCAGGGAGGGGCATTTCTGTTAGTGACATGGCACCAGGAGAGTGAGTTAACCCCTGTTGCCCCAGCACCCAACCAGAACTCCCAGGGGCTGCTTTTGCAGACCTAGTTACAGTACACTTCTGGAGTACTCTTCTGGACCTTGAACACCATTTGCTGTTTGGTCCTCATGACGCTTCTGCGATGGTGCATCCTCACCCAAGTTGTTATGCGGGAAGCCATCGAAACACTGAAAGAAAGGCCTGAATGTTTGCCTCAGGTCTGCGTCAAGGAATTTCTCCGCAATGTTTCTACATTAGTGTGTTCAGTGGCTTGTGCTTAATATTTTTAAAATGAAAGGAGGGCCAGGGGAAAAAAGAGCTGAGATTAATTATGCCCTCCTGTGGCTTTCCGAACCTTCATTTATCCAAGCAGGTTAAAAGTGCTGAGTGACTCTGGTTAGTGGGTAACTCAAGGTGCTATTTTCTCACAGCTGGTGTCACAGCCGTAATGTCCTTTTGACAATATTTCTGTATTAAATGTTTTTAGATCACTGACGATACATTGGTGCAGATAATTCTTTGCAGTTAGCAACAGCAGGCACTGGTCCAGGGAGGTGAGCCGTTTGAGCACCTTTCAAAAAACCAGTGAAAAAATGCATTTCATTGTCTTTTTGTGCAAATCTTTCATAGCTGTCTTTATCTCAGAAAGGTCTGAGATTTGAGATTATATATTATACTAAGGATCAGCCAGCAATCTATTCACCTACTGGCCTTGCTTAATATTCTCACCAACCTGTTTTTTTTTAAACCATTTTACCCGATGTTATTTTTTATGGATTCCTTCGTCCCCTCTTCCCTCTTGATTATGCAATAAAAATTGCTTTTACTAATATATTAATTTGTGATTGATCTTTTTTCTGGGGGTGGTGGTGGAGAAACTGGGTCGGAGAGTCTTCTGGCATCCTGATGGTTTCACCAGGCCATTGCCTGTTCTTGATCAGCAGCCAACTTTTCAATTAAGAGTTGAACATGAATGATCTCTGCTGTTTCTTAGCCATTTATCTCATTTCTAAGGTTAAGTCTCCCCCCCCCTCATTTTTTTTCCATCTTTTGGGGAAAAAAGGCTCTGAAGATTTAATCTCCATGTTCCTCTAAAGTCCAGATCTATTTTGAACATGGGTAGATCTCTTCCTTTTATCTTCAAAGTTTACTGATCTTGCAAGCATTTGTTTGGAATTCTTAAAGAGGTTGAGTGTTAAAGAATGATTGATGTGATAAATGAACATTATCTTGTACATTTTGCAGGGAGAAAGGCAGGGTGTAAATGAAGTAAATAAAAAAAATTCTTAATTTTCTCCTCTAAAGTTCCTGTGAGGTAGGTCATGACGAGAAAGTGACTAGCTCAGGATCATCCAGGTTTTTGAAGTGGTGATTTAAATCGAAATTTGTCATGAAACCCTCTAAGCTCTTCGAGCAGTGGCAGGAGAATTTTTTTTAATACAGCCAGCCTCTGCACCAGTACATCATTTCTGGATACAACCCAGAAGTGGCAATGGATAGCTGTAGGAATCACTGGAAACTCTATGTAAAACCAGGAGTTTTATGGTAAAGACATAGAGTTCCCGGCAATTCCAAGAGCTACACATTGTCACTTCTGGGTTGTATTGAGAAGTGATGTAGTGATGTCAGCAATGTCTCCGACGTCACATGACCCCCCATGTTCCCACCCTCAACCCTCCTATTGGTTGCCAGGCTCAGCTTGGCAACCCTGCACACACACCAAAAATGATAAACTGATCAACTCTTATACGATTTAAAACATTAGTGTTAAATTTCTCCCCATATTACTTTTTAAGACCCTAAATAAACCTTACATCTAGCACATGACCCACCATGGGGACTTGCAGCCAGACAAAAGCAGCAAGTTGCTGTGGGAACTCAGTACTGAAGTGTCACAGGTGCCTAATTTGGATTTGGACCATGGCACAGGGAGCAGAGGGGATTCAGTCTTCCACCATGAGTTTTTTTCAACCCCAAGTAGCACCAGGGGGTATTATTTGTCCCACTGTGTGACGGCATGCAGCCCATTGTGCAAAACCCACTAGGGGCAAACAACACCCCCCGCTGTTAATAATTGGTTAGCACTGGTTAGTACTTGGATGGGAGACCACTGAGGAAGTCTAGGGTTGCTAAGCAGAGGTAGGCAATGGCATACCACCTCTGAACATCTCTTGTCTTGAAAACCCCATGGGGTCACCATAAGTCAGTGCAATTTGATGTCAAAAAAAAAATCTGGGGATAACTTGAAGGAAGGAGCTCTCATACCTGGGCTCCCTCATGATGGCAGCCATTATCATGTGGAACTTACAAGGGGGCAGGCAGCCCAGACAAATAAGTGTTAACTATCTTAGCAAAACTTGGGACTCCCGCCCCATGACCAGTTAGCGTAACGGGTGAATGATCTCTGTATTTTTTCTTGCATAGATCTGAATTGTCCATTATTATTATATTTCATTATGTATTTCCATCATTTCACGGCCTCTATCTTGACCCTACTGTTTGCTTTTTAAACCTTCTACATAAAATGACTGCATAGTTAGGATCCACTCGTAGCATCTGAAGGAGTGGGCTCCAGTTCATGAAGACTAATGCTGGAATAGAATGGTGCCAGTTTTTAAGTTGCCAAAAAGACTCCTGCTTATTTTTGCGGAAGCTAAAATGGTTGCCCCTCCGGAGTGATTACCTCCTGGCACTAGGATTACCCAACTCCAGCTTGGAAAATTCCTGGCAATCTGGGGGCAGTGCCTGGGGATGGCAGGGTTTGGGGAAGGGAGGGAACTCAGTGGGGCTGGGATACTCCTGGAAGGTGCCTTTTTCCCCTGGGGAACTGATCTCTGTGGCCTGGAAATCTATTCCAGGAGAACTCCGAGCCCCACCTGGAGGCTGGCCCGGCGACCTTAACTGGCACATATATCTTCTGGTTTTGCATTTAAAAATTTGTCTTCAAATCTGGCCCTATTTACAGTTGTTAAAATACCTGACAAAGTAGTAAGAAACATCATCTGATGGCTTTCTGTTTCATACAGAAGAAAACTAAAGCAACTCTGTGTTCTCAAAAAGGAAATAATGTGTGTGTGTTTTTTTCCCCCCTGGAGAAAAAGAATCAAACTTTGTCTTCTTTTCTTTTCCTGAGCATTTAACTTTTCTACCTCAGAGCTCAGATTACTTTTTTTAATCAAAGCAGTAATGGAAGAATAGTCCTCACACTCAAACGCAATCACATTTAATCATATTTAATATCCTTATTTCTCAGCTGATCAGACTTTGAAAATTTGATTGCTAGAGTTTGATTTAAAACTTAAGGTAAGTCAAATCCAATAAAGAAGTATATTTTTGTTGGTACTCTGTTAAAACTGTGCAGCTCTTTTGCTTCATTCAGCTTTAGGTTCCTTTTTTTTAATTTTCTGTACAATACTGCCAGAAAGGGGGGGAGGGAAACCCTCTTGAGATCTTTGACTGAATAACTAGGCCTGTGTCAAATGGCTACAGAAGATAGCAAAAAATTATTATTTTGCTGAGGAAAAAAAAGACGGATTTAATTCAGATGGATTTATATATATTGACAGTTTCTTTTTATTTCTCCTAATATGCAACCTGGGACCTATTCTGATTAAAACGGCGCTGAAAACATTAATTGATTAGTCAGTTAATAACATGAGCCCTGTTGCAATGAGGCTAGCCAGCCTGGAACTTCATTTTCATTTGGTTTGCCAATCCTCCCAATAAAAAATCCTGGACAGATATAATAGAAAAATTAAGCAGACTGATTTATTGCAAAAGTTCTAGCCAATAAAAGTACATAAAGCATGGCAATAGTGTGCTGGCATTTCACATGTTCAATGGCCAGCCAAAGCTGGCACAGGTCAGGACTAGGGCTGCCAACCTCAAGGTGGAGCCTGGAGTTCTCTTGGAATTACAGCAGGTCTCCAGACAACATAGATCAGTTTACCCTGGAGGAAATGGCAGCTTTGGAGGATGAACTCTATGGAATCAAATCCCCATTGAGCTTCTTCCCCTCCCCAAACTCCACCCTCTACAAGCCCCACCGTGAAATAAAAAAAATATACCAAGCTGGAGCTGGCAGCCCTAGACGTAAGCCAGAACATTAGCATGCTGTGTGACCTTGAGCCAGTTTCTCTCTCAGCCTAATCTACCTCACAGGGTTGTTGTTGTGAGGATAAAATGGAGAAGAGGTAAAAGATGTTGCCAACCTCCAGGTATTAGCTGGAGATCTCCCGACATTACAACAGATCTCCAGGCGACAGAGATCAGTTCCCCTGGAGAAAATGGCCACTTTGGAAGTGGACTCTATGGCATTATACCCCATTGAAGTCCCTCCTCTCCCCAAATCCCACCCTCGTCAGGCTCCATCCCCAAAATCTCTCAGTATTTCCCAACCTGGTTCTGGCAATCCTATCTGTATCTGGCCTCCAGGGACTCTGTTTTTGCAGGGTATGGATCATCCATAAACAACAAACATGCCTTCAGAGGTATGAGTTTCGGATGAATGATAGCTTGGCCATGTGGAATCTTGCGCGTTCGTTTCCACACAGAAATTGCAGTCTGCACAAGGTTTATTTCATGCTGAAGTAAAGGGAAGTGTTGCAACATAAAGTTGCCTTCCAGAGCACAGTGGGTTCTGCAGCTAGAATTCTATAGCAGGAAGTGTGAATGGGTATGATAGTACATAGAAGTAACTCCCCTAACTTACAGTCTCTGTTGGCTTCAGTCTGAAGAAAGGGGTTCTTTACTCTCCAGCAGATCCTAGTAAAATTAAAGAAATGTATTGCAGTGTTTAGAGAGCTAATTAACTTAAGACGAGTGGCCTAAAATCTCAACTCAATAATAACGAGTAGGACTCCAGATGTGCCCAACAGCTGTTTAAGTGGTCTTGTCTAGCAGGCCGGGGAAGGGGGGGCAAGACTTGTAAGGAGACCTGGTTGCCTTGTCTCCCCCTGCAACGGGAGAAGGTATCAGCTCAGTGTCTGAATTGCAAGGTGATAAGTCTTTTTAAAATATATAATAATTGGGATACAGAAGAAAAATGGGGAAAAGGAAAGGGAGATAATAATAAGAACTTTGTATCTGTGTCCAAGTAGCATTGAAACATTACATGCATGCATCCATCATCAGCTCTTGTCTCATCCAATTCATTAAAACACTAATTATTAATTCATACCTATTGTTGATTTATTGTTAATCTACTAAACATATATTTGTATCAAAATATTAAAAATACTTATTTAGTATTTTCTAGTCCACTACCAATCACTATGTAATTGTACTTTATATGCTCTATATTATAGCCACAATGTTTAGCTCTACTTATTCTATGTTTCAGTTTAACAGTTTGCCTCTATACCCTCTAAAATGCCAAAGAATTAAAATCATGTGAATATCTTTCATATAAAGGTTGCCATCTCAACTTAAAATCGTCTATCGAGCTCCTTTTTACCGAACACGTCAGTTTTGACATCAGAGCTAAATCAAATAGCTTATTAATCCATTCAGTCACATCTGGTGATAAGTCTAAGTTGCCCTGACTAGGCTAGCCCAGGCTAGCCCGATCTCATCCGATCTCAGAAGCTAAGCAGGGTCAGCCCTGGTTAGTATTTGGATGGTAGAACACCAAGGAAATCCAGGGTCACTACACAGAGGCAAACCACCTCTGAATGTATCTTGCCTTGAAAACCCTACGAGGTTGCCATAAGGCAGCTGCAGCATGACGGGCAAAACAAAACAAAGCCTAGGTTATGCATATCCCTCAACTGGCTATTGACATGTTTTTGCAGTTTTCAAGTGTGCTTCAAAAAAATCTACAAAAATGGTTTGACCCAATTTGACAGTGGGCCCAAATAATGAGAGTGTATGCTACAGGCAGGAGTGTAGCTCTCCTTCACCCCCTCGGCTCTCCGCAACAATTGCCCATTCCCAACTTCAGCCAGCAACATTGGAGAACAGATTGCTCCAAGTGTAATGTTATTGGTGGCTCTGTTTTGCTGGCGTACCAGTGCAAATGCACTGCCCAACATGTTTTTTTGCTGTCACAGATCAGGACTTGAGGGGATTGGATGTAGCTATGTGGTGCACCTGGCATTGGAAAAAAAAACTATGCACAGATATACCTTGATGCAATTCTAAATCCAGGCTGTCTTCAGTCTTTTCAGGCTGTGTTCTGGACACTCATTACCAAACAGTGTAGATGGTGAGCGGCTTGTGGTAACTCACCCAATTGTCTCAGCGCTTTACAGCTCACTGCTAGGGTTGCCAACCTATTGGTGTTTCCAGCTGCCATTAGGCTTGCCGTTAGAAGGCCATGAGGAAAATTGGTGGGTGACTGACTTCCTTGTGAGGAACTGTGATCGGGGAGTCGAAGAAACAAAATGACCAAGGAAAGTGCTGGTCTGGAATCCACGCGTTGATGGAACTCAAGTCCATCCTTTTAATGTTAGCTTCAAGCCGCTTCCAGTGACTTTTTCCAAAAGTACTGAATCCTGCTGTGAGATTATTACTTTTTGTCAGTGGCAAAGGCTACCCTTCTCTTCTGGTGATTTCTCAGCAATAGCTGCACAAAGTCAATGGAAGCGTATGCCAATTCACGCGCCATGGCAGGGGCTGCAGCCGCTCATTCAAATCTTGGCCAGTTGCCTTGGCTCCGCTGTGGAGTTTGCCTTGGCAAGCAGCTTCGCTTGGGGGCAATCCGTGGCAGACATTGAGGCGTTCGCTGTCTGTAGTCAGAATACAGCCAAAGTCCGAGTGAAGCAAGCAGACTCCTTGCCCTGTATAACCCTCACCCAATTGGTTTCAGGGGTTCCACATAGTCCAGGGCGTTCTACACAGAGACAGGCAATGGAAAACCACTTCTGTTCATCTCTTGCCTTACAAACGCTACAGGGTTGCCATAAACTGGCTGCAACTTGGTGACACTTTCCACCACCAGCTTACCTAGGGCTGCCAACCTCCAAGTACTAGCTGGAGATCTCCTGCTATTACAACTGATCTCCAGCCAATAGAGATGAGTTCACCTGGAGAAAATGGCCACTTTGGTAATTGGACTTTATGGCATTGAAGTCCCTCCACTCCCCAAATCCTGCCCTCCTTAGGCTCCGCCCCCAAAACCTACCACCGGTGGCAAAGAGGGACCTGGCAACCCTAAACTTACCTGAAGCCCCTCTTTTCACTTGCTAGCAGTGTTCGCCTTCTGAAAGAAGAAGCAGCATGCTCTTGATTGGCTGGATCACCAATGTGACCAGTTTGGGAAACACAGCCCTCACTCTCAGTTTCCTTGCTTTTTTTAGACAAATAGGATGGCCTTTGTAGTATTCTGGTGCCCTAGCAATGTATGATCACTGTGATTTCCTTAAATGATCCAGCGAAGAGAAGCCTGAGAACAGCATTAAGCCAGTTACGGAGCAGGAAAACAATGACTGTGAGCTGCAAAGTTAAAAATATTCTGTGGGTTGGAGCAAGCGGATCTGTTCTGCTTACAGTGGGGCCGTCGGCTGGTGACAGTTTAGTGGGGAGGCGCTGTGGCTCAGTGATAGAGCATCTGCTTTACATACAGGAGGTCCGGGGTTCAATCCCCAGCAATGCCAGTTAAAAGGATCTGAAAGCAAGTGAAGAAATTGAGAGGCCCTGAAAATCAGAGCAAGATGAGAGACCAGTAGTCTAACTCATGACTCAGATTCATGTGGAACAGCAGTTTGCTTCAGGGGAAGAAAGCATTGTCTTGAAAGCAGTACATTTCCCCTAACTATGTTCAGAGGTGAACATTCAGCACAGTTCTAATAGCTGGACACTCCTGTTCTACCCCCTGGCCTACCCTAGTCACATAGGCTGGAGGAGAGAGTATGGGTGTCATATCAAGGAAATTGTCTGAACTATTTGCTCAGTGGGTTGTAGGAGCTCCTCTAAGCTGGATTTGCGAAGCTCTCCAGAGCCCCTTCTGGTCTTTCTATGAGCCGCACTTGGTGTCCAGGGCTTAGAGAAAAATAGCAAAACAGTTTAGATTTCTGCATAACTCGCATGCCTGTCTGGGAAAAAAAAGGCTGTTCTGTCAAATACCTGCATTTAACCATGAATACTGAAACTTACAAAAATGTTGGCTCAGTCCCAGAAGAAAGTTTTCCCCTTCACGCTGCCGACAGATTTTAAAGCAGTCTTCTGTGCATTTGAACTACTTTAATGTGTTGGATATGGAGTTGCCTTCAAAAGGGTTTGAAAACTTTGACCAGTCCATAATGAAGCATCCTGAATGCTGAGAGGAAGAAATAGACGAGAGCATATTATTGTGGTTCCTTTGCACTGGCTACCCATGTGTTTCTGGACTCATACTGTCATTTCCAGGTTTACCCTGGAAGTTCCGGCATTGTGCGGGACGCTCTAGCCATAACCTCTGAAAACTCGATGGTTTCCACTTTATGGAATCACTCTTCCCCCCGCGCCACCCGAAAGAAACTCCTGCTGAAGGTAAGAGGGGACTTGGCAACCCTTGTTCTGGGTACCCCACCCTAGATTCCTCATTCGCTCTTTTGCTTACATTCTTACAGTTGGTCTAAGTTCCCACTTCTCCCCATCACTTCTTAACTATTTGCCCCTCAGTTCTGCTTTTGTAAGTTAGAGAGATACTGCCTTGAGTAGATACTAATGCATAGTATGGTCCTTTCATTAGCAATTTGCTGCAGAATTTATGCTCATTTGAAGGACTACCCCTGAAGAAGCCCCTTGGGCGAAACACAGAGGGAATTTTTATTCTGAGTTATAATAATAATAAAAAAATCTTTTAACCTATTTTGTACCATTGGCCTTGGCCTTATTTTTATTCACAATGGACCAAAATTATTCTGTCAGTAGACAGGAGCCATATCAATACATTTGTAAGCTTTGTAAAATAAGAAGGTGAGAGAGGTCCTAAAAGAACGAGAACAATTGCATCCACAGGCTTGCTAGGAGGTTAAGAGAGGAAGGGTAATCCATTAATGTTGCCCTGAACTTCATGAAGAAAGATTTTAGAATGTGATGGTTAAAATTTACCGCTGTTGATTGTAAGGTGGTTGGGGAAAATATACGTCAGGGAATCGCATCAATTTATAAGGTGCATTACATAAAATATTCTAATTGAACATAATCCACCATACTATGACCAAAAGTATCATATTGTGCTCAAGATGCCAAGCTATCATGGAAATCAATGCAGTGCATTATTTATTGGCTATAATTCCCATAAAATTTTATAAAAATAAGGAGTGTGTAGGGGCTCCCCTTCCTACCACCAAGCTAGGGTTGCCATGTTGCTCTTCACCACCAGCAGGAGGTTTTGGGGGCAGAGCCTGAGGTGGGTGGGATTTGGGGAGGGGAGGGACTTCAATGCCATAGAATCCAATTGCCAAAGTGGCCATTTTCATCAGGTGAACTGATCTCTATCAGCTGGAGATCAGTTGTAATAGCAGGAGATCTCCAGGCACTAGCTTGAGATCTCCTGCTATTACAACTGATCTCCAGCCGATAGGCAGGACTGACTCTTTTGAGGAGTTTGGGTAGGGTTGCCAACCTCCAGGCACTGAAACAAATAACTCACTCTACTGTAAAAAGTATTGCTCAAATAAGAGAGCAAACAATGATGGACAAATATAGCAAAGGGCAACAGCAGCAAGGCTATTACAAAATATAAGGTGCAACGATATAAGCAAACAACGCTAAGCAACCAAGGTTACAAAGCAAAAAAGCGAAAGCTAATAAATATGCAAAAGTTCATATGAGTCATATAGTTGCATTCTACACGCTTTTTGTTCAATTTCAAATTCTTCAGAAAACGGAGAATAAGGTGGATTTATGTTCAATTTCAAGTTCTTCAAGCAACGGAGAGTAAGGTGGTAACGCGGCTCCGGAAGTATTCCAGCGCTTTCGCTACACAAGGTAGCTTCATCAGCCAGCCACAAGGGCTTAATCATGCAATTCTTAAAATAGATTAGGAGCTCCCAGTCGGGCTGCTATTAGAATACTTCCGGAGCCGCGAGAAGGACCTAGCAACCCTAACCACGCTGGCTCTCCAGAAACAAATACTATGCCAGTATTTCATTCCAGGTAGCTGTCAAAGAATTTGTATTTGCCATGAGAATCAGTGACTCTTTGTAGCTTTTCAACCTTTCTGCAGTTGTTAAACAAAAGGCTACATCTGTGTTTTCAGTCTTTAAACTTTGCCTATCAGGGACACTTGTGATAATCTTTACCGTGCGTTAAGCTCCTACAACAACTCCACACTGTGCCAAATTGTTATTTTTAAAAAATTAAAATCTCATTAAAAACACAACATGAAAAAAAGAAAAGAGGAGGCAGATCACAAAATCAAGTACAGGCCAACAGAAACAAGTACAATCTTAAGAGGTTTCCTAAATCCTGAATGGATTGAATCAATAAACAAAGGAAGGCACCCAAGAAAGTGCACACAATTGAGACAAAGAGGTAAAAATCCATTGTTAAGGAAGCAAAAAAGGAAGAAAACAAGCAATGATGAGATTGTGGGGGAGAATAAAGAGTAAGAAGAGGAGAAAACGTGAAGGAGCTGTGGCATGGATGCACTTAAAATTTAATTAAAAATATTGAACTGCATACAGAAAACAAAATTCTTCTGCATCTACTTAGCAGTCAGGTCAGGTCCAATCCCTTCCCCGTGGTTTCCTGATATCACATATTAACCTGCAGCTCATGATAAATATGCATCTCATATTGTTGCATAAACATTTCTTTAATGGCAAATTGAGAGTAAACAAAACACAAGTTAAAACGGTATTAAAAAAAGCCTTGATGGCTTATTAATCATTTATAGGATTTTTTTTTTTACTAATCCTTTAGAACAAAAGGCTCTCCCCCTCAAATAACCAACTGATGGGCCATCAATAATCCTACATTTCCTTTCTCCTTTCGAAGGTGAAGGTCAGTCAGCAGGTTCTGTCCCATTGCTATGCAAAGACACTAGCTAAAGGGTAACGAGAAAAGAAAGTCATTGTTACGGAGAAGTTTTCACAAAAAAAAGCTCTTTTAAAAAGGATTTTAACAGGAGGCACATCACTTTATTTATTTTTATTTATTATTTTGATTTCTGACTCGGTCTCCCCGGCAAAGCCAGGCTCAGGGCGAGTTACAACATTAAAAGCAATATATAATTATAATTATTCTATTTTTTTAAAAAATACTATGGTTCTCCAATCTAAAACATAGCCTAAACATCAGATGACGCTAGAATAAAAACTCGCCGAGAGAGCAGGTACCGACAAAGCCCCTCTTAGTTCAGACGAACAACAGGTAAAGAGGAGGGGGAGGTAGGGAGGCCAATACTGATGACATATATACCTCAAATGGGTTATTTTGAAAAGAGTGAGAAACATGGCCATCTGTCAGCAATGCTGATTCTGTGACCTTAGGCAGATGATGAGAGGGAGGGCATCTTGGCCATCTTCTGGTCACTAGGGGTGTGGAGGGGGGAGGGAGTTGTGAATTTCCTGCATTGTGCAAGGGGTTGGACTTGATGGCCCTGGTGGTCCCTTCCAACTCTATGATTCTATCTGTGATCACTTCGGTTGCTAACTTGAGAGCAGAGGTTTGATGAGTAGAAACGGGCAGCTGAACTTTTTTTTTGGCATGGAATTAAGTGACTTCCCCTGATAACTGCTGCAAATCAAACTGATATCCAAGGAACAGCTAGAGGAGTAGGGTTGCCAGGTCCCTCTTCACGACTGGCAGGATGTTTTTGGGGCAGCGCCTGAAGAGGGCAAGGTTTGGGGAGGGGAGGGACTTCAATGCCATGGAGTCCAATTGGCAAAGTGGCAATTTTCTCCTGGTGAACTGATTTCTATCGGCTTGAGATCAGTTCTAATAGCAGGAAATCTCCAGCTAGTACCTGGAGGCTGGCAACCCTATAGAGGGACCATGTTCAGAGTTGGTAGCCCTGGTTCATTGAAGCTCCCTCCATAGACCTCTGCATGTCAGGGTTCTGAATGTGTCCTTAGATTGGAAGAAGAGAAGTCAAGATATGTGGCAGGCAGCCATTCCTAAAGGGGGGTAGATCCACGGTGGCTGGGAGCGGCATAGCCGCAGCCCCTCCTTTTAGGCTTCCTGGCCACCATGGAGAGAAAAAATGGTTTTAAAAAATAAAAATGGAAAAATGGGGAGAAATCCCCCGTTGAAAACAGCACGGCTGTGCCACCCCAAAATATGGCGCAACCCCACCACCACTCAAAGGGGTGTCCCCAGACTTACAGAGTTAGGAAGCTGCCCAAAGGCAGCTCCACCCCCAGGAATGCCTCCCCCATGCCGGCGCGGCTGTTCTCTTCTGGGATTTAGCTCCTGGACTGGCTGCACTGTTGACAGAGGCCAGCGGAGCTCCGTCACTCTCGGATGCCAGCTTGTTTTATCCCATGATAAAGTGGCACCTATGCCAGCGTGGGGTCACGCCAGCTCCTGTGGAGATCCCCCCCCCCAGATTGCAGCCTCAGGCAGAGATTCTGTGGGTGGTGGGTAGTACTCTGGTGTTTTTGTTTATGATTGACTGTAAGGGGCCCTTTGGCTCAGCGGCTTTCCATGCAGGTTCAATCTGCATCATCTCCAGGCTCAGCCCTGGGCATCCAAGGTAGCAGGTGTTCAGAATGACTATGCGGGAGCAGAGGAAAGCGATGAGGATGATCTGGGGCCTAGAGACCAAGCTCTACAAGGAAAGGCTGTAGGACTTGGGAATGTTTAGTCTGGAGAAGAGGAGGCTGAGGGAGAACATGATTGTTCTCTTTATGTAATTGAAAGGCTGTCACTTAGAGGAGGGCAGGGAGCTGTTCCTGTTGGCAGCAGAGGATAGGACTCATGGGTATAAATTAGAGGTGGAAAGGTACCAGCTGGACATTAGGGAAATGTTTTTTACAGTAAGAGTAGTTCAGCAGGGGAATCGGCTGCCTAGGGAGGGGGTGAGCTCCCCCTCCCTGGCAGTCTTCAAGCAGCGGCTGGACGAACACTTGTCAAGGATGCTCTAGGCTGATCCTGCATTGAGCAGGGGGTTGGACTAGATGGCCTGCATAGCCCCTTCCAACTCTATGATTCTATTCTGTGCCTGAGAGTGGACAGCAGGTGCCAGTCAGAGTAGACAAAACCAAGCTAGGTGGGCCAGTGGTAAAAGGTATCTTCACACATCCATAAAATTACAATCACACATGCAGTACACTGTTGTGTCAGAATCACTCACATGCAACAGAAGCTGATTGGGTGAAGGAAAGGCCAGAGCAGTCAATTGCACAAATATACCCCATGGCAGCAGAGTATGCAAACAGGAGAGGTCAAGGCCAGGAAGAGGTTTGTAGGCATTATTGTGTTCTCACTAGAGGAGAGAGTGTCTTTGCAGCTACAGTTGGACCAGGCAAACTAATTCTTCTTGTGTCCCGTGCAGGACAGGAAAGGGCAGTTTAAATAGTCTATAGCATAGTTTCCATGACTCACCTTGGGGCAAATGTTTTCACGCTAAGTTTCTGAGCTTCCATGGGTAACAGCAAAGGGTGGACCACTGTCTGCGTGTTTGAGGGTGGGGGAAGGCTACTGTGAAAAAGGCAGCTCTATGGCTGCCTCTGTTCCATCTTGTCCAACTTACCCCATGCCCTGCCTTCACTCAGCATTATTGGCTGCCACTGATGGAGCCAGGGAAATGCACAGCATGAGGACATCAATGAACAGGATAAGTTGTCTTGCAAATTACACAGTGGAAAGGGGATATGAAGACCCAACACAGGGCTGCCATTTCGGTGGCAGCTGTGAGGTTTTTCTATTATTCATTTCTCCCCTCCCCAAAGTTCAGGGTTATTGTTTTTTTTTTTTTAAAGTGGCTCATAAGTTAAAACGATAGTCGTATGTGTACATACCCACCCCTTCTGTGTCCAGTTTTAAAGGATGACAGTGCTGTTAGGGGTTAGGGTTATATATCAGTAGTAGGATCTAGACGTGGAGTAGAGAAGGTTCCTGATCAAATCTGCAGCATCTCTTTGAGCATTGGTACCTGAAAGACATTTCAGTAACAGGCCTAGGAAACAGCCATGCCAAAGACCCTGAATAGCTGTTGCCTGCCAGCGTCAGTATTCCTAGCCAATGAATGTCCTGACTGAGTATAAGGCAGGTTCATATGCTACAGAGAGGATATTGACTGGAGAGAGTTGTAGGGACCATACCACTCCAGTCTTGGCCCATCTATGCATGCTCTCAAGTTGTTTTGGGGCCCAATTCAAGGTGCTGGTATTGACCTTTAAAGCCCTATATGGTTTAGGGACCAGCATAGCTTAAGGACTGCCTATGCCCATACAAACCCACCTCACCATTACGGCCATCTTCTGAGGCCCTGATTTGTGAGGTTAGATGGTTGGCAATCAGACAGCAGACCTTCTTGGTGGTAGTACCAAAATTACAGAACTCCCATACTCATCTGTCTCTGTGTTCTACCCGGAGGTGAAGACATTTCTGTTTTGTTTGGGGTTCCCTCAATGATTCCTTTTTCCTGCCTTATAGCTGCCATCCTTGTGTTTTATAGAAGCATTTAACTTTTGCTTTTAACTGATTTTTAGTAATGTACTTTTATGATGTTTTGTTTTTAATTGTTAGCCCCCTTGGTGGTCCTGATTGGGAAGAAAGGCAGGATAAATATTCTATAAATAAATACATAGCATAATGTGTGATAACCTGTTCGCAAACAACATAAATCAAGCTGGCCCTGGAATGAGCACAAACATTCTTTATTTCTTAAAAGTGAGATGATGATGAGAAAAATGAAGAAGCCAGAACATTTTGCTTTGCACACAAATTCTCACTTTTACACTAAAAAGAGAAGAATTGGAAAGTACACACTGAGCTTCAGAGGGAGTTTTGCCCAGTCCTCTGTATAACTTTGATGGGAATAAGTAATATGACAGCCACCGTTCTCTTGTCAGAAGAAGGGGTGAAGACTTCATTTACTTCAAGTCATGGGTGTAATAGATTAAACTGGAGAATCCATTTCAGTCAGGGAAGGGTGGACGCTGATGAAGTTATGAGCTTCCTGCACCTTTTAAAATGAAATATTTAAACAAGTGGAACCTTACGTGGTTGATGCATTAAGCCGATGCCAGATGTAAATCAAACAGCACCTAAATGTCCTTTAACAAAGTCAATTACCTTATATAAGCTTAAGAGAGAAGGCGCTCCTTTATCCCACACATCTGCCATTTTTTTTTCTCCTGAAGAGATAAAGACCTTTCCACCGAGGTAGAATATTATTTATAACCCCTCGGTGTTGTGCTATAAATTGCCAAAAACCTTAAAAAAAATTAAACAACAAATGCATAAAATAAATTAAACCACGCATACCTTCCGCAACGGGTGTTGGTTTCGCACAGATGAACTATCTACTGGAAACATCAACTCTCGTACCTGAAATATCTGTTAGATTACGGAGATACCATCTATGAAAATACTTCTAAACTTAATCTGCTGGGACTTCAAAGTGTCTGTAAGCAAATACTGAGATTTGCATTAGATTTTTGACTTTGAAATCCATTATTGCAAGTTCCTTGCTGACTTTGATGTGCTTTTTTTTTAACACCTCAGAAAAGGAAGGTGTAAAAGGCAGCGTATTAGTTTATAGATGTTCACAGACCGGGTTTTTTTGGGGGGGATAAGACCCATTTAAATCTCTTTTGAAGGTCAATCCCAGCTCTTATCATTCAAGGAGTAATAACAACAAAGAAAGGCTGCTTTTGACAAAAGTCCGCTTTCAAATACAAAATAGCAGGGATGGAGTGAACTTGCTCAACGTTTGACCTAGCCTAGTGCTGTTGCTCTAGAATGTTCTGCCTCCAGAGTGTAGGGGGGAAATTCAATATGGAAGCATGGGATCATAATGAAGGGAAAATGAAGGTTTTGTTTATTTAGAGGTGAGGCTTATGTAAATAAAAAAATCAGGCAATATGGTGGAATTTTGCCTGCATTCAGGTCAGGTTGTTGTCCTTTTGAGACAAGAGACAGTCTGTGTCCATCAAGTGCAGGTCTAATAGTTGCTCAGGACCATGAGCATCTCTACCTTGGAGATGTTTTAGGCATCTGGGAGTGCCACCTGATCTGCCCTGGCCTGTCAGTGCAAAGAGGCCACCTGAGGCATTTCTCTACATCCCCCTCTTTTGGCCTCTGCAGGACTCTGAGGGAATCTGTGTGGTGTAAGAGAGCCAGCGTGGTGTAGATGCTAATCTGGAGAACCGGATTTGATTCCCCACTCCTCTACATGAGCAGCAGACTCTAATATGGTGAACCAGGTTGGTTTCCCCACTCCTACACGTGAAGCCAGCTGGGTGGCCCTGAGCTAGTCACAATTCTCTTAGAGCTCTCTCAGCCTTACCTACTTCACAAGGTGTCTGTTGTGGGGAGAGGAAGGGAAGGTGATTGTAAGTTGGTTTGAGACTCCTTAAAAGTAGAGAAAATCAGGGTATAAAAACCAATTCTTCTTCTTCCTCTAACGTCCAGTCATCAGATCAAGATACATGAAACACTGTTTCCTCCAGTCCTACCTCATCTTTCTCTCTCTCTCCCTCATTGTTGTCCCCTATGAGGGCTTTGCAGACCACCTCTGCATCAGGTTGGTTAGCTCAGCTTCCATAAAATGAAGATATTTATTTTATCACTTTGATCAATTCCTGACACTTTCAGAGAGTGGAAAAATCGGGAAACCTGAAGTAAAGGAAGAAAATTACATTCGGAAGTGTTTCTGTTCCCTCCACATAGTGGGAAATTGAATTTCAACACTGACTTCTTAAACCAGACTAGAAATACGAGATCATAATGTAGGTCAGGGCAAATAAGTATAGTTTAGTCTCATTAACCTAAGCTTACATACTTGCTCACATTTCAAACATTTGATTCAGATAGTTAAAACTTTAACTCCTGAAGCAAAGATGAGGAATATCCAGGATCTGTTTAAACGTGAGTAAGCTTATATTGCTTAAATGCAAATGAAAAGGGAACTAAGTCCCCCAGTCTTATGAGACTGACTCAGTAAGTTCAGAGAATATAGAAAGATCAGTGTGTGTGGGGGGGAAATCCCGCATTTGAAAAAGCATTTTTAAAAGACTTGTGCTTTTATAACCTAAGAGTGTTAAACCAGACACTGCCATTTTATCATATTTTCCCTTCCCGACCCTCAGCTGAACCCTGACCCCCCCCCCCACATGATCACAGGCCATATTAAAATTTCTTTGCTTCTCAAATGATTATGCCCAGGGTCCACTCTTCCCCCATCTTCCTGCTGACCTGACAATAGCAATTTATTTCCCTCTGACTGAGAATCACTGGGGAACTATCAATCATCATCTTTCCTTCTATCGATTCCAGTCAGTAGCTATTGACAGCTTTAAAAAGATTATGTTTTAATTGGGGATCAGATAAATGGCATTTTAAGGTTGCTTTTCACGTTGGCGTCTTTCTGTAAGGGCATGCCAAGTGGGTCTAACACTCAAAAGAGGATAAAGACAAGCTGTTCTTTTAGGTGACCCTGACTACAGGAGGAACCCAGGCTAAAATAATTGGAAATCTTTTCCTATTGCACAGCTGAAAAGGTTGAAAGTGAATTCATTAGCATTGGCTTTACTTTAGACACAGCGTCACCACTTAACTAAGCTCAGGCTCAAATACTTGACATGCGAGAAATCCATGTTTGGGATCTTGAAGTTAACAACATAAGAAGATTCTCATTGGATCAGACATACAGTCTTTTAGTCCAATATCCTGCTTCCTACAGTGGGCACCAGGATATCCCTGGAATGCCTACAAAGGGACATGGAGGCCATTGATTTGCCAGAGGAGTGGGGATACTGTTACGGGGTGGGGGTACCATGAGAGCCACTGCCACCCAGAGTCAACAACCATAGAGAAGCTGGATCAGTGGTCTGGAGGTGGCTGTACCTGTCTTATTTATTAGACTCGAGAAAGTCACCTTGTCAGTTGCTGGGGGGTGGGGGAACCCACTAAAAAACAAGTTTGGCTCAGCAAGGAGGAAGATTTCCTTACCTCCTTAGGAAGAACATTCCAGAACCTTCCATGATAATTATGATGATGAAAGTAACAGCCAACTGTCATGGCACATTTTCAGCAGATCCAAGTGCTTCACACATATTAAGATGCTGTAATCCTTACAACAGTAAGGGAGCCCAGGTTTCCCCCACCACCACCACCCATACTATAGATAGGGGCCTAGGCTGAGAGGAAGAGTGGCTTGCTTATTTAAGGCTACCTAATAAATCTATGGGGATGTGGAATGGTATAGTATAGCCTGATCTCATCAGATCTCAGATGCTAAGCAGGGTTGGTACTTGGATGGGAGACCACCAAGGAAGACTTTGCTGAGGCAGCCAATGGCAAACCACCTCTGCTTACTCACTTGGTTTGAAAGCCCTGTGCGGTTGCCATAAGTCAGCTGTGATTGATGACACTGTACACACACACACACACACACACACACACACACACACACACACACACACTGAATTCATGGGAGAAGTGAGCTTTCATACAGGGGCAGTGAACTACAATAATGTCCTGGACAAAACTGACAACACTTCTCCAATATATCTTCCTGGGTTACTTGCCCCAACTTCAGGTGATGTCAGTGATCCAGTTCTTCTTGGCTTTGGAAGAGCAAAGATGGTATACAAGAACTTGTGTAGTGTGGTGTAGTGGTGAAGAGTAGTGGACTCTAATCTGGAGAACCAGGTTTAACTCCTCACTCCTCCACATGAGCAGAAGACTCTAATCTGGTGAACTGGGTTTGTTTCCCCACTCCTACACATGAAGCCTGCTGGGTGACCTTGGGCTAGTCACAGTTCTCTCTGAACTCTCTCAGCCCCACCTACATCACAAGGTGTCTGTTGTGGGGAGAAGGGAAGGCAATTGCAAGCCAGTTTGAGTTTACTTAAAAAGGTAGAGAAAATTGGGGTATAAAACCACCACCACCACCACCACCACCAACAACAACAACAACAACAACACTTCTTCTTCTTCTTCTTCTTCTTCTTCTTCTTCTTCTTCTTCTTCTTCTTCTTCTTCTTCTTCTTCTTCTTCTTCTTCTTCTTCTTCTTCTTCCATTCTCACTTCATTCATGAACTTGCTAGGTAGCCTTAGACAAACCATATTCTCTCTCTCTCTCGCTCTCTTTCTCCAGTTCAGCCTCAACCCCATCTTCAGCACAGGGTTAATTCTTTGGAAGTTCTTCACCTTATAATTCTGACGATCCTTTTTAACCATTTCACTTCTCCGTAGCCTTCCAAAGAGACAGTTGCACAGATCAAGGCATAGTGTTTTAGATGCAATCACAGGACTTCTGCATATTCAGGCTTGTCCCTGTGAGAAGAGAGGCAAGCGTGTAGCTCTTTCCATAACAATATTAATGGAAAACTTTGCCCCGGAGTGAATGCTATATGTATTTCCTTTCGTAAGGCAGGGAGAAAGGGGAGGCAGATGCCTCATTTGTGATTTCAGATGGCAAAATTCAGTTTCCATCTGAAGACTCTTATATTAAATTATGGGTGTCTTCTCTGACAGTGCCTCATGAAGGTGTGTATGAATATGCCACTTTTTATTTCTTTTTGTTTTTGTATCTTCTCATTGTGAGTCTTTTGGGTTTCCTCAGGAGAAATATCTATTTTCCAGCTATTAGACTGTACCTCTTTGTTTTGGTCAATTTCGTTACTGGTTTTCCTATTCCATTCGCTTCTTTTATGTCATTGTTATGCCATTGATGCAAAGCCAGGCATCAGTTGTGAAGACAATGTTTCTATTGAAGTTTGTTAGAGTGCCCTGCTGTTTCGTCCCAGACACATATTAGAAACTGAAATTTTCGGATAATAACAGTGCATTTGCAAAATTCGGTAATGTTCCTCTCCTTCTCCTGACCCTTTCCCTCTCTTTCAGTTTTGTGATTATGCATTTGATTTTTTTGTTTTGTTTCTTTCTTTCCCCAGGACCCCTGGAAGATGAACAGAACACCCCCACTGTCTGAGATGCATTGTTAGTCACTTCACACCTGTACCAAAAGCAAATAGACAACTCCACCTGGCAGCTTGCCAGCCGTTCCCCAACTGCCACCACATTAATTAATGAGTCTTTGGGTGGACTTGTCAGTCAGGCTTCTGCTTGTAACCCGCCTCTTCTTTTAACAGAAACCTGACAATCAAGCATATGTTTAAAATACTGAACACAATGGAAGATATTGGCTGACATGATCTGAATGGAGCATTTCATATTTGCTCAAAGAATAAGTGTGCATTTTTCTTCTTCTTCTTCTGCTCATCACCTTCATAAAAAAAATTGTAGGTCAGAGTATTACAGCCAGCACAAATAAATAAATAAATGCCTCTTCAAAGCTTATAGTGGAATGAATTGAGCTAAAAATACTGTGGATGTCTCTGGAAAATGTAAAATACCTTTATAGCCCATCCCTGGGCATCCTTAGCCTGAACTAAGACCCACTGTGTCCAATGGGACACACTCACAGGGTTGTTTGCATAGGACTGCATCCTTAGTATTCCTTTGTCGGTTTGAATTTACTGTATTCATTTTATATCGGGTATGTTGATGGATCAGGTCTGCCTAATGTAACAAGGGAATGCTATAAGAAGTAATGTGTGTGTGGATGTTAAGTGCCATCAAGTCGCTTCCGACTCATGGCGACCCTATGAATCAATGTCCCCCAAAATGTCCTATCTTTGACAGCTTTGCAAAATTTGCAATAGAAGTAATAGGTTCTGATTAAGATCAGTATTTAAAATTGTGACGGAAACATACTGTTAAAGACTTGCCTAAAAATAATTTTGAATAGTGTGTAGCATTAAACAACAACAACAACAACAACAAAAAACCCTGCAAGGGCTGAAGCTTGGTGTAACTGCATGTTGTTTCATTCATGAGAGCCAGCATGGTGTAGGGGTTAAGAGAGGGGGATTCTAATCTGGAAAACCGGGTTTAATTCCCCAGTCCTCCACATGAGCAGTGGACACTAATCTTGTGAACCAGGTTGGTTTCCCCACTCTTCCACATGAAGCCTGCTTCACATGACCTTGGGCTAACTGCAGTTCTCTCAGAGCTCTCTCAGCCCCACCTACTTCACAAAGTGTCTGTTTGGGGGGGGGGAAAGGCGATTGTGAGCCACTTTGAGACTCCTTATGGCAGAAAAAAGCGGGGTATAAAAACCGACTCTTCTTTTTCTTCTTTTTGGTCAAAGCAACCTTCCAGAAAAAGAAAAAGCACTAGTTGCTCACACATTCCCTTTTCTACCATAACTTGTCACATGCGAAAATGCCCTAGAACTGGGATGGACAAAAACAAGGCAATAGAGAGTGTTACCGAGCATGAGAGGAGGAAGTTGCAATGACCAAGGTGGGATGATAAAATTCAGCATAGCATTTAGTTACCCTCCAAAGAGCACTAAAGCAAAGAACCTCTTAAAATTTCTTAGGAATACTGGGTACATCAGACCCTTTCCAATAGCAGGTTTAATTGAAATAACCTGAAAGCTCATTTCCCGAAGACGGCATTAATTGGCTCTGCTAACCCTACTCACATACAGCCATTTATATTTCATGCACTACCTCTTATATGGGCCAGGAGCGAATGAGATGTGGGTGATCTGGTGGTTAAAGGCAGTGATGGGGCTTCTGCCCAGATCATGAGTCCTGCAACTGGTACAGGAAGTGGAACAGGAGACGAAGTACACAAGGCAACACCCCTCCCCTGACACTTTTGTTCAGGAAGGATTGAAGTATCTGCTGTTTTTTTCTTCATTTGCAATGCGACATTCTTTTATATACATATTAAAACATCTCCAAGAAGAGTTAACTTTTTGGATGACTGGATTAGAAGTTAACTCTTGCATCGAAAGCACCTTCACGTGGGTGCTTTGGAGCCGTGGAGTCTGATCAGGAGAATCAGGTTTGATTCCCCACTCCTCCACATGAGTGGCGGAGCCTAATCTGGTGAACTGGATGGATTTGTTTCCCCACTTCTACACACGAAGCCAGCTGGGTGACCTTGGGCAAGTTACAGCTGTGTTAGAGCTCTCTCAGCCCCACCTAACTCACAGGGTGTCTGTTGTGGGATGGGGAAGGGAAGGTGATTGCAAGCCGGTGTGAGTTTCCCTTAAGTGGTAGAGAAAGTCGGCATATAAAAACCAACCCTCCTCCTCCTCCTTCTCCTCCTGCTTTTGCTCCTCCTCCTCCTCCTCTTCTTCCTTCTTCTTGTCACTGCCCTATTTGATCTCTTTGGATCCAACTGAGGGTTTCTTTCAGTGACATACAACTTCTCACACCCCTCCTGTTGTGTAATATTTGAAGGGACAACACACACAGATGAGGTTTTTTTTAAAACTCAACACAGGGCAATAAGGAGGTTCCCCCCTTCAGTATAAAAAGAGGATGCATGAGTCAATTGTATATTCTCTGTGTTTGTGCAACATGCCTGAAGCAGCACTGAGATCTGCCACTAATTAAAGGCTACCTAACGACTCCACGGATCCATACTCTAAATAGACAAATGGGGACCCTGGAGGAATTGCAAGGGAAAGAAAATCTCAGTTCCTACCCAGCTCCTCCACACTGCTCCCACCATTTCCAGCTGCCCCCCCAACCTTCCATAGCACTGCACCAACTAGGGATACCAGCTTTCAGGTGGGCACTGGGGATCCCCCAGAATTACAGCTCATAACCAGACTACAGAGATTAGTTCCCCTGGAGAAAATGGATGCTTTGGAGGGTGGACTCTATGGCATTGTTCCCCACTGAGGTCTCTGTTCTCCACAGGCTCCACCCCCAAATCTCCAGGAGTTTCCTAACCTGGATCTGGCATCCCCGCTCCCCGTGGTGACCATGATGGACCTGGCAACCCAACACCAACCCTGGCTTCCTTCCCATCACCTACTAGAGTTTTCCTACCTTCCACAGTTGCCTTCACTACCTACTTCACCTTCCCTCTCCTGCTTTCCTCTCCACCTCTGCCAGGGAGTCAATTTCAATTCAATTTATTAAGGTCATTTGACCAGGAGTTAGGGAGGGGACAGCAAGTGGGTGGGGGCACCAAGCTGGAGCAGCTTTCCCTTACTCAGCAGCTCCAAGTGTCCATTGTCCAATATGCAGGATGCCACAATCAGTCTGGAACATACTGAGGGTGTTCTTCAGTAAACAAAATGTAACTTTATTCAGAATAAACAGAAAGGCAGCCTGGCTATGGAACTTAACCCAGAGCCAATAGTAAAACCTTATCTGGAGGTGTAGCCTGATGGGAGTTGGGTTGGGGGAGGGGAGGGATTTCAATGGGTTATAATGCCACAGAGTCCACCTTCCAAAGTGGCCATTTTCTCCAGGTGAACTGACTTTGTCGCCTGGAGATCAGTTGTAATAGCAGGAGATCTTCAGCCACCACCTGGAGGTTGGCAATTTTAATCTCAGGTGCTGTTCTGGCATTGCCTAACACACCAAGTAAACCCTTAGTGATGTAGTTCTCAGGATGTTGAATACAGTTGGCCAGGCAGGCATCCTGGAATTATATCACCCAGGGCACACTGGGTGCCCTGGATGTTGCCCAAGTGTCATGTGAGGTACTAGTGGGAAAAGAGGCAGACGGAAATAGCTAAAGAGACTTTTCTATCCTCCCATCTGTTGGATGGACTCTGTCTTCTGTCAACACAGTGGCAGAAGCAGGTGTTGAAATGAAGGGAAGAGAGGAGAACACAAAGAGGGAGGGAGGGGAAGGGATCATGGATTCCCAACTGAGCCAGAAGGAGAATAGTAATGATCACCTGGGTTTGGAAGCTGAGCAATATGAGCTACTACTGAATCTCAGATTCTGAGCAAAGGGCAATATGAGTTTTGTTGGCAGGAAGAATTTAGGAGAGCCTCTTCCAGGTGCTGGTCTAGAAGGACCAATAGAATGGGCTGCATAAGGCAGACAAGTTGCTGTATGTTTCAGGAAAGCTTGTTTGTCACCAAGGATCCGCTCAGAGAGCCAGCGTGGTGTAGTGGTTAAGAGCGGTGGTTTGGAGCAGTGGACTCTGATCTGGAGAACCGAGTTTGATTCCCCACTCCTCCACATAAGTGGCAGATGCTAATCTGGTGAACCGGGTTGGTTTGCCCACTCCTACACATGAAGCCAGCTGGGTGACCTTGGGTTAGTCACAGTTCTCTTCAAGCTCTCTCAGCTCCACCTACCTCACAGGGTGTCTGTTGTGGGGAGGGGAAGGGAAGGCAATTGTAAGCAGTTTGTTTCTTCCTTAAGTGGTAGAGAAAGTCGGCATATAAAAAAAACAACTCTTCTTCTTCAACTCTTCAGATGCATCTAAGGAAAATCAGGTTCCTATGGGATGTGGCCTAAAATATATTCATTTATGTATTTAATTGTGCCATGCTGCCTTTCTTCCTTCAGGCGTCCAAAGTGGCTCACGAAAGATGCCAAAGCCAATGCATTTCACCAGAGACAATAGCTCAAAAAGCTGTCTTAGACTGGGGTTGCCTATTTTTCTGCTATAGGAGTGGGAAATTTGGGTTCTCAAATCACTAGAGTCTCTAGTAAATGCCCTGATAGCAGCCCTGGACTCTTGCTTTCAGAGCATCACCCTTTTATCCACAAACCCCTGTAGTTCTGTGGTTAATTTGCAAATGCAACACACAAAAGATAGCTGGACCTGTTTTGTCACTCTCATTTTGCCTGAGTTCAGAGTGCTAATTATGTGCCACCTCCTGTGCAGAGACACAAATCAGATTCTTATCCAAAATTTGTTTTTGGCATGCTTTTTAGTGCGACTAAAGAATGCTGATGTCTGACAACAGATTTAATATGGACTGGTTGAGAAGAGGGCTTCTAAGTGTTTGTGTGACTTGGGTAATAGCTGTACTTAGGTAGTAATCTCACATAGCTTAGAAGCTCTCTCATATGAAGAAAGGAAGAAGCAGAGGAAGGATCCTCCTGGAACCTTTTGTTCAACCGCAAAAATTTTATCATGTTCTTTGCATAAGTGAGGAGCTGCAGAGATACCATGAAACTTCTTCTTCCATGCCTTTCCAGCCTTGGCCTGTGCAACCATTTGTCTCTTTCATCTTTCCATTCTTCAAATGCTGCCTCCCAAGCACTCTTGCCTTTTTGTAGCCTCCATGATCACAAAAAAGAATGTAGTACATACTGAGATTTCATTCTGCGGTTCCCCATAGGGTTGCTAGCTCCAGCTTGGGAAATACCTGGAGATTGTGGGGGGGTTGGAGCCTGAGGAGGGTGGCATTTGGGGAGGGGAGGGGCTTCAATCGGGTGTAATGCCATAGAGTCCACCTTCCAAAGTAGCCACTTTCTCCAGGTGAACTGATTTAAGTCAACTGGAGATCAGTTGTAATCCCAGGAGATATCCATCTACCACCTGGAGGTTGGCAACCCCAGTTCCCCAATTAGCAAACAGGCTTTGTGTGTGTGTGTGTGTGTGTGTGTGTGTGTGTTTTATTGTTGGGAAATGCCAATTCCCTATATGTTCTCTGGTGCCTTGTTGACAGTGTTTCTGTTTGAGTTCCACGAAATAGGAGGCAGCAAGGAGAAGAAAGGAGGAGGAGAGGAGATAGAAAGAGTGATTCAGTTCAGCAGATATTTGCCTGAGCAGTTAGGCAGTGTTTGCCAACCATTATATTTCCACTTGATGTTTTCAAGCAGTGTTTCCACTTTCCATGAATCACTGCATCATCTTAATGGAGGGATATCTTTCTATATAACCTGTCCTATTTTTTCCCTACCACTGGAAGAACCTCTTCTGTTGACAGCAGGCTCCTTTTGCTGGAGGAACTATACTGGTAATGGCACAGAACTGAAGGATCCAACGCAATATTCTTTTTTCTAATTGGATTGATGCTTGGGTATTGTGCTGATTTTATATTTATAAGTCACCTTGAGTAATCCCCGGAACAGAATGGCAAGATAAAAATCTCTAAAATAAAACGATAAATAATAAAACTAGACATGTCTCTGCATTGCTGCGAGGTAAAATGAGAAATATTAATGCAATTACAGGTATTCCTTTGGAAAAGCTTGAACATCGATAGAGGACTGTTTTCGTGGACAGTCAGATTAACTAATACAAGAGTATCACAGAGAAAATAAGTTTAATGCATCAGATTATTAATTCTCCTCAAATTATGGGGGGAACCCTACATCATTAAAGTTATGTGACTACTCACAAATAAATGAATAAATGCACATGTCACCATGAGATCTCTGGTAGTAGAACAGTGCAAAAGTGTGACAGGTAAATTAATGAATATCCCAATGCGACTATCTACTGTCTGAGTGAAAGGTAACCAATTCCTACAGCATCATACCATATTCCTAGTATTCTTAATTCAGCCTCACTACTCACTTTTGTAGGGATGATTTTCAAGTTTCCTATCCCTGTTCTTTTAATCCTCAGGTCTCCTTTTTGATTTCACTTCTCTGCTGCTTTGGTTGAAGTCCCAAGTTCAATTCCTGACATCTTCAGTTAATGGGATCAGGTAACAGGTGATGTGAAAGAGCTCTATCTGAGACCCTAGAGGAGCTGCTGATCAGAGTATTTATTTATTTACTTACTTATTGTTCACGTGCATAGCCCACCCTCATTCCTAGTCAGACCCGGCTCAGAAGAAGAAGAAGAAGAGTTGGTTTTTATATGCCGACTTTCTCTACCACTTAAGGGAGACTCAAACTGGTTTACAATCAGACCGGGCTTAGGGTGGGTTATAATCTCTAAAACCACATAAAACCATAAACCATCAAGATTAAAACATAACAATCATATCAACTAAAAACAAGATGGCATTCAGAGGCAACAGTAGTCACTATGGGACTGGAACAAGCAGATTCAACCCCCACAGTACACACCTTTGACCTTCATAGACCAATGGTATAGGGCCATTACATATGTTCACCTTTTGCATGAATTGAACATGTCATTCTGTATTTCTGCACCATTTTATGTTTCCTTAAGCTGAGCTTTTCTGATACAATGCATGCATTTTTCAGTGTTACTTGTACAAATATGTGGTATAATGTGAGGTGTACATGATACTTATGTTGTGATACACATACATATTACCACTCAACTCTGCTAACAGTGGTGCCTTCCTCAGTGGAGTCTTCCGCTGACCCTTGAGTCTCTTCAGCAAGCACACAAGAACTTCTTCCAACAGAGGAACATTCCTTGGGCCAGTGGAAGGGTTGCTGTTAGCAGTAGAATACAGCTCATTATATGTATAAATTATCTACCCCTGGGTAGGCAACCTTTTTGGTCCAAGTGCTAAAAATCTACCACCTCTACCTGTGAGGATATCCGTGTACCCACAAGGAAAAGGAGTGGGATAGAGCAGATGACTGAACCTGTCCAGACATCCTAGAAAGAAGTAGACCTCAGTGGTGCTGCCAGCAAGGTGGAAACTCACTTCTGCCCCTTCGGCACAGAACTGGCCCTGTGTGTCAAAAAAAAAAAGAAAAAGATCTGAGGAAGAAGATGAAGAAGAGTTGGTTTTTATATGCCGATTTTCTCTAACTTTTAAGGAGAAACAAACTGGCTTACAATCTCCTTCCCTTCCCCTCTCCACCACAGACACCCTGTGAGGTAAGTGAGGCTGAGAGAGTTCACAGAGAACTGTGACTAGCCCAAGGTCACCCAGCTGGCTTCATGTGGTGGAGAGGGGAAACCAACCCAGTTTACCAGATTCGAGTCTGTTGCTCATGTGGAGGAGTGGGGAATCAAACCCAGTTCTCCAGATTAGAGTACACCACTCTTAACCACACTGGATCTGGTATGCTTCCTTTTGGTACATGTGGCAGGAATGCCTTACCCCTAATGTATACTTTACATATAAACACCATAGAAATCACATGTATGTACATTGCACCACATGCATACACAACATAAAAAATTCTACAAAGCCAATCATGAAAAGAAGAGAACCAAAACAGCTGACCAAAACAGAGCAGGACTCTGGAGAGGTGGTATACAAATTTCCTAAATATTTTTTTAAAAAACAAAACAAAACCAACATAAGAAATGAAATAGGGCCTATTCTCCCTACGCCTCTCCTGCTTTGCCCACGTCTTGTTTTTAAATGGCAACCCAAATGGAACAACATACTCCAACCAGGATTTTCTTGCCTTTCTGACGAAATGCGGCACATCTGTCATGTCACATCGACTTTCATTTCAATGTGCGATGACTTCTGACCTGAAGCAACGTCACTATGCTGTATTTTTGCTACGCTACAAGCAGGCAAAAAAAATGGGGGGGGGAGGTTGACGATCAGCAGCTGTAAAAGTTATTATGGGAGTAGCACTTTGTCTCTGTGTCGGTGCTACAGGAAAGAGGCGAGTGAATTTTCCTTTCCTGTTCTTCCCATAAATCGGCACCTGGAATGGCTGCAGACCAAAGCCTTGTTACTCGTTTATTTCCATCAGTATCCATAGAGAATAATTCACTCAAGCAAAGTTTTTTTCCCCCCTGTGGCAGCCAAAGGGTATAAAATGGAGAGAAAAGGAAGGTAGCATACAGTACACTTGCTATACTTTTTATTTTGTCTTATTGAAAGCTCAGAAATAACTTTCCTGCTAGAGCACTGGATGAAACAATCTTTTTAAATGTTAGCTGTTGGAACGTGGCTAATGCTTTACAAAGTGGGACAGAGTGCATTCATAGAGTACATTTATTTAGTTTGTTTTTTTTACAAACTTTTTTATTATTTTTGATAAAACACAAACAACTTACATACATCACACATTCCTCATACTCCATGTCTACAACAAGATCCTCCTCAAATAACCAATAAAGCAGTCCTAACACATTCTTTGTCATCTAATACTATCTTTTAAATCTACACAAACACTTAATTCTTTAGTTAGGCAAATATATAAACATTTATTCTGTAACCTATATGTAGTCTGAATTGTTTATCTTATTTAAGATTATATTGACTTAAACTATTGAGACCCCTTACTAAGCCTGACAATCAATGTTTCTATGCTATCTGAGTACATTTATTTAGTTTTGACTCCCCTCTTCTTTCCATTTTCCAAACTAGGATAACAGTTCAAGTGGGATGAGGAATATAAAAAAGTACATAGGATAGTATCTGAAGTTCAGATCTCTGGAGTTTTGTCTGTCTCTCTTTCTCATACCTTTTCACCCAGTTTTGATATCTAACAACTCAGATTGCTTTTATCATTACAGTATCTTCTGATATTTTTGAAACAACCTTTTCACACATTTTCAAAACAACAAATGCAATATGTTCCGAGCTATTCCCAAGGGCTTCCCAACACCCAGAGGTTGGGATATATTGGTAGGGATGTTGCCTTGAGCCAAGAGGAAAGAGAGGGTATACCTTTTTAAATAAATAAATAAATAAGCAAGCAGTGAGAAGGAGGAGAGAGGAAAGATCCATTGCATAACTGGAGCTTGGTTTTAGAACCAACCCACCGATTTCCTGACAACGGCTGGAGTTTCCTAAGGACCAAATATTTCAAAATGAGAAGATGGTGGTTCTGGAGATCCTGTGCAAACAAGCCAGATGGCAAGGAACAGGAATAATAGAATCATAGAGTTGGAAGGGGCCATACAGGCCATGTAGTCCAACCCCCTGCTCAATGCAGGATCAGCCTAGAGCATCCCTGACAAGTGCTTGTCCAGCCTCTGCTTAAAGACTGCCAGCGAGGGGGAGCTCACCACCTCCCAAGGTAGCTGATTCCACTGTCGAACCACTCTTACTGTAGAACATTTTCCCCTAATCTCCAGGACTCAGAGCCTCCAATTGATTGGTATTTGTGAGACCTCAATACTTGGACAACTGTGAAGGGCCATGGAACATAACTGACCACAATGCCAATCTGACCCATACCATGCTTGTATGGCATTGCACCACTAGGGATTTTCCACATGGCTGTGGGTATTTACAGTGACCCAAGAGAGGTTTTGTTGGAGATATCAGGGCTGCGACACTGTCAGGGAGCCTCATCTGAGAGCCGTGGTTGCACCAAGACTGTGAATCAGAAGAGAGACGATCGATTTTCTTTTGTACAAAAACAAGTTTCTTTCTTGGCTGGGGGAAACATATTGCCTAATGTGATCTGTCGTAACATTTCTTGGGCTTTAATACTTCCCCTCCCCACTCTATACATATTGTACCGCTTCGGAGTTCTTCACTTCCCAGCAATACGCACTGGATCAGGAAACGTAGGGCATTAGCGAGAAAAACAAATAGCAAAACTCGGCTTAACAGGGTTGCTGGCCCGCCGTCAGATCCCCTATTTTAAAACTTGCAAGCATCACAATTAGGCGATGCGCCAAGCCCATTCCCTTGGTGAATTCAGGCTTCTGTACCACTCAATGGGAGCCTGTTAATGACTACAAAGATCCACAGCTGCTTACAGTTTTAGGCTCAGTGGTGGACCAGGCAATGAGCTTGTTCCAGCAATGAGAGTGTTGGGCTCTCGCGGCAAGGAGAGGCATTGTGACAAATATTTCTTTGCAGACAGGGCTAAAGGGTGAAAGTTGCACCAAGGCATTTGTTTTATTTAGACGGATTGCCTCTATTCCCCCACAGCCTCTCAGGGTGGGCTCTCTAAACATCTCTAGTGCTTGTAGGAAAGAGAAAGACGTCAAGAAATAGGGGTTAGGAGAAAGGTGGGGAATGGATATCACCAGAATGGAAGAACAGAGACTGGCAGGAATCCATCAATATGGTTCCAAAGGCTCCATACTGCTTAAGTATTCCGGAGAGAGGTAGTTGGATAGTTCTGGTCACCACACTGAAAAAAGATATTGCAGAGCTTGAGAAAGTGCAGAAAAGAGCAACCAAAATGATCAGGGGGCAAAAGCAACTGCCCTTTGAGGAGCAGTTAAAACACTTAGGGCTGTTTAGCATGGAAAGAAGGCGGTTAAGGGGAGACATGATAGAGGTCTATAAAATTATGCATTGGTGGCCAGGCTCGTTTCTCCCCCCGCCCCCATCCCTGGTGTGAGGCAGCAGTGGGGATTACCTTTGAGGAAATGGGGGAGCGTTTTGTTGTAGCATGGTCTCCCCAGGTGTGACAGAAGTGACCCTTGAGAAGGCCCCTCAGACGGTGGGGAGAGAAAACACAGTGCCGGGCTTCTGCTCTCCACCTTGGTCCGCACTCAGTTGTGGCTGGGCAGGAAAGTTCAGTGACTGGAGCCATCTTGTGCAGGTCCACATATCTCTTCAACAGAAATCCCAGTAAAGTGTTTTTTTTTAGGATTGCACCATTAGGATTACTGGGCAGCTGCCGTGAGGAGCAGAGAGGGGGGAGGTGAAGGAGGTTGCAGGAATGGGGGGGGAGAGGGGGAGAGAGAGTTCACCATCCATTCGGATTTCGATAGCAGGATAGAAAAGTGTGAGACATAAGAGAGAGAATTGCAAGACCAAACAGCCATGCGTTAACAGACCGTTTTCTTTCTCGAAGATATACAAATCCATTCCTCCCCTGTACCACCAGTGGGTGGAATGGGAGGATGGCATTGCCTGTGTGGCCCCAGAACAAGACACGCATGCACCGATGGCAAGGCTGTTAGAGCCCTGGGTCCATCTGGCCAATTGGTAGCAGGCAGACCTGCCCATTCTCGACTGAACATCTCTTTTTAGCAATGAAGGATTAGCTGATCAGCTTTGGACTGAGCAGGAAATCACCTCCCCAAGATACTCATAAATTGGTGGGGGTGTCAGGAGATCTTTTTGCCTGCTCTGCATTTCAGGCATTAGGAAGCTGAGATTGTAATATCAATTTACCAGATTATATTTTAATAGGTCACAACTGGCAGGGACATTGGTGCTCCATGGTGAGATGCATCAGCTAGACTACCTCACTGGAAAGGTCCAAACCTGTGAAAAGCTGAATTCTTCTTCTCCTCTCCTGAAAGACCTTGACTTACTAGGTTGGCGGTAGTGGAGTATGAGACCATACTAGTGTGTGACGTAGTTTGATAAAGTTGATTTTACCAGTTGGGCCTCCATAAAATGGGATGAGCGAAGCTGTCTCCCACTTCCTTCTGCACAAAAGAGACTGAGAAATCTTATGGACTTCTACTATTTTTTTTTCAATGTAGCGATAAATCTGTGTTTAAAATAAATTTAATATGTTAAGCTGTGGCCCTGAATTGTGGGCAATAACCAGAGACAGTCCTCATTTCTTTTGGAGTACATGAAAGAAATGATCAGGTGACCTACTTATAGGCCTTTTGTGCCACTCGTGTTAATTTAAATCATGCATAAGTAGAATATTTAAATTTTCTGTGACATGCCTTCTCATAAATAGGTTTCCAAAGTGGCCCTTGGGGCAAAGCGGGTTGCCTCTGCTTCAGGAACTGGAAGGATAAAGTAACCTAAGGAACAAGTAATGGAAGAAATGACAGCAGTCTTAAAGGGGTCCTCTTTGGCAGAAGGTAGCAAAGTTCTCACCCACAAAAACTATAGTTGTGAGACCGCTCATGAAGTCCGGCCTCTATACAAGAAACACTAATAAGCACACATAATTAATAGAAAGATGCTTTGTCAACTAAATAATGTGTAAGTGTAGTATGCCCAGGAGACTTACTAGAATCATCCCCCTGCAAGCCTCAGCTCTAGAAAGTTATCCCTTTAACTGGGAGCTGGTTTTCTTCAGGGTGGGTGCAATTAAAATTCCACGCAGCACTACAACAGTCTGCTCTTCTCCTAACCAGTGCTGGAATAACACAGGCCATCGTTTTAAATCTGGCTCCTCTGTGCTCTGTCCAAGGTCCTGTTATAATGCCTCTTGTCCCATGCACAATCCTTTTGCTCATCTCTGCTGCTTGCCTACTGACATGGATAAGACTGTTACTGAGACCTGATACTCTCAAGGGCAACTTCTCCACTGCTCTTGGCCTTGAGAGATTTGAACTAAATATTAATCTTAGCTGGCCCATAACGCTTTCTTGTATTCACTTCATGATGGAACTAACAAAAAGGGAAGAAAAAGAAAAATTCTCAACCTTAATTAGACAAAGAACCTAAAAGTTGAGCTGAAAATATAACAATATACCGATATTATTCATTATGCAGTGAACACTAAATTAAAAACCACTGGGCCTTAAATATACAGGCTGATCAATTAAAAAATTATCATAGAATCATAGAGTTGGAAGGGACCACCAGGGTTATCTAGTCCAACCCCCTGCACAATGCAGGAAATTCCAAACTACCTCCCCCTCTGACCCCCACCGACCCATACTCCATGCCCAGAAGATAGCCAAGGTGCCCTCCCTCTCATCATCTGCCTAAGGTCATAGAATCAGCATTGCTGACAGATGGCCATCTAGCCTCTGCTTAAAAACCTCTAGGGAAGGAGAGCTTACCACCTCCTGAGGAAGCCTGTTCCACTGAGGAACTGCTGTTAGAAAATTCTTCCTAATGTCTAGATGGAAACTCTTTTGATTTAATTTCAACGCTGTGGTTCTGGTCCGACCTTCTGGAGCAACAGAAAATAACTCAGCACCATCCTCTATATAAAAATAATTGCTAATTTTCCAACATAGTTGATGATAAAAATATATATAAAAATGACCAATAAATAACCCAAATGTGTTTCAGCCTCTGTGGCCTTCTTCAGAGGTCACATATATATTTGCATATTTTAGAAACACATCCAGAAATACATATACATATAAAGGTATGCTGTAAAGTAATAACCTGAATGAGGGGTAAGACCTTTTGATTTTTATATTGATTTTTTATCATCAACTATGTTGGAAAACTAGCAACTATTTTTATACATTCTTTTAATTGATTAGCCTGTATATTTAAGGCCCGGTGTTTTTAATTTAGCATACCCTGCAAAACAAATCATGTCAGTATTTTGTTATATTTTCAGTTCAACTTTTAGGTTCTTCAATACTTAAAAATGATGTCAATTTGTTTTATTAAACATGCTTTTTTTTGCTCTATAGGTGCCTGGTAAAAGCCTGCTTTAAGTAGGTGGCACACAATAATGTATAATGTGCTCACCTTTTAACGTTTAGCTATGGAGGGATAGGTACAGGAGTTGGCCCAAGTTTAGAGTCAGTGTGGTACAGTGTGGTACAGTGATGGACTATTATTGACCTGGAGTGCAAGAGGCTGGGACTCCTCCATGGCTATGCAGCTCATTGTGAAGTTTTGGGTGAGTCGCTATTTCTTAGCCTACCTGACCTCAGAAATTCAGAAAAGGAAAAAGCACTAGAGATCATATTGCAAATTTACATTGGTTACTGGAGCATATGAGAGAATTTCAGAAGAAAATCAGCTTATGTTTCATAGATTACAGCAAAGGTTTTGACTGTGTGGATCATGAAAAGCTATAGTTGGTTTTAAAAGAAATGGGAGTGCCACAGCATCTGATTGTTTTGATGCACAACTGGTATTCTGGGCAAGAGGCTACTATCAGGAAAAAAAAATGGAGGAACAGAATGGTTGCCAATTGGCAAAGGATGTATTTGATCTCCCTGTCTTTTCAATCTATATGCAGAACATATCATAAAGCAAGCTGGATTAGACTGAGTTGAAAGTGGAGTGAAAATTGGTGGAGGGGACATTAACAATTGGAGATATGCAGATTTCTGGCAGAAAACAGTGAAGTCTTAAAACAACTACTGTTGAAGGTTAAAGCAGAAAGTGCCAAAGCAGGATTACAGATGAACATCAAGAACACAAAAGTAACGACTACTGGGGAATTACAAAACTTTAAGGCTGACAATGAAGAAATTGAAATTAAAATTTTCTATTCCTTGGCTCCATCATCAACCAAAAAGGAGACTGTGACCAAGAAATTAGAAGGAGGTTGAGACAGGGAAGGGCAGGCATGAAGGAGCTAGAAAAGATTCTTAAGTGTAAGGATGTGTCACTGGCAACCAAGATCAAGTTAATTCATGCCATAGTATTTCCCATTATTATGTATGGGTGTCTAAGTTAGACAATGAAGAAAGATGATGACAGGAAGAAAGTTGATTCATTTGGAATGTGTTGGAGGAAAGTTTTACGGATACCATGGACTACCAAAATGACACATTAATGGGTTCTAGATCAAATCAAGCCTGAACTCTTCCTGGAAGCTAATATGACTATTGTATTTTGGTCACATTATGAGAAGACAAGAGTCACTGGAAAAGACAATAATACTAGGAAAAGTTGAAGGCAGCAGGAAAAGAGGAAGACCCAACATGAGGTGGATTGACTCTATAAAGGAAGCCACAGCCCTCAGTTTGCAACACCTGAGCAAGGCTGTTAATGATAGGATGTTCTGGAGGACATTAATTCATAGGGTCGCTATAAATTGGAAGTGACTTGAGGTCTCTTCACACACACACACACCTACCTGACCTCAAAGGGCAGTTGTACAGATAAATGGGAACGTATGTCCCATGGTAGAAGGGTGAAGTATTAACGTGAGAAATGAAATGATTCCATCGGCACACTTTTGGAACATGCATCTTCATATGCCTTGACTTATGTGTCTGCATGTGGAGCAGTGGCTTGCTGCTTCTTTGGCACACTTTCCTTTTACGTTTCTCCAGTGTAAAATGAAAGGGCAGCTGCTTGCACAGGAAAATAAAAAAGTGGTTTTTTCCCCCTCCTGTACTTTTTTTTCCTTTGGAGTATGCAAAACTCCCAGGTGTATTTCTTTTATGAATTGGACCCTTCTTTTTTATAGCCCAAACTATTCTTGCTTATTACAATGCCATATTATGTCTTAGACACTTTTTATGTCTCTTCCACATCACACCCTTGAGAAAGATGCTTCACTAAGCAAGAACCCAGCAAACTTGCTACAGAAACAGTGGAATACTTTTCACAAAAGTGCATAAACTTCTGTTCTTAAACATTGTCATCCTTCACCTTAACAAGCATAGGGGAAAAAAAGGTTCCACTGGTTTCTATGCCTTGTTAGGTCTATCATCTTTTTAATTAATAGTGTTTTTACGAAGCCGTCTGAACTGTGTCATTTCCATTATCAGAAAACCACTGCCATTAATGAATAATTTTCATTTCTGATCCTTGATATCATGCTAGTTGATCTCCTGTTTCCATGCCGCCGAATGATAGCATCGTTTTCTGCCCACGATCAAATTTAATTTGGACTCTGATTATATTATGCTGTTGCGACTGAAGTGTCAATTTTTGTCAGGCAATTAGGAGCTATAACCTGTGAAGTTAAGTTTGATAGGCATTGTAATTGGATTGTTACAGTAATAGCTTGGAACATTCCCCTTTTTTCCCCTTGCTTCTTTGATTCTTGGTGCATACTTCAGTTGCACGAACAAAGGCATTTTGTTGTTATGAAGCCATAGGACATTCAAGACAACAAGATTGAGAGTGCATTTTTCTGTTCTCCTCACAAAGACTAGGTGGGCGATTTAAGTTTGGCCAGTGTCGTGACAGGAGCTTGTAAGGAATCTGTGGAAAGACAGGGGGACTGACACCTTGGGATCGATCTATTTTGGGTAGAAGGGCTAAGGAAAACGTACAACAATGAAGGTGAGAGGAAGAAACCCCACTTCAGCATGATTGTTCCAACGTGGTGTAGTGGTTAAGAGCAGTGGTTTGATGGACTCTAATCTGGAGAGCCAGGTTTGATTTCCCACTCCTCCACATGAGTGGTGGACACTAATCTGGTGAACAGGGTTGGTTTTCCCACTCCTACACATGAAGCCAGCTGGGTGACCTTGGGCTAGTTACAGATATCTTAGAGCTATCTCAACCCCACCTACCTCACGGGGTGTCTGTTGTGGGGAGGGGAAGGGAAGGTGTTTGTAAACCGGTTTGATTCTTCCTTAAGTGTTAGAGAAAGTCGGCATATAAAAACCAACTCTTCTTCGTTGTTGCAGAGGAGGTTCTTCTGAGTTTTGGCATGAACAGAAACCAATGGGCCAAAGCATACTTGGGCTGTTGTGAATGACCTTCCAGGCTTGTAAAATGAAGAAGGGTGGGACACTGTCAACCTTATTGGGGAAATAAATAATAAAAAAGATGACATAAATCATCAGAGAATGGGCAAGATGGGGAGGGGAATAGCTAGTGAGAATCTTACCAAGACAAATAAGTGGTGATGAAGATTATACAAGTATGACTATCTCTTTCTCAAACTGAGCCAAGCACTATGGTCCGGCTTGGTTTTTTGTTGGGGTTATGCATGAGTTTTTCGTCCCTTAGAGATGGCCTCGGGCCCAGCCCGCACAACATCCAGGTCTTCCCGATCCTGTTTTAAAGTGATTCTTCAATCTCCCCTGAGATCAGCCCATGTCAATTTGTCCCCATTTCCATGCATAAGCCAAAGCATGGGAGAGGGGAGCTGGGGGGATGGCTTTTTTATCACAGTAAGCACTACAGCCAATTACAAAGCAGTGTTTCCAAGGGGCGGGGACTCAGACGCTTCCGGATTTCTGCTGGTGATTCTGCAGTACTCCAGAGAACCCAGGATTTTCTCCAGGGCAAACAACATGCACAGCATTTTTAGGATTTGGAATAGAAAAATGTGGGTCAAGAGAGCCTCCAACGCCAGGTAAAACTCCCATGCATAAAAAACCTATATGTTTAGGAGGGCTTAGATGCCTGAGGAGTGCAGTGCAGGATTGGATGCTGATGTGACCACATTCATGCTCAGCAATTTCAGGACTCTTCTAAGGTCCCATGCCTGCTTAAAGGGTCCAACAAGGCAACCCATGGGTTGTCAAAGCAATCCTCACCCCTGCTATGCAAAGCAAATTGGTCTGCATCCGATGATTCACACCAGGATCATAATCTAGGGGCACACCTCCATATTTCTGCATGGATCCACCAAGGCAAGCACATTTTGTACTGATGTACTGACAGAAATGCCTTTAAGATTATAGTAATGAGAGTCCCCCTCCTTAAGTAATATAAGTAGTACATATTCAATATGAAAACTATAATTTTTGACAGTGCAAAGGAAATTCATTCAGTATGAAAACACTGCCAAAGCTTTGTTTGAAAAAACAGATATATTAGGTGTTGCATTGTTCTCCTAGTGCTCCACCAAGTGTCTGCTGATGAGTCTGAGGCATCTTTCTCAGTGACCACATGTCTGGGGAACAAGTTCTTCTGCCCATGGCTCATCTTACAGTGAATAGAGCACAGAAGGGAGGAGGAACAGAGACACCTGCCATTCTAAGGCACACTCCTAGCTGACCATATTTGGCAAAGGCTCTGTTAGCCCCACATTGGAGGTGGGCTAGGAGAATTATGGACTCTGAACCTGCCAGCCAGCAATCAATTAACCCTCCCTTCCTCCAAGTGGGTGGCGCTTGAGTGCCCAGCATGCCTTGTGTTTATGGATGGGATTGTGCTCTATGAGGCCAAGAAGGGCAAATAAATGATGTATTAATTAAAATATTTGTACCCTGCCCCGTGGCGCAGAGTGGTAAGCTGCAGTACTGCTCTGCTCACGACCTGAGTTTGATCCCAACAGAAGTTGGTTTCAGGTAGCCAGCTCAAGGTTGACTCAGCCTTCCATCCTTCCGAGGTCGGTTAAATGAGTACCCAGCTTGCTGGGGGTAAAGTGTACATGACTGGGGAAGGCACTGGCAAACCACCCCGTAAACAAAGTCTGCCTAGGAAACGTCGGGATGTGACGTCACCCCATGGGTCAGGAATGACCCGGTGCTTGCACAGGGGACCTTCACCTTTTTACCCTGCCTTTCCTCTTGTTTCAAGGCAGCTAATAGGTAATGGTTAGAACATTACAGATCACCAGATAAAATAAACCCCCAAAGTACTGCCCCCCCCCAAAGATGACTGGTGTTATCAAAAGCCCTGTCAAACGACCAGTTCCTTGCAGATAGGTGGTGGCTGGAGATCTCCCGCTATTAAAACTGATCTCCAGGCGATAGAGATCAGATCCCCTGGAGAAAAATGGCTGCTTTGGCAATTGGACTCTACGGCATTGAAGTCCCTCCCCACTCCAAACCCCACCCTCCTTGGGCTCCGCCCCCAACATTTCCCCAACCCGGAGCTGGCAACCCAACTTGGAGAGCCTCCCGAAGTCATGGATGGATTGAAACGTCCATGTATTCCTCTACTACTTTCAAGACAGTGAGAGAGTTTCCAATGCTCTACGAACAAAAAATCAGCTTGCATCTTGTAACTGCAGACCTCCGCCTTCTGGCATATGAGAGCGGCAGGAACTTTGATTCATTCCCCATTTAGCATTGTTCAGATAATGACGACTGCAGACCAATGATCAGAGGGTCATTAGTTCGAATGTACCGTAGCAAAATTCAATGAGAAATGTTTAGAAAAAAATCATCTCTTACTTGTTAGGAGCTTTGTAATGAAGGGGGCTCCCTGCACTCCCATTTAAAAAAAAGAAAACCACTTTCAAATCTCTTAGCACCTGTACCAAACTCCTGGATTACGACCCTTTACATGCAGATGTGAGTCTGCATCAAAGAAGAAAGCAGAGTTCACAGGATCAACCTTTTCTCTTTTTCACTCTCCCATGTCAGCGATATTTTAACCAGCTGGGGGCAGAATTACATTCTGGAAATTAAAAAGAAAGAATATTATATATATATATATATATATATATATATATATATATATATATATATATATATATATATATATATATATATATATATATAGGGGAAATGTTAAATGTTCTGCTTCTTAGCCTCCCCATTTACTGCCTTATAAGGCAACATGAAATATCCCATCATGGTAAAGAAATGATGGCTGATGAATTTGCACATTATAGTTTTTGAAGTGTCAGTGCACATATAGAGTTACAGTTAGGAGCAATTTAAATACTTCAATCTCTCTCTCTCTCTCTCTCTCTCTCTCTCTCTCTCTCTCTCTCTCTCTCTCTCTCTCTCTGTGTGTGTGTGTGTGTGTAGGCAAGGGATACCTTTGTAAAGCAGAAACCCCTTGATGAAATTTGCTCATTTCCCCAAAACTGTGTTAGAAACCCTGCAAATCTTTCTTTGACAATGTTGATATGCTAGAAGAGTGATCAGCTTAAATCAAGGGGGGGTTGCATGTTCTGGCACCTTTCTCCCTAATTGTTTTGCTTGTGAGAATCATAGAGTTATTAGCTATGCTACCTGTCTGAACAATCTGTGGTTCAGGGGTAGAAGCTTTGTATGCTGAAGGTCCAAGTTTCAGTTTTTGGTATCTCCAGCTAAATGATCTCAGGTAGGAGGCATGAGGAAAGACCTTTCTCTGCTTAAAGCCCTGGAGACCCACTGCCAGTCAGAGCAGACAATCCTGAGCTTGATGGACCAATGGTCTATTTAATGTGAGGCGATTGTTTCACCCTCTGAGCTGAAAGATCTATGCTGGTTAGTTACCTGTCTGTTTCTGGACACAATGCAAAGGCCCTACACAGAAGAAGAAGAAGAGTGTTTTTTTTTATATGCCGACTTTCTCTACCACTTAAGGGAGACTCAAACCAGCTTACAATCACCTCCCCTTCCCCTCCCCACAACAGACACCCTGTGAGGTAGGGGGGCTGAGAGAGCTCCAACAGAGCTGTGACTTGCCCAAGGTCACCCAGCTGGCTTCATGTGGAGGAGTTGGGAAACAAATCCAGTTCACCAAATTAGCCTCCGCTGCTCATGTGGAGGAGTGGGGAATCAAACCCTGTTCTCCAGATTAGTGTCCACCACTCCAAACCACTGCTCTTAACCACTACACCATGCTGCCTTGGTGCCAGGTGCCTGAAGGACTGTCTCCTCCCACATTACCCAGCCTGCCATTTCAGATCTGCCTCTCCAGCCCTGCTCTCTGTGACCCCACCTACAGAGAGGAGGAAGGTGGTGACGAGAGGTGGGACATCTTCTGTGGTGTCACCTTGCCTTTAGAATGCCCTCCCCCTTGAGGCTCATATATGATGCCTACTCGATGCCTACTCTACTGACTTTTAGGTGCCACACCAAAACACGTCTTTCCCACAGGCTTCTAAAGAAGGGTTTCATCTTATCAGTATTTTAAAATAGTCTGCTTCTGGTCTGAGGTTTATGGATAGTTTTTATGCTGTTTATGCCCAGTGGTGTGTGCTTCCTTTTCTACTAATACATCTACACAAGAACCAACTGAATAAAATACAACTTAAAAAATAACGATTCACTCAGTAAAAGCAGTTTCCACCTACTGCAAAATAAGGATAATGAGCGATCCAATTACCTTAGTAACATCATCTTCCACTATTCTATTCCAGATGACTTGCTCCAGCCCTCGGGGAACCACCTTGAACTAAGGAGTCAGGTCTACAAAGGAGATGCTATAATTGATACTTGATGAAATTTGCCCCATGGTTTAAAATGATAAAAAGACCACATTAGACCTTCCTATTTGGCAGATATCACAATCTATAGCCTTAGAGAAGCCTTTACATTGCTGTGCTTCCAAACTATGCCCATGGAATTTCTTGCAAGTCGTTTCTCAAAAAAAAAAAAAAAAAAAAAATGGCTCAACGTATCTGCCTATGTGGTGGGGCTGTAGAAGATCTCCCCCATTACGTCTTGGCCTTCCCTTTATACATTGAACCTTGAAATACGTTTTTGGCAAACATTCTGTCTGCATTACAATCATTATCTGATGCTGATAAATTAATTCATTTGTTATCAGATATGGATCCCCATATTTCCTAAAAAAATGGCACTTTATGGCCTGGCGGCCAAGAAAATCAGAAAGAGCAAACATAAATTGTGGAATGCTGGATAGAATTGAACGGGGACATTTTAATGTATTTTTTTTTTAATGATATTGGTTTGTACATTTTAAAATTGCTGTTATATTGTTTTAGATAGTAATGGCCTATGGTCTTATACAATAAACTACTAGTACAAGGGCCCATTGAAACTCATCGGGCACTTTCCCACAGCCCAAATAATGAACTTTGAAGGTGGATTTTACTGTGTGAACTGGCAAAATCCACTTGCAAACGATTGTTAAGGTGCAGTGAAAGTGCATTATCTGGGCTGTGTGAAAGAAGTAATTGATCTTGCACAAGCAAAAAAAAAATAGTAGAAGAGGATGCATGCTCTACAGCAGAGACTATCTAGGGCATGCAGAAATTGTTCACAGGATCCATATTACCTGTCCCACACACAGACACAGCAGGTAGCATTAGTGTTTTTTTTAAAATTGTATTTTATTTCAAATGTCTGAAAATGATACATACTACATATCTTCACAGGAAACAACAAAAAGTAAAGCCTATCAGTAACTTTGAATACGATTGAATATACCAGTCCATGACTTCTTTCTGATAAGTAAGTTTAACTAAGAGAAATGTGTCTAACTTTATCAGTCCATTCTTGTACCATGGGGAAAGTCTTCAGTTTCCAATATCTGGCAAAAACTATTCTCACTGCGGCAATCATATATTTTATTAAAAACAAAAACAACAACCCCCAAATAATAATTGTTTTCCAAGACTGGTTGCTGGGTTTTTCCAGCACAACGTATCTAAGCAAAAAAGAACTGATGCAGCTGAGATGTTTTTTTTTTTTTTTTAAAGCAGGTAAACATGAAATAACTTGAAGGAATTTTAGTACAGCAAACAAATTGTTGCTTGCTTGGCAATAGATTCATACTAGGATGCCTTAGGGATTAGTTCATCAACTTTTTTTTTCACACCTAGCAGATCAGTTCCACTTCTGGCTGTTTAAAAGATATACAAAAAAAATTGCCTGGGATGAAATTCACACCCAAGTGTGCAATGAACTGGAAAAAACTCCAAATACAATAGTAATCTGTTACTGGATTACAGATGTACAGTAGCCACAGTTCTTACTTCCTGGGACAATCTTTTCCAGACTTCTGATAAACTGGAGCAGATTTTTTTTGTCTGAGTTAAAATTGCACAGACAACTTCATCCTCATATCCTGCAAAGATTGTTTCTAAAGCTCATGAGCATAATAACTATATAAACCCAGAGAAGTCCACTTAGTATACCTGTGTGAGCCTCTCTTCTAGGTGCCCCTCCAGACTGGAGGCAGAAAAATGTTTATCCATCCATTGATTCATCCATCCACCCACCCACCCACCCACCCATCCACCCACCCACCCATCCATCCATCCATCCATCGGCAACATTTCAATACAATATATCCCCAAGGAGGCTAACAAATACCAGTGTATGCAACACAACAACAATAAGATCACAATAAAACTACCCTTTAAAACCATAAAAACAGTAGGTTGGATTTGATGACTCCATCTTTCAAACAGTGATGACTTCACCAGTGTAAGAAGGCTTTTGCCAGCAGAATGCTCCTTCCTCTAGGACAAGCCTCCATATACTGGTATAAGGCTCTGCTCCAGTTAGCAGAATGAAGTCATCGGATCCAGCCCAAAAGCATTAAAAAGGTATAAGAACATAAAAACCACCAGCAAACAGATATGTTTGAATGGATCTCCTACTGTTCCCCCCTTTTTTTAAACAGGAGGTGCCTGTGTGCCAACTTTGGATCAGGACTATGACATCAGAGAAGGGAAGTTTAAGCTCCCTCCCCTGCATCATTTTCTTGACCAGAAACAAGCATTTTAGGTAGGGGCAGGGTTTCCAGGTCCCTCTTCACCACTGGCGGGAGGTTTTTGGGGCAGAGCCTAAGGAGGGCGGGGTTTGGGAATGGGGGACTTCAATGCCATAGAGTCCAATTGCCAAAGCAGCCATTTTCTCCAGGTGAACTGATCTCTATCGACTGGAGATCAGTTGTAATAGCAGGAGATCTCCAGCTAGTACACGAAGGTTGGCAACTCTAGGTAGGGGAAACAGAATAAAGGAGAAGACTTAACCCTCTCCTCTGATTCATGGTCATTTGAATTGCGCCCACAAGAGCTTGCTATTTAAAGGGGAAAAATGGGAGCTCTGTTCAAGAAATTCCAAGCATCATATCTGGCTTGGGGACGGAAGGGGTACCTGGCTGACTGAATGCCCTGCTGGCCTTGGTGCAAGCCCAAATGCTTACCCAAAGACTGGGATCACCTCCCATTGGGATGAGGATTTTTGAGCTAAGGGACTTGCATCCGGAGACCTCTCCATCCGCCTCTCAACTTCCAGCAACTTCCTGTCTGCTCAGTGCTTGGTCAATGGCTATGACCGTAGGCTTCTGATTGCTTGCATCCTACGATTTTCCATTAAATTAATTGAGTGAAAGACCTTGATAACATCTTGTCTTCTGTCTAATTTGTCATTTCTGGGCACGCCAGGGATGGAGACGACCTTTTGAATCTTGACCCAAGATTGGGTAACGGCCAGCATCTTCATTCTTGTTTTTTCCCCAGTCCCATTAATAAAGCATGTATCTCTCTTGCCCAGTAGAAAGCTATTAATATTGTTCTATTAACCTTCTTCCCAAGTGCTAATAACCTTTACCCTAATAAGACAATTGCTGTACTTTTATCCTGAACAAATCTCATTTATTAGAAAGTTTTGCACAGTGTTGCATGGCTGCATCTGGAAAAAAAGAAAGAAGAAGCTCGTATTCTTTTATGTTCATTTTGCTTTCCGAAAGTTAGAACTGTGAGAAAAATAAAAATATTAAGCAGGACAAGGATGGGAGAGAAATTGGTGGGAATTAGACCCTTTTGCTTTGGGCCTTGTAAGTGAAAGGTGGTCTCTATAGAATCTCTGATGAGAGCTAACAACTGCAATAAATGATGGATTGAGTAGGAGAATGCTGGATTTTAACCTCTGATCCCACCCTCAGGCTCCATGCATTCATCTGAATATTGAGATAAAGGCTGCATAAATGCACAAGAACCCTATATGTTTCTGATTAGGAACCCTGAAATGTCAGTGCGAATGTGACCCCTGAAAAAAACAGGGTTCCTGAGCATGCATAGGCTCAAGTTATATAGTTTATCAAGTTCTTTTTTTTTTACCCCACACTTCATACAAGAAGCTCAGGATTACATGAATGGTTCTCCTTTCTCCATTTTATCAACACACATATACAAAGCCAGTAGGTGGTATTCAGCCAAAACGAGCCTTTATCCAGCTTAAATGACCCTTCCATTGGAGGAAGAGAGTCTTAAGTTGGAAGGAGTCTCTTTTGAGAGCCAGCGTGGTGTAGTGGTTAAGAGCAGAGGACTCTAATCTGGAGAACCGTGTTGGTTTACTCACTCCTCCACATGAAGCCTGCTGGGTGACCTTGGTCTAGTCACAGTTCTCTCCAAAGTCTTTCAGCCCCACCTACCTCACACTTCGCTCGGTGGAATGGTGGAATATAAACATGTGATGTTGGTTTGTCTGAGCAAATGCTACTAGTCAAGGTCAAGCTTATAAACCTGGATGCCCCAGATACCCCTAGCATGACTCTGGAACTTGCTAAGTCTCCTCGTCGGCCTCAACAGCATCCTATGTGAACAGCATGCATATTCTACATCATATCGTTGCAGCTGTACATTGGTAGGGAAGCCTGATAATGGTGACAAGGTAGGTCCTCTTTCAGGAAAGTTCATCTTCCGTAACGGAGACAGAGGGATCCTAGGTAGGTTTTGAAGGAACACTGCAGACACAGGGCTAGATCCAGCGCAAAATTTCTGCTTGTGCTAGAACTCTTGCACAAGGAGAAATGCAAGAGAAAGACTGCAGTAGCCACTTGTGTTAAGTCAAGCTTGTTGTATCCCTGCTTGCCGGGTATGGTCTTAGGTCGTTTATGCATGGGAGTTTTACCTGAGGTTCGTTGCTCGCTGGACCCACACTTTCCTGTTGGGAATCTATGCACCAGCAGTCTCCAAGCTCAAATCAAGTCCCTGTCCCATTAAACGCTGCTTTGTAATTGGCTTACTTTGTAGTGCTTACTGTGAGAGAAAAGCCCCCCCCCGAAACCCAATGGCAGCATAAAAAAGCATTTTAAAAACAAAAAAACAGCAAAAACAACAACATCAGAGCAATCTGAAAGGAGGGAGGGAGAAATCCAACCCTCATTTTTCAAAAAACCTTTTCTTCTGCTTGGAAAGCGCTCCCAGGAAGCAGGGATGCATTTCAATCCCCACCTCTTTACACCCTGCTTTGTAATTGGCTGTGAGAGAAAGCAAGCTTCCGTGTCCCACACTTTTCCTTATGCATGGGGATTTCAAGCAGGCTGAGCTCAGGGGAGCTAGAAGAATCGGGTTAACAAAGGAATGGGAAGTCCTGGGATTTGTGAGGGCTGGCAGTGAGGTCATCTCTAATGGAGGGAAAACTCATGCATAACACCAAAGAACAACCGAGACAGACCAGGGAGGAACGTGAGTGAAAGCACCCATGCATAAACGACCTTAGTGATTCTGGAGCCCTAGGAAAAATCCAAGAATGGGGCTCCAGAATCACTGGAGGGACACACCTCATGCCTGTGAGGGAGGTCTGCTGTCTGAGGGGCGCTAACCAGCTCTGGAGGCTCAGTGCGAGCTCTACTCACACCCCCTTGGTATGGGTTTGAGCTCCATGTCAGGGTGCTACTGGAGATGGTGGTGGTTTTGAGGAGGTGGAGGCAGGCTGTGCACTTGCTTCCTTTTCCTCCCCCCCCCGGCTGCCCTGGAAGGGGCCCTGCTCCGCCCCCCCTATCCTGCCTCCCCAATGGTGGGGAAAAGGGAAGAAGAGAAGGCTCGCCTCCGTGGCACCTGTTCTCCCAGATCTGACAAAGGGAGCTTTGACTCTCGAAAGCATATATCCCGAAAATCTTGTTTGTCTCTAAGGTGCGACTGGACTCAAATTGAGCTCTTCCACAGCAAACCAACACGACTACCCTCCCAAATAAATCTTCAGCAGTATCACTGTTCGGGTAAGGGGACACATGCCGAAAGTCTTACAGGCACAAAGCTCGTCTGGAGTCTTCTGTTTCTTTCATGGCCAGACTCCTTTTTCTTCCTCTGTGATTATGATTTATTTAGTGGGAATCCAAGTGGGTGGCAGATGTGAGAAGGAGAGCTCCCCTGTGCTGCCGATCGAGGTAAATAGTGTGTCATAACCCATTCATCAATTGATAATGTGAACCAAATAGAAATATCTGCGAGAGGAAGAGAAGGTTCCATTCCCAGGCAAAACATTTCGCCCGGGAAACAGTATGGATGGAGCAAAGCAGGACGTTGCCTTTGCAAAATGAAAATCTCTGGTTTGGCTCCATGGACAATGGAGATGGTTTGCATGCTTCTCTTTAGATCACAGGGGGAGCAACCTAGGTGAATCTCAACCAACTAAGTGGGCCAGGTAGAAGTCTTTAGATCTGAGACAGGAATATTTTGGGACAACTGTCAATGGTTTGTAACACAGTATTTTATGTGTGTGTGAAGTACCATCAAGTTACAGCTGACTTAAGGTGACCCCATAGGGTTTTCAAGGCAAGTGATTAAGCAGAGGTGTTTGGCCAGTGCATTCCTCAGCAAAGTCTTCCTTGGTGGTCTCCCATTCAAGTACCAACCCTGTTTAGCTTCCATGGAAAAAGAAGAAGAAGAGTTGGTTTTTATATGCTGACTTTCTCTACCACTTAAGGAAGAATCAAACCAGCTTGAAGTCACCTTTCCCCCCCTCCCTGTGATGTAGGTGAGCCTGAGAGAGCTCTAACAGAGCTGTGACTAGCCCAAGGTCACCCAGATGGCTTCGTGTGTAGGAGTGGGGAAACAAATTCACCAGATTAGCCTCTGCCGCTCATGTGGACGAGAGGGAATGGGGAATCAAACCTGGTCCTCCAGATCAGAATCTACCACTCCAAACCACTGCTCTTAACCACTACACCATGCTGGCTCCCTCGCATTCTGGTGTGCATCGGCTGGCCCTTCCCTCTGGGCTTAAACTAGCGGCCAGCCAGATTCCAGTATGCTTTCCCCCAACCAAGCTAATGAAAATTGATATGCAACTGTGACATTAAAATCAAGCAGCTTGTGCATTTGAAAATACATAAAAGGCATTTAAAGTGAATAGATAGATAGATAGACAGACAGACAGACAGACATACACTTTGTTTATACCCTGCCTTTCTCCCCAATGAAGACACAGAGTGGTTTACATTGTTCTTATAATTTTATCCTTACACCAACCCAGTGAGTTACGTTAGGCTGGCCCAAAATCACCTAGCAAGTTTTCATGGCAGAGTGGGGATTGGAACCTGGGTCTCCTGGAACACTCTTACCGCTACACCACACTGGCTGTCATTAATGTAAAGGGGGGAAAGGCGTTAACATGCTGCCAAAGTGTTATACGAATGCCATAAAGGAAACAAATGAAATGGGCTAAGAAATAGGCTGGATGAAGATGCTAGTAACAAATATACACTGAAGGTGACAAAAAGGAAATATGGCATGTCTATATAGCCATATTTAAAACTATCCTTTTAAAAATGCCTTCATTTAAGCACGGGATCTTCTTTGCTATTTTGACTGCAACAGACGGACATGGCTGCCCCTCCAGAATTTGTCCTCCACATAAAGCAGTTCAGTAGTTCTGCCCTTGGTATATCAAACAAAGGGCGAAAATGCATGGTCGCTTTAGCGTCCTTTATTTCCTGTTTCAGCCAGGATTCAGCCAGGTTCGAAAGCATCCATTTCACCGAACGTGCGTTCGATCCTGGCTGAATCCTGGCTGAAACAGGGGATAAAGGAGGCTAAAGCGACCATGCGTTTTCGCCCAAAGTGAAAGATACACCCCCCCCCCCATATCAGGAGAATTCATTTTTTGTAATTCCTAAGAGGCTCTGACATGGGAGGAAGGACCAGGTTTCCTATCCCAAAGTGCTTACAAGGTAATTCTCTGATCCTGTGCTTCGCTCTCCTAGCCCAATTAGGCTGTGAGACATGATGGGTAATCATTCTGAAAGGAATCAAGTCTATGGGATTAGGAAAGATGAGAAGAAAGTGGGTGGGATTGCCTGAAGAAGTGGTTTCAGGGAGGGATCCAAAAAAGGAGAAAAGAAGCTTGATGGACGGGAAGGGGAAATGCCTTTTTTGTGTGTTGGGTGGGAGGTTGAATTGAGGTGGAGACATTCTCAACACTTCCCTGATGCAGATATGAGGCGGAGAGGTGGAATTAAAAGAATACAGCTCGGCCAGCAGGTTTGTTCTGCTATTTAAAACCTCGGCTGGCACATTAGCTGTGCTGAGAATAAACTAAAACGACAGCTTTTGTTTTCAAAGAAAATTCATTGACAGCCACAGAGATTGTCAGGATCACCTGTATTTCCTTCCCCCCCCTTCTCCACCCACTCCCTTGGAAATGTATTTCTGCAAGTGTTTTAAAATTCAGATCCTATCGTGGGTAACAAATGATGCAAAGTCTTAGGTACAGTACTTGCAGGCTGCGTTTGTTAAAATGAAGGAAGAGGCCCCTTCCAACACTTTGGGATTTTTATGAATGATTTACATCTGGTGCTAAAGTTCATAAATGAAACGTGGGGGGGACCAGATGCTTCATTTCTTGACTGTGTCGTGTCTGCACATACTGATGGTGAATTGAAAACAGAGATGCCTCATAAATCAACCAAATCTATTTTTGTACTCTCCATTTCCATTCCGAAGATCCATATAACTCCCAAACAAATGTAGTAAAATTGGTTCCTTGAGAAACCCTTTATGTTTAGTAACAGTGTGGACATGTTAATAAAAGAGCAAGGGGGGGATGGGGAATTTGGCGGGTGGGAAGCATTGCTGTGTGAGTGAGAAAAGTAGACCTGTTTTCCCCGAGAACAGAAAAATGTTCAGAACGGATGTCTGCTCCCGAAGATCAATGCAGAAGGTGTGACATTTAGCAAAACAGATGGAAGGGACTGTGTGGAAACGTTCGGCAACTCCTACCATTTGTACAAAAGGGCTGCGGTGGGGGAAGGCAGGAAGAACGCTTGGGGTGTTTGGCGGCACTGCTGGTGTGAGTATCACTAGGGTTGCCAACCTCCAGGTACTAGCTGGAGATCTCCTGCTAGTACAGCAGATCTCCAGCTGATAGAGATCAGTTCACCTGGAGAAAATAGTTGCTTTGGCAATTGGACTCTATGGCATTGAAGTCCCTCCCCTATCCAAAACCCACCCTCCTCAGGCTCTGCCCCCAAAAAACCAGTGGTGGTGAGGGACCTGGCAACCCTACGTATCATGCAAGGTGGGATGCCGCTGTCATGGATGGAATATACCTACCCCCTTTTGTTTCATTCATTGTCAAAGATAGGGTCGCCAGCCTCCAGGTGGCGGCTGGAGGTCTCCCACTATTACAACTGATCTCCAGGTGACAGAGATCAACTCCCCTGGAGAAAATGGCCACTTTGACAATTGGCCTCTATGGCATTGAAGTCCCTCCCCTATCCAAACCCGCCCTCCTCAGGCTCCGCCCCTCAAATCTCCAGGTATTTCCCATCCTGGAGCTGGCAACCCGAGTCATGGGGCATCTTATGGTGTATCTGTGCTATTCAGCAGCAGGCTGCCACACCTTGTGGATGGGCAAGCCAAGCGCAGCCCGATTGCCATGCATTATGCACTTGCCAGTCTCTCTATTTTTATAGTTCCCGGCAGAACAGGAGAGGAGGCAGGGCTATGGCTCAGCGGTTGAGTATCTCTTTTGCATGCTGAAGGCCCCAGCTTTGCTTCCCAGCATCTCCAAGTAAAAAGATGAGGCACCAGGGGAAGTGAAAGACCTCCACTCAGGACCCTAAGCAGTTGGTACCAGTCAGAACAGACAATATTGAGCAAGCTAGTCAAACAGCCAGACATGATATGAGGCAGCTCTGCTCATCCATATCATAAGGGTCTCTGAAGGATTCCCCCCTCCCTTTAGTTGAAAATTCCTCCTTCCTCTCCGAGTGAGCAGGACCCTCCTAAAAATGACACGACCGTTCTCTCTTCTCCCTTGGTTACCATTATGTTCAAAATATGTCTTTTCCCTACCACAACTCTCTATATGTCATAAAACACAAAGGGAAGCACTTTCCATGCCAAATATCAGGAAAGTGCTCTCTTTTTCTCAACTGCCCAAGTTACAGAAATGATGTGTTCATTTGAAATTCCATTCATGTAGGCCCTAATAAAAGCTATTATAAAAATACAATTGTGCGGAGACAAAAAGAGAGATAATATCGCTATAGCTCAATATAAAATTTAAGTAATTAAGACATGAAAACTATTACACAATTTACTTTGAATGTGGCATGAATAATAATATGGTTAACCATTCCTTTCCCAACTTTCTAATGCTTTTTAAAAAAACCATTGAGGTTTGAAAGTGCCTTGCTGAAGATACGTTGTCCTGATTCGTTTGCAAAACAAGCCACAGAAATGAATCTAGGGGTGTTTGCTTGAAGGCGATTCGTGCCATATCTTAAAAATACCTCATCTTCCTCTGTTTATTTATTCACCTATAAAACATAATAAAGCATATTGTTTATTTATTTAGGCAATATTACCCTGGTTCTCTGCCCACTGGGGACATGGCTCAGAAGCATTCCTAAGTATAATTTAAATAAACAATTTAAACAACAAAAATGCAATTCAAGCAAAGGGAGAAAAGCATAGATCCACATCCTAGGCAGTTTCTAGATCCAGTGGGCTGGCTCATTCAGTGGCTGTGGGCTAACAGCCAGGAGCCAAGAGACCCTTGGTTTTGTCCTTTGACCTCTGTTAAAAATATCCGATTCCTGGCCACCCATGGCCAGGCTTCATACATGCAGAGAGGAAGGGGAAGAAAAGCTTACCTTTTAGGTTCTACAACTGGCAACCGAAGAAGAAGAAGAAGAAGAAGAAGAAGAAGAAGAAGAAGAAGAAGAAGAAGAGTTACCGTAGTTTTTATACCCTGCTTTTCTCTACCTTTAAGGAACCTCAAAGTGGTTTGCAATAACCTTCCCTTCCCCTCCCCACAACAGTCACTTCATGAGGTAGATGGGGCTGAGAGAGTTCTGAGAGAACCGTCACTAGCCCAAGGTCACCCAGCAGGCTTCATGTGGAGGTGTGGGGAATCGAACTCAGCTCTTCAGATTAGAGTCCGCCACTCTTAACCACTATACCATGCTGGCTCTGGAAGCAAAAGGAACAACAAAACAGGAAACTAGTGAAGTAGAAGCAACAGCAAAGAGTATCACATCAATTTAGTTATTAAAATGCTTGGGAAAGCTTCGGTGTCACACTGTGAAAGTGGTCATGAGATTTTACATCATGCTTTCATGTTGGCCATTGAGAACTTTAAACATCTACGATGGCCACCATGGATTTGGTAGTCTACAATTAACCAGCAACCGCAAGTTTAAAGCCTGTGGCTTGTGTCTGTTAATAGATGGGTCACCACAGTTTGCATTAGCTGAAGCCTTCAGGTGGTCTTCAAGAGTGGTTCTATGTAAAGCACTTGCCAGAAATTGGTATGGAAGGTTACTAGAGGATAATAGACAGTGATCAGATCTGTATCTTTTAGGGAAGAGGCATTGTTGGGTTACTAGCCTAATCTGGTAAAAGGCATTCCTGGACAAAGATGGCACCTGGGAGTCTAGGAACAAGGCTGGATCAAGGATCAATTTCATGGTGTCACAATGAGTGTAGCCCATTAGCAACAGACAAGCTTCACTTACCTCTTTGGGATGACATTGGGGAACTATATGTCATTATTTTCTGCTTGGGGAAAAAATACTTCTTCCTAGGGTGGAGCCTGAAGATCTCCCAGATCTATGGACTGAAGATCTCCACTGACCTATGGACTACAGGGAGGGAAGGCAGCATGGTATCACTCGATCTCGTCAGATCTCGGAAGCTAAGTAGGGTCGGAAGTTGGAAGGGAGCCTTCCAAGGAAGACTCTGTAGATGAAGGCAATGGCAAACCACCTCTGCTTAATCACTTGCCTTCAAAACTCCACCAGGGTCACTATAAGTCAGATGCAACTTGATGGCACTTCACACTCACACACACACGGATTACAGAGATCAGTTTCCCTGGAGGAAATGGTAGTTTTAGAAGGTGGACTCTATTCCATTCCATCTCTGCTAAGCATAATCCCCTCTCCTAACTCCACCCTCCTCAGGCTGCACCCCCAAATCTCCAGGAATTTTCCATGCTGGAGTGGGCAACCCTACTTTCTCCTGTTCTGTTATAGAATATGACTGCAGAGAAACCAGCACCCAATGCCACATGACATTCAGTATGGAAAATATATTAACCCCCCCCCCCCCCCGCTGAGGATGCTAGATCCAAAGACTTGACAGTAATTTCTAGCTCATATAGGCTGTCATGGTGTGCGGGGCGGGGAGGGGGGAGTGACAAACTTAAAGTATCCGAGACAAACCTTAACAGCTGGCAATTCTGACAAAATATTGCAGTGACATCCTGGCAGATCCAAAATAGTTGCACATGCCCTGCAGGCACAGTGAGAGATCTAAAGACAAACATCAGCAAAGGAATTGGAAAGGAAGCTTAATATAAATGCGAGAGAGAGAGAGACAGAGCAGAGGTGGGATCAGGAAGAGGCAATAACAGGGCAGGAGAGGAGGATCAAAGCAGCAGAGGGTGTAACAAAGGAACAGAAGGATCCAGCAACATAATGGCCCATGCCTACTGCATAGAACTTCCATGCTCAGGGGCAGCACCACATTAGCATGGTATAGTGGTTAAGAACAGTGGTTTGGAGTGCTGGACTCTGATCTGAAGAACCTGGTTTAATTCCCCACTCCTCCACAAGAGCGGCAGACACTAATCTGGTAAACCAGGTTGGTTTCCCCACTCCTACACAAGAGGCCAGCTGGGTGACCTTGGGCTAGTCACACTGTATCAGCCCCACCTACCTCACAGGGTGTCTGTTGTGGGGAGGGGGAGGGAAGCTGATGGTAAGCCGGTTTGATTCTTCCTTAAGTGGTAGAGAAAGTTGGCATATAAAAACCAACTCTTCTTCTCCTCCTCCTCCTTCTTCTTCTCCTCCTTCTTCTGTAAACTTGTGAATGCAAGTTGCTGATCCCCGTAATATGGAACAGCCATCGCCTTCACAATTTTAAGCATTGGCTGCCACTGCCAGAAATACATTGCTAACTCGACTCACGCTGCGAGCCAGGAGGGTACTTTTTAACATTGCTTGAGAGAGAAGCAGAGACAGAGATGGCGCAGAAGGGAGCCACAGAGAGGACCATGCACTCGACAGCAAAGCATTTGCCTTATTAAGCATTGCCTTGGTTTCCCTTTCCCAAACAATGAACTCACAGCAGGTCCTAAACCTGTGACAATGAGGATATCCCACTATGCTGCCGTGAAACTATCCAGACCAGCAAAGAAACTTTTCATAGCAACAGAAGACAATGGCAGCAGTGTGATAAAAGCTTCCCAGACAGCCTGGTTCGTTGAGCTACGAGAAACAGCAGTGAAGTCGTCTTTGTGCTCAGACTGCCTTTGGACCACTTTCTTTGGCAAGACCTAGCTGCAATGCAACTGTGAGGCCCGGTGTTGTCTTTGACCATATGAAGCTTCCTTACATTGGATCATACCACAGGTTCTTACCGGAAGGGCATGCCTATTACATTAGGTGCTGAGAAGCACAGGCAGGATGGTGCTGCTGCAGTCGTCTTGTTTGTGGGCTTCCTAGAGGCACCTGGTTGGCCACTGTGTGAACAGACTGCTGGACTTGAAGGACCTTGGTCTGATCCAGCAGGGCTGTTCTTACTTTGACTGGTAGCATCTCTCCAGGGAATCAGGCAGAGAATGGGAAATATGTTTTCCCAACATATGATAATCAAGAAAGCGGGTGGCTGCCCTCTTGGTCCTGCCCCCCATTACCTGCTGCCACTTGACAGGCCAGCAGGGGAATGAGGGGGCTCACCTGGAGATCAGTTCACCTGGAGAAAATGGCCGCTTTGGCAATTGGACTCTATGGCACTGAAGACCCTCCCCTCTCCAAACCATGCCCTCCTTGGGCTCCACTCCCAAAATCTCCAGGTATTTCCCAACCCAGAGCAAGCAACCCTAAGTACAGACCATGGATTTTTCAGGATATGGGAAAGGAACATCTACTGGGTGGAGACTGGAAACAATTTCTCCTGAATGAAGAATAACAGCATTGCTCAATTACATTCCTTAGGAAGGCAACGGGAGCTCCGAGTGTTCACACTCTAAGAATAGTGGTAAATATTCATTTAGATGAATGGTTAGGTCTTAGTGTGTAGTGAAGAGGGTTTGAAGGTCTCCTCTGTCCATTGTTTTCTCTCATGCATGCGTGAGAGGTAACTGTGCCCCCTGCCTGGAATCCTTCCTCGGGAAGGAGCTTGTGGGAAGGAGCTAGTGTTGAACGTGGCAAGCTGTGCGCATGCTGGGCATTTGCGCTTGTTTATGCCTTTGCTCCCTTGGAGGAACCTCAGCAGCAGGGCAGTGCCATGTACCACTAGTGCGCGCAACATGGAATCAAAATCAACAACCCTGCCTCCTGTGCTGATTCATCCTCTGCAATGACCACATTTACAATACCTGCATTTTGCTCCTTCCTACTGCTTAGCTGTGCTTGCTGTGAGATCTAACACTATCCCTGCTTTGAATAACATGTGCTGTGTCTGATTCAGCTTCTGACAGGCCCCTTTCCTTCAGTTCAGGCTGTTTGGATCCCTTCCTCTGAATCACACTTGTCCCCAAGCAAACCCGGCTGCTTTTAGTGCTTCAGTAGGTGGCACTCTTTCCTTTGCATCAGTACAAAACTTCATGCCCTCTTTGTAAAAAAAAAACCTGGCACTTTTAGCAACCTTGACAGAGCCTATATTGTAACCACAAGACACTGGGGCACTGAAATCTGGAATCCCTGTTTTCAGAAGCCTAAGTAGACTGTCTTCTCTCTCCTGCTTTCATGGGCCTTGGTTAGGGTGGGAGAAGGCCCTGCTTCTGCCATGGAGTACCATCTGTGCTTGTAAAAACCATACATGGCAATAGGTCTCTCTACTGGCCCATCCTTCACACTGAGTGGCAGCTAGAAAGTAAGGGGAGAGGCTGTGGCTCAGTGGTAGAGCATCTACTTAGCATGCAGAAAGTCCTGGGTTCAATCCCTGGCATCTCCAGTGAAAGGATCTGGCAGTTGGTGATGTGATCTCCAGAGACCCTAGAAAGCTGCTGCAAGTCGGCATAGACAATACTGACTTTGATGGACCAAGGGTCTGATTCAGTATAAGACTGCTTCATACATGAATTGTGCTCCTCTGTCTTACTAGAATCATAACAATTGCCTTGCTGAATCATAGCAGAACAAGATATATCTAGTTCATTGTTCGGTTTTCTGGTATGTAAGGAAGTAATAAACAACTACGAGTTGCCTCAGAAAAGAAGTCTATAGTTAACAAGCTGCACATATAGGGAGGAAGGAAGGAATGTGTGAACGTGAGAGTCTTCCTGGGTGATTCATGTAATGACAATCGGTGTTGTCATTCTGTCTTGGATAATTCAGGGTAGCTTTAGCATGTTTTGCGAGAGCCAGCATGGTGTAGTGGTTAAGAGTGGTGGACTCTAATCTGGAGAACCGGGTTTGATTCCCCACTCCTCCACATGAGCTCTGCCCCAAAAACCTCCCGCTGGTGGCAAAGAGGGACCTGGCAACCCTAGATATGAATAATCTAATAAATTAAAATGAATAAAAACAGGGGGGCTCACAGGGTTACAAAGACAAAGGAAGGGTTTTTTTTTGGCAACAGAAGATAGATGCAGCTGTGGCTAGTTGGTAAAGCATATGCTTCCTAAGACACACTTCTACAGATCTGTGGGACCAAACCCACAAGCAGGAAAGGTGCCTCAAGCTTTTACTATACTCTGATGTACCTCCACCAAGGCATCCCTTCCAGCTACCTATCAGGCCTTTCCCCTTAGCAGAAGTAAAGGCTCTTGACGTGAGCTAGGCCAGTTTCTGGCTACACTTCAAGTCCTTGGTTCTCATGCCTGTAAATGTCTGTTTCACTCGTCCCGTTTTCCATAGCTGTGCTAATGTTTAGTCTTCCTTCCTGGGAATCGCTTATCTCGAGGTTTACCATGTTTACCTTTGCAGCCTGTAGTGAGTTTAACATGTAACCTGCCTATGTTCGCCATTACCAGCCTCACCTACCTGTGGGCAGTCAGCTCTTAAATCTGCCTTTTGCTCCCAATAAAGTCTTACTGCTTCAGATCTACCTGTCTGGATGAGTTTGCTTATGGGATGCTAGGGACAGACGCCTGATCCTGACATTACCCCCCAAGCCTTCAGCCACCCTCGGCTTCTCCAATGGCTGCATACCCTGCCTGACAGCCCTTTGTGTGAAAGCCTTGTCATTTTATTCAGTAGCATTCCACCGCCTCTGTCTAGGTAGACGAGCGGATTTTTTTATATATATATAAAAAAACAGGCTTTATCTTGAAAAGAAATAATAATATAAAATCCTTCAAAGGTATTTATAATGAATTAATCACGGCTGTTTTAGTGTGTCACATGTTCCCCATTTTGCCAAGAGTGCTTTGCCTCACTGCCTTGTGGTCTTTTTCATCAGGCCCATGCGGCTGACAGAATGACACTCTAATAGGAAACGACATCATTTGGAACAGTTATTAATATATAAAAAGGGAACCAAGTCATGAAAGGGTTAGTCATATAAATGGCCAAGTTCAACAAGACACAATTAAGGCTGCATTATCACTCTCCCTGGAGCATACGTGTCAATATATAAAGTGGCGTGGAGGGGGGGGGGTCACTTGAGCCCTGAAAGCATCTTCTGTAGTTTAACATTTCGAAAGAACAATGTGCTTTTACAGGCTAAACCACATTTTCATATACTAAATACATTTACTTGATTTCCCCCTCCCAGTCTTATATAATAACGAACCACAATATCTGAGGGTGTGATTTCCCTCTTCTCCAGAACAGCTTTGCTAGATGAAGACATACCGAACAATAATCTGGGAAGGAAGGACTTCAGGTGCTCTACAATTTTCCAAGTGAGGAAAAAGACCTTTGTGTAACATGAACAGCTGTTACACCAATCCCCAGGTCTTCCTCAGAACTATTTGCACGCCTAGCAACGAACCCATGTTATTCTAAGGAGCTAAGAAGTGTCATGCTTAATAGAAGCAAAGAATGACTCGGGTTGGGTTGCCAACAGATCTCCTGCTATTACAACTGATCTCCAGCTGATAGAGATCAGCTCACCTGGAAAAAATGGCCGCTTTGGCAATTGGACTCTATGGCATTGAAGTCCCTCCCCTCCCCAAACCCCACCCTCCTCATGCTCCACCCCAAAAACCTCTTGTTGGTGGCAAAGAGGGACCTGGCAAGCCTAGACTCAGGACACACAGAGAGGAGCAAGAACCAACAGTGAAACATGTAAGACAAGCGGATGGATGGTTCATCATACGGGCAACTTTTTTTGTGGGAAGAGATTTCCCACGTAGTTTTGCTAATTATAACCCCGAGGCCATTATATGTGTATGAAAAAATCACAACCCACAAACAAGTTCTGTGTGGCTGCAGCATGCATATAACTTGTGGGGGCTGACAAAGTATATAAAAATAATAAAAATGACCACATAATGATTCAGTATTAAAACAAGCCACATAAACAAGCCAGGAGCATAAAAAAGCAAGGAGAAAGGCAACAGCCAAAAATAATATCCATTAACCAGTCCTCAATCTAGAAGCAGAGCATTAAAAAAAATGCTAAAATGGGTGGAACTCTCAGTTAAACACCAGGGTACAATGTGCTGACTTGGTACCAAGGTAGGCAACATGTGAACATCACGTGGGAGGGCATTCTAAAGGTGAGGGGCCACCACGGAAAAAGCCCTGTCTATGGTTGATTCTGCAAGCAGGGGCTTGAACAGCAAGACTTAGGAAGATGATCTTAAGGGCTGGACAGTACAGTCACTTAGAAGGTAACTATTATCTCTTTCAAGTGTGCCCTTGAAACATAAGATTTCATAAGCTAGAATGCACTTCGTCTTCATGCATCTACAGAGTACGAAAATGCTCAAAAAAGCTTATGCCACAATAAATTTGCTAGTCTTTAAGTTGCCACCAGACTTTCTTTTAGTTAAAAATGATGTTTCATTGCCTCTAGCAAACTGGCTAAATATAGCCCACTTGCGTGCTTAATAAAACTCAGTTCTTGTTTTCCATCAATGACAAAGAATTTTTAAATTAAAACCTATAATGAAAATGCTTTGTTGAAAATTTTATGGTTGTTGTGTCAAGCCAATAAAGGAAGATTTTTTTTTAAAAAAAATCATATCCCTTTTTAAATGGTTGGAAATACAAATTTTAATACTTTTGTGAATATAACATGAGATGCAAATAGACATATTTCCAGACATGTCACCTTTATTAAACAAGCCCCACATTTATTAATAATCCACTCCTGTCAAATATTCTTCAAGAAGGGAAACTGAGTAATTTGTTGTCCCTGTTCATGACACAGATATAGCCTTCCTTCACTTTTTTGGCATAATGATGGAAGTATAGAATTATACGGACATAAGAGTCTTCAAACACCTAGTCATATGAAGTGTTACAGACCATAAGTTGATCCATTTTGATCAGTGATACCAGTGTGTGTGTTTTACCCAATTCGGCTGAACCATTTGTAAACCATTTCCACTTTATAACTTCATTCCACACAGTGCTTAAGAGAGGATCCAAATGTTGTTAGACATGCTAAGCTGTAATCATCATTCATGGCCTGGATTTTCCTGTCTGCATAAGAAAATCCAGAAGAATGATTACAATAGCACAGTATCAAACAATATAAAGATCCATCTAAGATCTGTTCTGTGGTGATCCATACTGTTCCAGACAAACTAGTAAAGGTGGCACCATATGTTGTCACACAAATGGAGCAACCATTTCATGGGATGAGTTGCTACTTCTTCTGGAAGATGGTTTCCCCTCCCACTTCCCGTTTGATATTAATGTCATTGGAGGAAGCTAGAATGCTATAATTCAAGTTCCTCCACAGCTGAAGTTCAAGCCATTCACAAGTAGGCTTGCCAGGTCCCTCTTGGCAACCAGCAGGAGGTTTGGGGGGCAGAGCCTGAGGAAGGTGGGGTTTGGGGAGGGGAGAGACTTCAATGCCATAGAGTCCAATCGCCAAAGCGGCCATTTTCTCCGGGTGAAGTGATCTCTATTGGCTGGAGATCAGTTGTAATAGCAGGAGATCTCCAGCTAATACCAGTGGCAACTGGTGGAAATAAATAGCAGAGTGGCAGAAACACGACGGGTTTGCATCGAAGAAAGGGTGGCTGAAGAAGATTATAATGAAAACAGGGACAAGCTACCGGAAACCTGTACCACCCATATGATTTGGACTGCTACTAGTACTGCATTACCATCCAACTGTTGGACTGCTACCATTTATGTATGATTAATTTGAATGAAAAAGGTATTGGGGCCACTTTTACATCCTTAAAATGAATGAGGATGCACTTGTAATTTGTCTTACATATGTATGATGACTCTTTTGTGAATATAGTCTGTTAGGTTGAAGATGTGTTTTGATTTATTATATTATAGTATAAGGGTTAATTGATGCCATAGTGGCTGCGTATTTCTTATCAATTATGACTTTAGCAGCTCAGGTCTTGTTTTTCGATAGTACCGGGAGGTTGGCAACCCTACCCTAGTCTGACACCCTAACCTACACCACACTGCCTCATGTACCTGCAAGGCATACTCATGTAAACTTTTCCTCAGTTCTTGGAGGAAAAATATGACACAAATGTAATAAAACTATGGCAGTAATGATCTGTACAAGTAGTGTGACACTATTTGCACTATATAACTGGACTTTCAAGCACTCATTGATGAAGGCTTGAGCTGAACCATAGGAGCCAAGTCCTTTGAGACCTGCTGCTCTCTGCATGCTCCATGAAGCCCCTGAATTGCAGCTGTAATGCCGAAGGGGGTTTGCATAGCTCAACCTCAGTCCACCCTTCTGAAGTGACCTACTTCTGGCACTGATTTTACAACTTCTACTTTCACTTACATGTACAGCAAGCGTAAAGGAGCAGGGCTCCTCCTCCCTGCTGCGTACACAACTGTGAAGATGGTAGACAAAGCCAAAACATTTAAAACCCTTTCAGAATTTTTTGAAATGTATGTGATATTTCTTCAGTGTGACCAGCAAGGATAGATGTGCCTTTGGAGAAGGAAGAGTGCAGACCTTCTATCTGAAACCATCATATTATCCCACTCAAATAATCTCAAACCAATCACTTCGAGCTGTGGACTCTTATCTGGAGAACCGGGTTTGATTCCCCACTCCTCCACATGAGCGGCGGATGCTAATCTGGTGAACTGGATTTATTTCCCCACTCTTACACACAAAGCCAGCTGGGTGACCTTAGGCTCCTCCTCCTCCTCCTCCTCCTCCTCCTTCTTCTTCTTCTTCTTCTTCTTCTTCTTCTTCTTCTTCTTCTTCTTCTTCTTCTTCTTCTTCTTTTTCTTCTTCTTCTTCTTCTAAAAGGTTAAGGTCCCCTGTGCAAGCACCAGGTCATTCCAGACCCATGGGGTGACATTTTCTAGGCAGACTTTGTTTACGGGGTGGTTTGCCAGTGCCTTCCCAGTCATCTACACTTTACCCCCAGAAAGATGGGTCCTCATTTTACCAACCTCGGAAGGATGGAAGGCTGAGTTGAAACCAACTTCCGTCGGGATCGAACTCAGGTCGTGACCAGAGCTTGGACTGCAGTACTGCAGTACTTCTTCTACCAAACCAATAATCTAAATTACTACTTACTTTTTCAGTCCCAGATAGGATCTCACACAGTTTTAAATAATGTTCTGGGTTCAATTTCAGTTCAAGAACTATGCATTTCTTTGGATTAGGGATTATTTTGGCTCTTTTTAAAAAAATGTATTAGAAAAAAACCAATGACAATAACAACAACTAAAAAAAAGCAGAATTATTGACAGTCTTCATAATTTAAAATAATTATATATATATATATATAATATTGCATTTTAAATAAATGTGTGTGTGTATATACATATACACACATTTATTTAAAATACAATATTATATATATAATAAAATAATAAAATAAGATCAAGTCTTCCATGCTACAGCTTATTTCTATGTCATATTCATCATTACAGGACTGAGCGCAATGCATTCCTCTTTCCCGCCCTTATTTATGAAATTCTCTATTTTCCTTATTGTATGTGACCATACCACATCCAATCTTATTGTATCTGTTTTTCTGATATGCTGTTAGCTTAATTAAAACTTATATTTCTGTAACTTTAACCAGCCATTCCTCTATCTTTGGAGTTGATTTTTGTTTCCAGTGACTGGCAAAGGTTGTTCTAGCCACAGTTATCATATGTAACAAGAATATCTCGGGTTTACATGGAATATCAACCTCCATTCCAACCATTAGACGTTTCACTATTTCAGACCAAAATAATATAGCTCTCTCACATTTCCACCACATGTGTATAAAATCTGCTTGTTTTCTATCACAGTACCAACAGCTGTCGTTTTCTGATTTATGGATTTTATGTAGTCAAAGTGGGGTTATATACCACATCTATACCATCTTTATTAGATTTTCTCTCATTTGCATACTGACTGTAAAATCTAATCCCTTTGTGAAAATGTGTTCCCATTCTTGGTCACTTAACGCTTTGTCTAAGTAAGTGTTCCATTTATCCCGATATCCCGTTGTTTGATTTAATTTATCTTTAAGTATATTTGTATATATTTTTGAAGTTGGAATTTTGTCTTGGAACATCAGCTTCTCAAACTCTGGTTTATCTCTAATTTTTGATATGTCATTTTCTTTTAGGTTATTCCAATATTTTTTTATTTGTAAATATTCTAAAAATGTAATATTAATTTCTTTTTTATCGATAATTTTACATAAAGGTTCTAAATTATTATTTCTCATCCAATAATTATGTTCATTCTGTTCATCTATATTCTATGTGGTAATTGGAATTCTGGGTTCTCAGCTAAGATATTCCATAAAAACGAAGACATTGGGGAAATATTTGGAACTAGTTTCTCTCTTAGTGCATCCCATTGCTTTAGAATGGTATTAATGCAATTATTATCTTTGTTGTAGAAATTTTTCCTTTAAGTTTTTTTAACTCAAAGCCATCTATTTAGCGGAAATTTAACAAAGTCCTCCTCAATTATGATATATGGTTCCTTTTCATCATTTACTGCCCATGATTTTAACCACTTTATCCTAGCCACCTGATAATACGTTAATAAATTTGGCATACCTATCCCTCCTTTGCTTTTAATCTCATATAGGTTATTGTTTCTAAATCTATTCTTTTTATTTTGCCAGATGACTCTATTACAGATCTTTTGCCATTCTTCAATCATTTTTTTCAGTATGTCTACAAATAAGTTATTAAAAATAAAATTCAATTTTGACAATTATTTTGGCTCTTATTCCTGCTGTCTACTTATTTATTTATACCCTGCTTTTCTATCCAATGAGGACCCACAGCTGCTTGTAACATAGTTCTTCCTATGTTCCATCACTGCAACAATAACCCTGTGAGGTAGGCTATGCTTCCA